>NW_026125946.1:0-553348 GCF_943737965.1 Phodopus roborovskii | reverse complement strand
TGACTATCTAGCTCCTCAAGGCGTGCTCAGCCTGCTTTTTTACAAAACTCAGTACTCCCAGCACAGGGTAGCATAGCCTACAATAAGCCTGGCTCTCCTGCATCAATCATCAACCAAGAAAATGCACCACAGGCGTATTTGATGGGAACATATTTACAGAAGAGTTGCCCTCTTCCAAAATGGCACTAGCTTGTGTCAAGTTGATATGAAAACTAGCCAGAACACATACATTCACCCATCCACACATACATCACACACATGTGCATATAATATCATATATATGTATATGTATATATATAATGAAATATAGAGAGCAATAAAAACAATCACTAATGTAACTATTTTACATAGATAGTAACCCTCACATAGAAAGAGCCACACCCACAACAATGTAAATATTCCAGATGCTATATCTTGTTAGAATATTGACTGTTAGAAGTGAGGCAAGAAAATGGGGTATGCCAGATCATCTAAGAAATTTTAAAAGGGTCATAAGTTAAGGAGATGGAACAGTAGAGAAAATGTGGAGGTGTAACAATGTTAAGTGTAAGAAACATACCCCTCACTGTGTTATAATTTATAATGCTCACTCTGGTGAGTCTAGGAAGTCCAATCTTAAGTCTCTAGAAATCATCCAAATGGGGGGGGATGATCAGAACCTTGACAGTAGCCATAAAGAAAAGATGGACAATTGAAGTGATAATAATGAAAAAGAGCTGAAATGATTCAGTAGCCACATCCACATGAAAGGCTTAGGAAACATATATAGAGTATTTGAAGGATTGAGTACAGGTTGATAATACCCACACAGCAAGGGGACTGCAGTATGACTCCTGCCTCTAAATCTAGGATGATCCTCTATTGTGTGACAAGGAGCAGTCAGGAAATACATGAAGTCAAAGGGATTCTTTACAAGATTACTACCAATAATGGCCATAGTAATTTCCTTGCACAGAGGGCAAGAGGGAAGTAAAGGCACTACAAAGTGCATAGAAGGGCTGGAGAAGGGAGAAAGCTAAGAAACAAAGAAAAGGGGATAAGCATGAGAAAATTGGGGGAAAGTTAGTAATCAGGGATACACTGACTTATAGTTTATCTCTGAGATCCTGTCAACATGATGATGAGGTACGCGTTCTTACACTCTGTTGCACCCATTTTATTTACATTTGAGAAAGTTAAGGTCCAGACATATGACTTGTTCATGTTTACACAGTCAATAAAAGTTAGATTCCTGATTGAAATCCCGTCCAACCTGATTACAGCCTTATTTGTCATTCCTCCACACTATAGATCAGTACCATCATACGTGTTCTATAGGAGTGACTTGAACCAAGCAGATGGATTACTATAGATAGTAACTGAGATATAAATACACTAAGGTACCCACAGGCAACTTGGTGATATCCACACCTGCATCATTGAGACTGCCTAGTAAACAAAGCACTAACAAGAGATAGAATGAATTGGGGAAGTTGGCAAGGGAGGAATGATAGGAAGATACTTAAAGTAAATTTAGGGGTTGGGAAAATGTTCCCAAAGGGGTTCAGAGGCCAAGATGTCAATGAACTAGAATGTTCCATAAAGGAAAGAACTATTGCAAAAATAAGGTAATAAAATTAAGTTCCATTTCTTCCTCCCTTTTGAGTTAATGAGAAAGTAGTACTAAATGTCCTAGAGAGTTCAGTTAGAAATATTATCAGCCTCATTGATGCTGTCTCTAACATTTATTTATTAGTTTTATTTGTGTGTATGCATATGAGATTGACTTTTTGTACACCACATAAGTGCAGGTGCCTCTCTGTGGAGGTCAGAGGACATCAGATACGCTGGTACTGGAGTTACACGCAGTGGTGAGCCATGTTATGTTAAGAACTGGGAGTTAAACTCAGATCCTCTGTGAGATCACCACTGAGCAATCTCTCCAGCCCCAATATTGCTGGTCTGTTTAGAAAAGGAACTACTCCAAGCAGCTTTTCAGGCTTCTGCTATTGATAACATACATTATACACATACATAAACATATGTAAACATATACACATACATATATACACATGTATATATGCAGAGGGAAAGAGACAGAGAGGCAGAAATAGATACAAATAGGAAGAAGCAAAGAAAAGGAAACAGAAGAAGGCAGAAAATTCAAAGCCTTCAATCCTCAAAAAAAGCAGAAGTGTCCTACAAAGTAGGCTTGTATCACTGGAATTTATGTACCAACTAATAGTATCCTGGGCCTGAAGATAAAATCAATTGTGGCATGATTGTTTCTCACTATCCCATGAGAGGCACTGGGCTCACATTTACAGCTGGCCTACAGTTGGGCTTTTGTTGTTGTTCTTCTTCTTCTTGTTTAATATATTTTCATACAAAATATTTTGATCATATTCTTTCTCCTCCCCAACTCCTTCTAGATCCTCCATATATCTCTACCCACCCAAATTCCAACTTAATGTTATCTATATATCTACTGTCAATCCATCCATCCATCTATCTATCTATCCCTCAAAACAAAAACAAATAAAATCAGGGCTTCTGTTCTTCATGGGATATTTGATGCAAAGTCACTGGGAGACTATGTCTTGCAAACAACCCAGCCAGGGTGATGATGGATCACCTTGCAAGGATACTGCACTGAGATATTTTCAAGTAATGACAATGTGTGAACTGCTTATTTAAGAACTTTCTTTTTCATCCAAAGTTAAATACAAGTACTGCTGAAAAGGTGACCTTTTATTATTGGAGCTCTACTGACTAAAAGTAAAATTGAATTTTATTTTCAAAATCTCAGAGTATATACAGTACTGTGAGAACATCAAAGAGAAATTAGCTATAGAATTACTAGGATCAAAAACAAACATTTTCTTTTTAACTATTATTACTGTTTTATTTTATGATTATTATTATTATTATTATTATTATTATTTTACATATCAATCCCAGTTCACTCTCCCTCCCCCGCTCAACCCCACCCTCCCATGCCCCCCAACCACCCTCCCATTCCCCCCCCCACTCCACATATAGGGTGATGCCTTCCAGGAGGGGTCATCTAAATCTGTCAAGTCATTTGGAGTAGGGACTAGGCCCTCCCTCCTCCCTCTAGGTTAGGGGAGTATCCCTCCATGGGGAATGTGCTCCCAAAGTCCTTTTGTGCACCAGGGATACATCCTGGTTCCACTGTCAGAGGTCCCTTAGACGGCCCAGGCCTTCTAACTGAGACCTATGTAAAAGTGATTTTTTTTTCCTGATGCTGTGAAGAATAAGAATGTGGTAGAATGGAAACTAGCTTGAGGCTGAGCCTCAGGAGCCCTGGGGTTTTTGTCCTGGCTATGATGTGGACGATGTGGATGGGTGATACGACCTTGGAAAACAAACCTTTCCTTAAAAGACATATTTCATTTTCAGAGTGTTTTCTTTTTTCCAAAACTAAAGAAAGTTTCTTTTCAATTTCAGTTTTCCTTGATCGTGAAAATGCCACCAAAATTCTTATCCGTCCAAAAAGATATAATTCAGGGAAGCTGGAAGAGTTTGTTCAAGGAAACCTTGAGAGAGAATGTATAGAAGAAAGGTGTAGTTTTGAAGAAGCACGAGAAGTTTTTGAAAACACTGAAAAAACTGTGAGTATACCCAGATCATACCAGAGCAATATGTTCCAAAGAAAAAGATGGAAACCATCATTTCTTACAAAGGACTGGGGGAATCGGGAGATGGCTCAGTGTCCTATTCCAAAGGACAAGGGTTAGATTCCAAGCATCCACATGGAAGCTCACAAACATCTCTAACTACAGTTCTAGGAGATCCAGCACCCTCTTCTGGCCTATGTGAGTATTTCATGCACATGGTGCATGTATGCATGCAAGCAGAACACCCCATACACATAAAACAAAATGAAAACTAATCTTAAATCAATTTTTAAAAGAAGCTTGTATTTGAAATTTTAAAATATCAGTCCACAGTGTTTCACACATGTTATAAAAGAAAGGGAATCCACAAATACCTTAAACATTATCAATAAGTTTTCTTCTTTTTTCTTACAGACTGAATTTTGGAAGCAGTATGTTGGTAAGCAATTCATTTTATTTCCTAGTTGCTATATGAAACATTTAAGAATTGTATTTTTTTTCTATATGTTAGTATAGGTTATAAAGTCTCAGTTTAAAAAAAAAAAGCTCCAAATGCAGGAAAGAAGAAAGAGGAAGAAAGAAAAACAATTGCATCTCAGAGCTGAATGGAAGTTTGCTGTCATTTTTGGAGTTAAAGATTCTGACTGGCAATGTTTATTTACTATGTTAAATCCTCATCACTGGGATGGCCTCCAATGCCCTCCATGTCTTGATTTGCCACCCTTTCCTGTTGCCCTTCTGATCATATCTACTACTACTCTCCTCATTCCACATAGGGGTTCCATGCACGTCCTAGCAGTTTTCCCACGTTAGAGGATTTATCTGGCTGTCCCTGTTCACTGACTCTTACCGCTTCTGTGAGGCTCACTTCCCTAACTTGCTCAGGTCCTTTGCCTAAATTCTGCTAACTCAGTGAGTCCTCCCTTTATCAGATGTTAATACTTCAACCTGTTCCCTGATAGCTCTGCCAGTTTAGACACTTGTATCCTGATCTTTTTTTTTTTTAATCTATAGGTTGGATATCACTTTTCTACCTGTCTGTCTATTTTTTGTGCCAATACCAAGCTGTTTTCATTATTTTAGCTCTATAGTAGAGCTTAAAGTCAGGGGATGGGGATGTCCCCAGATGATCCTCTATTGTACAGGGTTGTTTTGACTATCCTGGGTTTTTTGTTTTTTTTTCCATATGAAGTTGACTATTGCTCTTTCAAGGTCTGTGAAGAATTGTGCAGGGATTTTGATGGGGATTGCATTGAATCTGTAGATTGCCTTTGGCAAGATTGCCATTTTTACTATATTGATCCTACCTTTCCAAGACCATGGGATATCTTTCCATTTTCTGATATCTTCTTTAATTTCTTTCTTTAAAGACTTAAAGTTCTTGTCATACAGGTCTTTCACTTGTTTGGTTAGCATTACCCCCAAGATATTTTATACTATTTGTGGTTACTGAGGAGATCACCCACCATTTTGTTGTTTGTGTGTATTTGGTATATGGTTCCAGGACTGACCACTTAGTATTTGGTAACCAATATAGGAGGATAATCTTTGCAGATGTAGTTGTCTCTCTCAGCAGTTGCCTGTAAGTCTTTGCCTAAGGGTGGGACTCTCCTCCCCCTTCCACATTAGCGTGCCTGTTGATATTGCCTTGTTCAGCTCTTGTTTATGCAGCAATTTCTAGGAAAGACTATTTCACAGTATACTTTCTGGTATTCCGACCCTTACAATCATTCTATCCCCATTTCTGTAATGATCACTGGGCCAAAAATGCAAGAACTGTGATGCAGATGTATTTACTGGGGCTGGGTTCCCCCATGGTCTTTTGATTCTATACTGTATCCAGTGGTGTTTTCTAGGATGGTTCCCATTTGCTGTAGGGAGAGGCTTCTTTGGTGAGAGGTGGTAGTTACACTTACAGGATAGGATTTAGAGTGTAGTTAGGAGTTATTCTGGTCTAGCAAAGTGGCAGTAGTAGTTTCTCTTTTAAGACCCATGACTTCAACAACCCTGAAATCATATACACGCAAAAATCAAAAAACGGCCTAGAATGTTGCAGTTAAATATTGTTCATGGATATGTACATATTTATGTATGTACGCTTGTGTGTATGTATATTTAACAATAATAATCAAAGAAAAAAGATTACCAATTTTAGAGTGGGGAGCATGGAAGGAGTTGGAGGGAGGAGGGGTTTTAGGTAAGGGTAGAGGATACAAAGGAAATGGGAAATGTTGGGAATTATGTTTTAATTAAAATGTGGTAACACAATAAAAAACAGAAAATAATAAAATAAATTCTTAAAAAAAAAAAAAAAAACTAAAACGAGGTGTGAGTGGTGCTTGCCTATAATCCCTGCACAGAGGAGCGGGAGACAAAGATCTCTGGGGCTTTCTGGCTAGCCAGCTTAGCCTAATGTTCTCCAAGTTCAGTGAGAGAATATCTCAGAAACAATGGCATAAGTGAGTGAAGAAAAACACATAGAATTGACTTCAACATACGCGCGCGCGCACACACACACACACACACACACACACACACACACACACACACACACACACGAAACAAAACTCATCAGCATTTACTCTAGCTACAGTTGAACTCTCAAGATCCTTCCACACTGCCCACCCAACATGCATACCAGTCCCAGGCCCTGCCTCAGCCCCGCCCCAGCCCCCGCTTCTGCCTCAGCCCCTCCCCAGTCCTCGTCCTGCCCCAGCCCCCTCCCCTGCCTCAGCCCCTGCCTCAGCCCCAGTGGCACACTTTGAAGTTGGGCGATTGCTTTGTAGGTGAGCAAATGCAATGTTTGTTATACCTTGATTACAAATCCCACGAAACCTCAAGGGCATACTCTCTGTCACTATTATGTTCACTACCAAAACCTAAACAATACAAACAAGAACAGAAAAGGAACAAACCCCATGTCTGTTTTCACGTGTACTTAAGATTCCTACCTACCATGAAAGTAGCCTGTACTACTCAGAAATAGCCTGGGACCAGGGCCCTTACTGCTGTGACATTCTGTACCATGACCTCATCTGCACAGAGCCTGACTAAACTAGCATCTGCCAGGTACCCTGTAGAGTGTACAGTTCACAGAAGCAGTCTCTACAATGCCCATCACATTTAACCCTCACACATTCCCATGTCAGAAGCATTATGAATTCTGTTTCACTAGGCAGGGTAAGGGATTTGCCTTGGATCACCCAGCTGGGGAGCCCCAAGACCTGGAAGAGAATCCAAGTTCTCTTACCCACCCCCTTTTTCACTGTAACACTTCATGACCTTAAAGTCTGAATGTTATTATTCATTAAATAGGGACCTAGTAGTCTGCTGTTGCTGCTGGTGATGCTGTTATTGTTGTTAAGGGTTTATTTCTTTTCATCTTATGTGTATTAAGTATTTTGTTTGTATGTGTGTCTGTGTACCACATGTATGCCTCGTAACATGGAGGGAGGGGGCATCAGATACCTTGGTACTGGAGTTATGAGCTGCAATAAACAACCATGTGTGTGGTGGGAACTGAACTCAGATCCTCTACAGGAACAGCAAGTGCTCTTAACCATTGAGCCACCTCTTCAGTACCAGAACCCAGCAGCATTAAAGGATAATCCCATTTGTCTGGTCTTGTCTCCTGCTGTCTTTGACCCCTACTAACTATGGCTTTCTCCTGGCTTATAGTACACAGAGATAGAAACCCAAAGGAGGACTAAATGCAAAATAAAATGACACTCATTTTGAAGATATGTCTCAGCAAATGAGTTTTCTGTGTGGCTGGCTGCAAGCCCAGACCCTTTCACTGAAACACCCTAAATAATTCAGATTCATTGGTCTATAATGTAAAGTGCAAATGTAGCTCGTTTTTAGACCATTCTGAACATCAATAATAATAAACCAGAGATAATATATTTTGTTTTCATAGAACTGGAACAAATTGCAGTATCTGTACAAAAGCACATTGGATCAAGGGGCAGAGAGGGCAAGGTCTAATTTTTACAGCAATCCAATTTTCCAGAGAGTTTATTTCTGAAAAAGGATTCTAGTCCCTTAGTCTACAGAACCTAGATGCATGCTTCTATCAGGCAGTAGGAAAAGTATATGGGAATCTACACAATATATGTCAAGGAGTTTGGCTATATATAAAGTATGGCTAATAACTAGAAATTTTTCTTTGATTCACCCCTTTTTCTCTCTTTGACCTTTAATACCATTTTATCTTATGGTTTTCTTTCTCGAATGTGGAGTCCTAGTTAGCAATTTTTCTATAGGTCAAAATACATAGCTCTCTCCTTCTAGATGGATTCACCCTATTCCCCAATGAAGCTTTCTTATAGTGGTATAAATGAAGGCCAATCCCTAAGAAAGCAGAATTAAAGGTTCCCCTCTATTCATGAGCCTTCCACTCTAGCCTATTCCTTCTTCCTGTTTGTTTGTTTATTTGTTTGTTTCCTCGTTCATTTGTCTGTTTTACTATTGGTGTCTTCAAATACTGTACATATAGAAACTTCACAACACAGAATGGAAACAGCAAGTCTATTCCTAAGGCACATCCAATAGTACTTTTAAGTTTCTGATGAGGCACTGTACATCGATGTCTGTGCATGGGCTGCCAGTTCCTTGAGTGGAAACGCCTTTATTGTCTAAAACAGCTTGCTCTGCAATACCTGCAATAAAATGTCCTCATGTGAAATATAAATAGTATTTGTTGAAGTGGTTCAATTTGATTTGACTTATGATTAACCTGTTCCCATTCCATGAAGAAATATGAACAATCTCTCTCATTGTCTGCAAATATAGTCATTTCCATACAAACGCATCCTCCTTCTTCCCTTGGGTTGTATAAACTGTAAATACCTCCCTCTGTGCAGTTTCCAGGATGGCTCTGGATTTTGTTGCAGTGGCTTTTAGAAACTTGGAAAAACAGGTGCATCATTTGCCATATGCAGTTAGCTTGCAGCTTGGTAGTTCTTCTCTAACCCTAAAATCAGAATCCCACCCTCATAGATCAATGCAGGGGAAGTCTGAGCATTCTAAGCAGTTTGTCTGATAAATCAATTTCTTAACCTGTCTTAAAGATGGGGATCAATGTGAGTCAAATCCTTGTCTAAATGGCGGAAAATGCAAGGACGATATTAATTCCTATGAATGTTGGTGCCAAGTTGGATTTGAAGGAAGGAACTGTGAATTAGGTAAGTAACTTTCTTATTATTCATGGTTCAAAGTTTGCTTTTTAAACAGGAAATTGAAATATGTATACAGCACACATTTCTCTTAAAACAAACTTTCAAAGCCTATAAACATTCACTTTCTCTGTACTCAGCTTTCAGTATATGAATCCAAGCTAGTATTGAGTGGTAATAATCCACCCCCTTTACTTATTAATCCTAAATACAGTCATATGTTATGTGCTCAATATTATTATCATCCCCATTTTATGAACATTAGAAGACTACAGAACAAATATAAGAGGTAGTAATGGCTGAGCCTGGAAGGGAACTTCAACTGAACTGAATACAAAACCCTGAGAAAACAGCACCCATTCAAATGGTTTGAACTTGTGCCTGAGTTGCTATTGATCTAGCAGAGGAACTGCACAGTCTACAGACCTGGGCATGATAGGCCCCATGTAATAGGAAGTCTTCCAGCTGTACAAAGCATTTCATAAGTTAAATTTGTTATAAAAACCAGAGATTGTCCCTCAATTCAACAGTATTGGTCATATCAAAGAGTAACGGGTGGGGGGAGTAACTTGCAAGTGTAAGGTTTTGTTTACCTTTTCTTCTCATAGCCTAGCTTCTTTGTTTTAGAGATTTTTGTGATTTGAGCAGTGAACCCCAATGCCCTTTCCCTACTTGATTACTGCTTCTAGATGCAGTATGGCTGGCATTGTGACTGAGAGGAGCACATGGTTCCATAAAAGATTTTGCACTCTGAAATTCTAGGAGAAAAGAGGTGCAATCTGAAGGAAAGAATTTAACACCACGGGCTACAGGGCTAAGGATAAAGAGTGGAAGAGTATCAGGACACTATTAAGGCAATATAGCCATCTCTCTGACAGATGAACAAGGCATAAAATGAAAGGCAGCAGCTGCACTTGTCTTATTGAGGAAAGGGAATAAAAGTCCTTGTAATGTTGTTCCGTGCCAAGGGGAAGTGCATTGATCATTTTCCTTTGAGATCTGAAGATCTCAGAATAAAAAGAAAAGTTGAAAGGACAAAGGAATTTAAAAAGAAAGGATGAATGCAAGTAGGTAACTAATAAACTCAGGCTGGGCTTCCATTTGTCTAGGGTCCCTGGTGTAGCAATAAGCCACTACTTGAGCTCCCACTCCTGTGGGTGTGTTCATTGGCTCAACATCTCCAAAGTGCCATTCATTCTGAAAGATTATCATTTCAAGTTCGGACTTAGTAAAATTTAGTCCTCATATTTCAGATATCTACAAGAATACTTTGAGTAGTTTATCATTACTGGTTCAGATGATAGAACTATTGGCATGAAGGCAATGGATAACTCAGTCTGTTATCATTGAAGGCCACCATATAGTAGATGATCATTGCAAACATAAAGGTTGAGATGGAGTTAAGAGCATTGGCTGTTCTTCCAGAGGACCTGGCTTCAATTCCCAGAGCCTACATGTTAGCTCACAATTGTCTACAACTGTCTGTAACTACAGTTCAAAGCTCTTTTTTGGCATCTGCAGGCACCAGACATGCATATGGCATACAGACTTACATGCAGATAAAACTTAGCCATGCATATAAAATACATTAATGAAATAACTTGAAATTTTAAAACTGTGCCTATCTAGTTTATGTATTTCTATTTTATGTTTAAGGATGTTTTTTCTGCATGTATTATCTGGGTACCATGTGCATGCAATGCCCAAAGAGGCCAGAAGGTGGCATGGAATCCCCCCTAGAGCTGGAGCAAAGTGGCTGTGAGCCTTGTGGATTTGGGGAACGGAATTTGGTTCCTCTGGAAAAAGCAGCAAATGCTCTTAACCAATGAGTCAGTGTTCCGGTCCTCTGTGTTGTTTTAAAAGACAGACAGTTTAAAAGGAGGAAAAGAAGAGCCGCGAGGATTGCGAACATAAGCTCCCAAATGCTCTAACAATATGTGGGAGGTTGTGGTCCACAGAGAAAAAGTGCTCCATCTACAACTGGCAACATCCCAGTACTCCTTGGTCCCCACATCTCTGTTTGGTCAGGGCTCTGTAGCTGTACGACAGCCACCGTCGCGCTTAGCCTCTAGGGTATATTGATCACACCCAACCAATTTGAAAAAGGATTTTTAAAAAACCTTTTCAGCTCAGCAGGTTCAAAAAGAAAATGGGATTCTGTCAGAATGTTCTTTTTCTCTGACAGGAGAGGAGAGCAACAACAAAGCATATACAGACTCCCATTTAAGCTTCTGGCTTCCAGCTGAACCAAACACAAATGTGAAAAGTCATGAGGCAGCACTGTATAGGTGTGTGGGCCCATGGCTCACCTTGTCTAGGAAAAGCAAAGATTTCCACTACCGTGACCTTTTGCTTTCTTTTTCCCCTGTTCATCAGAGTTCTCAGTCGGGGGAATGAGGAGCAAACATTTGGTGCATGCTTTCTAGTTAGAAAAAAAAAAAAAAAAAAAAAGAATTCATTGGCTCCCTTTGGCCGGACTAAAGATCTCAGATTTCCTCTGCTGCAAAAGAAATCCAAAAATTTATCACCAGGTAGATCCAGGTCTGCAAGAATCTAGTCATCCTGTCCTCCTAAAGAATACACGAAACATTTCCTAACAGAAAAAGAGTGGGAAGAAAAAATATATATAAACAAAAGAATATTCTGAGTTTGTCCTATGGGTTTTTGTTTTGTTTTAATTTTTGCAGGACACCACAGACCCAACTATCTCATTTATTATGTATTTTGGGAATGGGAAAAAGGGTTGTGTATAGCTGAATAACATCATATTTTCTGGCAAACCTGTTAAACAGAATTTTGTTACAGCTCTGGAAGGCAACCTGGTGTTGTCAGGACTAAGGAAAACCCATCGGCCACCTAGTGTGTGACATCTAAGTGCTCAATGATGAGTTCCATTCTGTTTCTCAGGCCCTGCTCTATTGACCTCTCCCCTGGAGTTTCTTATGGTATAATTCTATTTCTAGAATCCTGATGCTTTTACTGCAGGCCAAAGCCTGCTGATGCTACAGCAATACATCCCGCCACATGCACCAACCAAACCAGGGATCAAGAGTAGCAGCAACATGCTGGGCCAGAAAGGCAACGGCAAATAAGAAAATGATTGAGAGGTCTGATTGCTCAACCGAGGACACAGAAGCAGAATAGAGAAAGCATGCCAAGTTTACTCATTCCTGTCACACTTGCCCTGGACACAACTAGTCTGTTCTTACCACCCACTTCTGTTAACTTATCACAATGTCATATTGATGGAACATTTTCTACAAGTAGTATTTGATTTGGCTGAACACTTTAGTATTGCTTTGTAGCAATGATATGATAGCTAGGAACAAGAAAGGAGCCAGAGATATTATTGACACTGATGAGGGGAAAGGTACTAAAAACTAAGTAAATGCAAAAGACCAGATGCTATCTTTTTATTAAGCACTTAGTGGGTTGTTGGTAGCAAAAGTGAAATCTCAGGTTGACTCCTTTATTCCCTTCCCTTGATAGCAGTTTCTTTTCTCTCCTGATTTACTGGACTACCAGTAAGCGCTGTGAACTATCTCTCACACGAAGTTGAAAGAACTAAAATAAATAAACACACAGAAAGGATGCTAGGTATGGAGGGAACATGCAAATACCAATTATATTTATACCAAAATAAATAGAAAGTTTTGGGACAAAGTGAAATTTAAGTGTTTTGTAATAAAAGAAAGATTTACAAGTAGTCTAAACACACTCTGGCCTCTATGGGTACACACACACACACACACACACACCCTTAATATTTTTAACAATAAAACTGATGGATAAAAATTTTATTAACACAATGAACTACTACACAGAAATATAAATGAACTATTGCTATACAAAATCATATAGATGAATCTCACAAATACATTGCTAAAAGAAAAGAATATATATACTGTTTACATAAAGTACATGAACTATCAAAGCTGTTTACTATGGTTAAAGCCCAGGTAGTGATATCTTCTATAAAGTAAGGAGGGGTAGAATGATTGGGAGGGAACTTTACAGGATTGCTGCATTGATAATGTCCTGTGTATTAATCTGTGCAACATTCGAATGGGTGCATTTACTTTGCAAAGATTCACCCAATTTTTTTTTTTATTTTTACTTTCTTGAATTTGCTTTCTACTTAAATAAATAGGTTGCTAGTTGAAGCTCATACTTTATTCCAAGTATAATATCCAATTATTTGGTCATACACAAAGTCAAAATATTAGCAATACCACCTTCACAACTTACTGACAATGTTATGTTAGCTCATTTTCTACTCTTAGCAAAAGGCTCCCAGATCGTTTCAATTTATGTTTAACTTACACATGAGCCAGTAGTTCTGTGTAATTTTTTAATGTATGTCAGATAAGCCATTAGGGTTTTTTTTCTTTCCTTTAGATGCAACATGTAACATTAAAAATGGCAGGTGCAAGCAGTTTTGTAAAAACGGTGCTGATAACAAGGTACTTTGTTCCTGCACTGACGGATACCAACTTGCTGAAGACCAGAAGTCCTGTGAGCCAGCAGGTCAAAATCTAAATAAGCTATTTAATGAAAATCTGTTCTTGAATCTTTAGCACTTAAACTAACATAATTTTGACTTTAAAAAAAGATTTATTTATTTTTATGTGAGTATCTTGTATGCATGTGTGTATTATACCATGTGTGTGCAATGCTCAGGGAAGTAAGAAGAAGGCATCAGATCCACTGGAATGGAGGTACAGAGGCTGAGTGAGCTAACGTGTAGGTGCTTCACTGCCATCCATATCTCCCCTGACAACCCAGGTTCAGTTCCTCTGTGCAAGTAGTCATTTCTCTTAACCACTGAGAAATCTCTTCGGCTCCTAGGTTACCTTACTTCAATACTTACTTGTATCTACTCCCTTCTGAAACTGAACAAACGGTTAGTAGCTTCAAATGGACAAAGTACATTAAGTACATTTAAGTACTTAAATTCAGTAATTATGTACAGCTTGAATTCTGTTCTGGGTCCGTGTTTTTTTTTTTTCCTCTCTCTCTGATTTCTATATCACAAAGAAATTGATTTGTGTGATCTCTATTTGCAATGTTTGAGACTCAGCAGATAAAACTAATAATGTGTTACCATAGTGGAAAAAGACATATAAATACTTACCTGACTAGCAAGTTTCTAGTGAAAAGATGCTAAGTGCTAAGTATAAGTCTGTTGGAGGCCTAGTGAGTTTAGTGTGTGAAAATTATTTCCTGACGACTCATAAACTGGCTTTCTATACTTGCTGTCAGACAGAATCCAGCAACTGTTTGTGCTCTCCTAGGCTGAGCCACACAGCCTGTACAGTAAAGGACAAAACAACGTTCCACAGTTGTGTGAGCATGCTGCCATATTGACAGATAATTGCTATGTTTAGAAAATCTCCACAGTCATTGCTCACCTCTGACGCCATAGTTCTGATGGGGGGGCAGGGGGAGACAAGCTTTGCAAGACTAAAAGAAGGAAAATAAAGGGCCTGATGAGGACCTGAGTTCAGATCCCTACTACATAAAAGCCAGGCAGTGTAAACCCATGATACCAGCACTGAAGGGGGGGGGGGGAGAAGAGAGAATCAGCCAGAAATGGTGAGCTTCAGGTTCGGTGAGAGACCCAGTCTCAGAAAGTAATTTAGAAAGCAGAGAAATAAATGAGGATGCCTGATGTCAACCCAGGCTTCCACACATGCAGGCTTGGGCACTCACACCAGCACACATATGTGCCCACTCACAAATAAAAAAAGCACAATTTTGAAGCAAGCCAGATACAGTTTCTCCTGCATTTCCAAGGCAAGATCTTTCATGAAATTGGTACATTAAATTAGGAACCATTCCTCTGTAATTGTGGGTTTGATACCTATCTCAGCAATGTACCAGGCAGAGGAAATTAAAGAAAGGGCCAGAATACAAGAGTCTATCTGCTGCAAGTAAAATGATGCTTCACCTTCTGCCGGTCCTTCTGCCTGATTCTTCACATACACTGCCTTACCCACAGCTTGCCTTAGGAGAAGTGTGTGTGTGTGTGTGTGTGTGTGTGTGTGTGTGTGTGTGTGTGCGCGCGCGTGCACACACGGGGGCATGCAATCTGTGCACGTTTAACGTTAAAAGCTAACTTCCAGTGAAGGCAGCTGGCACAGAAGCTCAGTCCTTAGAAGCCCTTCTATGTTCTAAGAGGACAATTAAAATTGAAAAGCACCTCCAACTATTAAGAGTCATATTCAAATGCAGCCTCAACTTTAGCAGAGTAAGTAGGCCAAACCTAATATAAGCTGTTCTGTTCAAAGACAGTGGTCTCTTTCCTCAAGCCATTGTTGATCCTGTATATTTATCCATAAGTATTTTAAACTAATGTCCTATGTTTTCAACCACAACCTGCCTTCATGATACTTAGCCATAGATGGTTGCTATACAAATGTCTGGAACATGGAAGGTAACTAAGAGAAGAGGAAAACATGAAAATGAAGTGTGAGGTGACTTCGTTTGATACAAATGTCCATTTTAGTAGTCCTCAGTTTATTAGTAGATGATTTGATGGGAAATAAACCAAACCAAAGGGTGGGGAGAGATGATCAGAGCCACATAAATATAGCTTTGGTTATCTTATTAGTAGCCTATACCTATTTGGTAAATTCTTGACAAATACAATTGAATCACAATGGGCTCTCTTCAAAACTTCCACATTGGAATCTCCCATACAATAACAGTCGACCAAAGAGACCCTGTTGATAGGGATTAGTGGAAGGATGCCTCTTTCTTGCCTTATCTTAGGAGGAAAGTTACATAGCATCCCTTCCAGATTTCCAATCAGGGGAAGGGGGCTTGGAAGTGAGACTTTAACTAAGTTAGATAGAAAGTAATTAGATTTGAAAAAAAAAAGTCTTATAAATTTTATTTCATAACACCCATTTTATTTCCATAAAGATGGTTGATTCCAAAGTTCTTTCCCCGTGGAAGCTTTAAAAACTTGGCATGAAAGTAATTCAGCCAGCCTTTAGTTGGAACTCTATTCATGTTTTAGTATCGATGGGCCTACCTCTCCAAAGTGACAGCAATGCATGTGTGTCCGTCTTGAGTTTTGTAATGCAGTTCCATTTTCCACTGGGAAATAGCAGAATATTCTCCTCTTTTTCTATTTCTGTAGTTCCATTTCCATGCGGAAGAGTGTCTGTTTCCTACAGTTCTAAGAAGCTCACCCGAGCAGAGACTGTCTTTTCTGATATGGGCTATGAAAATTCTACTGAAGCTGAATTCATTCTGGATGACATCATTAACAGCACCATTCTGGATAATGCCACTGAAAATAGTGAATCATTTAATGATTTCACTCGAATTGTTGGTGGAGAAAACGCCAAACCAGGTCAAATTCCTTGGCAGGTACTCTCTATTGATAGTGTGTTTAAAAGCTGGAGCTTAGATGGCAAAAAAAAAAAAAAAAAAAAAAAAAAAAAAAAAAACAGGCCAGATGAGGAACAGTGGTAGGATGTTAGAACGGGTAAGCATCTGGTGAAAGACATGTCCAGGGACAGCTACTAGACAAGGGAAAAAGAGAATTTGGTACTAAACAAATAGCACGTTGGGATTTCAAACAATAGCAGCAATAGGGATGTCCATAAATGAGTGTTCTCTGTCTCTGTTTCTCTGTGTGTTTCTGTGTGCTTCTCTCTCTCTCTCTCTCTCTCTCTCTCTCTCTCTCTCTCTCTCTCTCTCTCTCTCTCTCTCTCTCCCTGTGTCTGTCTCTCTCTCTCTTACACACACACACACACACACACACACACACACGGCAACAAACTACACTGGGACTCGCCAAACACTTAACCCGGGGGGTGGGGGAAGACTAGTAAGAAAGTCTCTAGGCCCAGACAAACTGATAGGAATAAAGAAAATCACTCACTTGGAAAGGGTTAAGGCAAAAACTAGTTTCCTAGAATAACCATATGGGACCTGATCTACTGCCACATTTCTCCAAGTCTGGCAGTATGCCCAGATCACCAAGAATTTGTTAGGCATGCAATCTCACACTCCATCCCATTTCCACTGGATTCAAACCACTAGAGGGAGAGACCTAACAAGCAGGGTTTTAAAGAAGCCCTCCTGGTCATTCTGATATATACTGTAGCTTGTAAAACCACAGTTCTAAAGGAAGCACACAGAAACCAGCTTCCAAAATGACAAATAATGGACTTGACCTACACCATCCTCCAAGTATGTTCTGCATATACGGTATTACCTATGTGTATTTTTATATATAACCAAGAGTTAAATTACTAGCAAACCCAGGACTTAACTATCCATTTAAGCAAAGCCTAAGCAAGTCCATCTGTGAGGTGAAACAGGCCACTTCTTCCTAACTCAGTACAGGGAGCTAGTTTGCTCCTCACATAAAATTGGGCTGGTCCATAAGGTAATCAGCACATGTGGTTACTTAAATTAACTGGTTAAAAAGATTTGATTCCTCTGTCACGTCTTCCACACTTCCAGGGAATAATGGCCACATGTGGTTGGTGACTATTGTACTAGACAGGGCAGGGATAAAGAGAATATTTCCATAATTACATGCATTTCTGTTGGATAGTATGTATCATGGTTTAGTCTAGTTTAGGCCATATTCATAATTTGGTAGTCATTTGAAAGATTCTTCATACCAAAATATATTCTCTGATGAAGTACGGACTTTTACCATCATAGACTGATAGCTTGGATGCCACGGCAATCATCAAATTAGTTACCATTTAAGGAACCAAGGTCAGGTAGATGTATTCATCTGAATTACAGGTTTGACAACACCAGAAATGTCAGAAAGTGACTATGCATCCTAGCTATGTGTCTATCCAGGGTTCTTCAAAATGCCTGCGATTCTGTCACTTTCTACTATAGTAGATGAAAGCTATCAAACATAAACTTTGGGATGGAAGAAAATCACATAGTCACTGAGACTGTAGACAATACACAAGTCTGTACATACATTTCTACACTCTCCCCCCTCCTGCAGGGCCCCTTGGCAGAGCTACCTCCCGTACACCCTGTCACCCTTTCCTTTGCTCCCCACGTCGTTGTTGCTCTTCACTACTCTTGGTCAAACGAACCCTTGCTAGTGGTGGCGTCTCTCATGGGTCCAGACATTGTGATGTCTTCACTCCATTTATTATCAGTGTAGCTAATTCTAATTCTGTTTTTTTTTAATTGTCCTGTATTTTCCCTTATATGTCCAATGTCCGTGTACAAGGTGTTTGCATTAGTTACTATTCTGCTGCTGTGATAACACACCATGACCAAAGGGAACTTAAGGAAGGGGGATCTTACTTGGGTTTATGATTCCAAAGGGATAAGAGTCCATTATGGTGAGGGAGGCACGGCAGCAGGAACTCACATCTTCAACCCCCAAAATGGAGATAGGTTGAGGATGCAAGCTCTCAAAGGCCACCCTAGTGATGTACTTCCTCCAGCAAGGCAGCTCCAGCTCCCCAAACAGCACTACTAGCTAGGAAGCAAGTATTCAAATACCTGAGCCTGTGGAGGGGACATTTTCCATTTCAACCACCACAGTGGCCCTAACCAAAAAAAAAAAATCTTATTTTATGACAGTGATCCTTAATGTGCTGGATGGGCATAAAGCAATTCTATTTGGGGACTTATTAACAAAGAATATCATTTCTGCCGTATGACATGAAATGGTTTAACGGGAGTCTTGTTCGAGCAAATGTTTTGGAACTAGGCTGAGAGTCAGTCCACTAGTTGAGTGACTAGGAGATTTCAGGGAGCATGACCACTGTCGCTGTCATTTCTCACCTTATTCCAGGGCTTCCACTTCCTTTGCCTGGCTAGTGGACAGGGCCTAAGTGACCTATCAGGACAGATAGGGTTACTTCCTAGGAGCTCTAGGGATCCTGAGCTGCACAGTTACCCAGTTCAGGCTCACACTCCTCCCCTCCCCTCCACCCAGGCCAAAGGTGCAAACCAGGCAGGAGAGGCCAGGCCTTCAGGTGCTCCTGCAGTAGGATCAGAGCTCCTTGAAAAAAGAAGCAGGGACTCAGAAGGAGCACTTCAGGGGATGAGAGGGAAGTCAGAGTGCTAAGTGCACCACATGTTAACAGAAAGATGCTTTTTGTCAAAACTGTATCCAGCCAACTGAGAAACTTAATTAGCTACATAGGAAAGAATAAAAGCTTTGGAACATTAGAGGGAGGGAAAGGCAAACTGTAATGCTTGTATTACTAGATCACTCTCATCCACAACTCCAAAGCAGAGGGCCTGTCTAAAACTTTAATTTAGTTTTTCTCCCACAGCCATTGCTAATCTGACAGCTCTGAGCATGGGCAACCCTTTTCTGCTCTCCGATAAGCTCTGTGCAGCCCTACATAAGAAACAAACATCTTCATTTCCCCATTCTCAGCTTTCCCCAGCTCAGTCGACAAGCTATCATTGAAGTGACCTGAGCTCTTTGCTTATGCTGGTATCTGCACTTAACTACTCCTTCGACTATGTTACAACCCCATTACAAACAGCAAATGTAAAATACGAATGAGCCAGAGATGTTTCCTTTTACATGATAATCATAATTCTACAGAAATGATTTACTTATCTATGTGTGGTAGTGCACACCTTTAATCCCAGCACTCAAAAGGCAGAAGCAGATGGATTTCTGCGAGTTTAAGGGTAGCCTTGTCTACATACTATGTTCCAGTTCAGCCAGGGCTACATAGCGAGACCTGTCTCTAAGACAAAACAAAAGCCAGATAGTGGAAGCACAGACTCTTAAGCCCAGCACTCAGGAGGCAGAGGCAGACAGGTATTTGCGAGTTGAAGGCCAGCCTGGTCTACAGAGCTAGCTAGTTCTAGGACAACCGGGCTACCAAAGGAACCCTGTGTCAAAAAAAATCAAATAAATAATAAATGAAAAAGAAAGAAACAAATATCCTACTTGAGAAAGACAACCTTGTATTATTCATAGCTCAGATGATGAAATTCCAACTAGGATAAAAAATAAAATAATATGTATAATCTCATGTACATCTACAAAGCTAGTTTGGACAGACCATTTGGACAATTAACTTGCAGTATTGTTTGATGAAGTATATATCAATAACCATTGTATTTAATGGTTATAGCTAACAATTAAAAACCAAAGTGAGTATTCCTTATGTGTTCAACAAAATAACCCACTGCCATGACTTTGTTGAGCAGCATCTATGGGTCTAGCAAACAGTACAGCATGCATCTTACTTTGTATAATAGAAAACGTGGAACAAATGGTGTTATTAGAAAGCTAGAATAGATGGCAAGTGAGAATACACGTTTTAGTGAACTCAGAGGAAATGGCTAGACTGGAGTTAAAGATTAAAGAGAGAACAGTGAGTCAATAGCTATTGTGTGCTGCCATTGCCATGAAGAGTACAAATGCAGATTGTATGTATTTTGTCATTGTATACAGGTATGTCAGGGATGGGGGCAGTATTAGACAGAAGGAATCTACCACTAGACTGTGACCATGAAAATAATTGACAGATCAGAACTCAGATATCTTACTCGGGACATATGCTTTCCTATTTTTCCCCATCATTCTCTGAAGTCTTGCAAAAATTTGTCGTTGGCCAAGCAAACTGCTCGTTTTCCAAGTTGCTAATATTTAGATAGCTATGATCCTGAGATGGCCAAGCAAACATTCCAAACCATGCATTTGTAATATTGTAATTGTAAATATATCTTCATCCCTTTTTTCTTGGCAAAGACGTTTGCTAAAATTTTTAATACCAATTAGGGATTGGCAAAGAATGTTCTTCGAGCTCAAAAAGGACACAACCATATTTCTCAGGCATCCACTGGAAAGCAATAGAGTCTCCAGGCAGCAATCCTATGGCAGAGTCATATAAAATATGACTATGTGCCTAGCTAGGGGCTGCGGATATACTTCAGGCTGACATATCTAACCCACTAAGCTGGGAGGTGTGTAGTAATCCTATAATAGTACCTAAAAGAGAAACAACATTCCATTGTGGCATGTTAATTTTACTTCCAGATGAAAATATGTTGGATTATAATATTCAGAACCAGCATAAAACCATGTTACCTAAATTTAATTGATGGTAAAAAACAATTTGGGATTGGGATAATCCACCTCATTTTTTTAAAGATATTTCTGGCCATTTTTATTTCCTCTTTTAAGAAATTGCAGTTCAGAAGATCCATAACCATTTTTTCTGTTTTATATTTACTTTTATCATTTTTAAAACAATCTTATTTTATATAATACCAGTTCCCCCTCCCTTTCACTTCCCCCACCCTCTCCCCACCTCACCCCCATCCACACCTCAGAGAGGATGAGGCCTCCCATGGGGAATCATCAAAGTCTGCCACATTATTTGTGGCAGGATCAAGGCCCTTCCCCCTGCATCCAGGCTAAGCAATGCATCCCTCTATAGGGAATGGGCTCCAAAAAGCCAGTTCATATAGTAGGGATAAATACTGGTTCCTCGTCTTTTGAACAGTACACTTGTACTGTGTTCTATACTGAAAGGGGTCTCATATCAAAGGTGAAGTATTTTTTATTTGTGTTCCATAACCGAGGTCTAAAGAAACAATAGAACACATGCTGAGGACCTGAAATCTTGGATTGTTGTAGTCACATCTTTGACCACCTCCCACTCCCCTACCCATGGTGCCTTATAGAACCTACCTCCCCCGACAGTTGCCCAGTGACCACTGCCATGGTACTCAGGCAAACTTCCTCTCATTGCTTCAACCCAAATGCCATTGCTGCACTGTGTTCCTGGCAGGGCTGGCACAGGCAGAGGGAAGATTAAGGTTAATTGCACATACTATATCACTTGGGGGAGGGTGCATAGCATCACATAGCATCTCTGCACCCAGAATGTGCTTCTCCCTGCACATTCGGAGAGTGAGTAGGGGCTTCCAGGTTCCATACACATCCTGACATAGAAGTGCATTTATTTGGGAATTACCTCTCTCCCTTGGCAGTCTATCAGGGGAAGAATGACTTACCGTCCCATTAGGAATGGTGCAAGGTGTGTGGGGATCATCTGGTGCTAGCAGACAGAGAGAAGGATGTAAGACTATGTGTGCTAAACTGCAGACTCCAGCTCCTGGGCACCTGTGAAGGCTTGCAGTCAACCAGAAAATATCCCCATGCCAGAAGGAGTACAGTACTAAATAAATTTTAAATGATGGCTTATAAAAGCTACCCTAGAAGAAAAAGGAATGCTTTCTATTTCCTATCTTCAACAGGCACTTTTATCTTGGCTTTAAAACAAAGGAACTCAGATTTTTGTTTCCTATTGACCCTACACAATATGTGCCCAGCCTGAATGAACATTTTTAAAACATAAAGATTACTAAGCCGTGAGAATCTAAATTCACTAGTTATGTAACACTTCTCAACCGTAATGGTAAGACCTGTAAGAATATCCCAGAGATCCACTTTCCGTGGTCCTATGCACAAAATATTCTCATTGAGTCTCTACAAGCTCCCAAATCTGTTTTTACAAGAAGCAGAGGTTATTCTACCACATTTTGTCCTCGAACAGCCTCTGAGATTCTGAATGTTCAGGAACATAAACACTGGGGTCGGACAGACTTGGGGTGTGTGTGTGTGTGTGTGTGTGTGTGTGACATATGCCACAGCACACATGTGGGTTCCAGGGATTAAACTAAGGCCGCTCGGTTTGGTGGCACTTTACCTACTGTGTCATTTCAGTAGCATGAGTGATCACATATCTTTACAGCTCAGTTTTCTCATTGAAAATGCATAGAGTAATATTTCATCGTGGATTGTGCCTGGAGTTACAAGTGTGTATAAGCAATACAATCATTTGCCCCAAACAATCAGTCACTCAACGTAGAAAATTAGGAAGACTGTTAAATCTGGGTGGTAAAAATGCTGATGTTTATTATGTCATTGTGTTTTTTTTCTGTATTTTTGCACTTTCTCAAAAGATAATTCAATAGCTGCAAAGAGCCAGAGAGCCTGAGCACGGGAAAGAAGGTGATAACGGGGTGAGCCGCTCAGGACTTTAGGTACAAAGCTAGTGCTTCAGTGCCCAGGACACAGTAGCTATTCAGTAAGTTGAGTTCAGACCCTGAACAAGTCCTTCAAGAGGGATCCTCTCTGCCCCACCCCCAAAGGGACCAACATCCCCCTTTGTCTTGTTTAAGACCAGGTTTAGCTGAAGGGCTACTTCCCACCTAGGCAAAGGGCATCAGTTCAGAGGCTATTGAGCTCCTGCGAAGAGTTGACTGAATGCTAAGTGTGCCCTCTAGTGTCCACACTTCTCAGCTTTATCCCTGAAAATGCGGCTCAAGGCCTTTGTTTACATGCAAACTGGAACTAAGTTGATTTAGACATTGATTTGGTTAAACACACACACACACACACACACACACATTAATGGTCCCCTTTGATTATGATGTGAATATGGACAAGAGAAAATAGATTAGCCTCTTATCTAATAACATCCGTGTTTAATGCAGCACTCTAGACACTTTCATCCACATTGTCTAAAAATCAAGTTCAGCAAAGCAGACCATTTAGAACAAAGCCAGCCTACATTTATAGCCAGAGGAAACTGGCTGTGATTAGGGGCGGTGGGAGGAATGTGTCGGCCCTAATGGTGACCAGCACATAGGTGACTAATAAACACAGCCACTACGCAGTCCTCAGGCCTCATTTCAGAATATTCAAATCTGAAACACCTCCTGAGAGAATTGGTCATTTTTCTCTTCCAAGTGACATGTAACAAAGAGATGCCCTCATACAAGGCAAGGGACTCAATAGTAATTATTCAGCCTGGGGAGTTAGTATGTATCTCTTTGAAAAGCTTGTGCCAGCAGACTCTAGATAACGTGGGAAAAGGAGCTCAAGGGCCCCACATCACAAAAATGTCACTCCTCAGATTTGCCCCGCCCGGAGCACTGTCCCTACCACACTCTGTCCTTCTGCATTCGCTTCAAGATCATTACAGAAGCAGCTGTTCAGTTTGTGCTTCAGAAACACTCATTCATCTGCAGAGCTGACACATTCCAGAAATCCTCCACTTCTGCCAGCACCTAGAAGCCAACTTTACCCATTCCAGACAACAGCATATGTATTCATTTTTCCCTGCATCAAATATCATATGCAGTGAGATTCTTAATTTTACCCCCACAGGTCATTTTAAATGGTGAGGTTGAGGCATTCTGTGGAGGTGCCATCATTAATGAAAAATGGGTTGTAACTGCTGCCCACTGTCTTAAACCTGGTGATAAAATTGAAGTTGTTGCAGGTAAGTAAACAAAACAGACAATAATTAGCCACATAAGTGTGATTGTTACTAAACTGGGCTAATGGTATAGGGACCACAATTTCAAATTCTAACATATGTCACCTTCTAATCCCCATAATTCATTTTTGAAACCACAAAACACTCTTAACATGGTAGAATTATTTATTGATGCACCAATTTCCTCATCCACTACATTAGATCATTGAGTCTTGGTTGCTACTGATCAGCGAACCCAAGCAGACTGTAGACCCATGGAAAATGTGTTTATGCAAAAAGCAATAAACTACAAGATTTGTGTTCAACAGGTGAATATAACATTGATGAAAAGGAAGACACCGAGCAAAGGCGAAATGTGATTCAAACAATCCCTCATCACCACTACAATGCATCTATTAATAAGTACAGTCACGACATTGCCTTGCTGGAGCTGGATAAACCTTTAATACTAAACAGCTATGTGACACCTATCTGTGTTGCCAATAGGGAATATACAAACATCTTCCTCAAGTTTGGTTCTGGCTATGTAAGTGGCTGGGGAAAAGTCTTCAACAAAGGGAGACAGGCTTCCATTCTTCAGTACCTTAGAGTTCCACTGGTTGACCGAGCCACATGCCTTCGGTCCACAACATTCACCATCTATAACAATATGTTTTGTGCTGGTTACCGGGAAGGAGGCAAAGATTCTTGTGAAGGAGATAGCGGGGGACCTCATGTCACTGAAGTGGAAGGGACCAGTTTCTTAACTGGCATTATTAGTTGGGGTGAAGAATGTGCAATGAAAGGTAAATATGGAATATATACTAAGGTTTCCCGGTATGTCAACTGGATTAAGGAAAAAACAAAGCTAATTTAAGGAAAAACCTATTTCTGAAGGCAATTCACTAGGACTGAAAATAGACCAAGCCCTTTACTAACCAGTCATTTTGCCAACTCTTGTTAAATCTGACTATATATGTGCAAAATATTCTGATTTTTCTCTGTGCAGAGGAGGATGCCAAGTAGAATCTATATAATACTAGATCAAGTAGGTTAGAGAAAGTAATCACTAGAGAACTAGTTTGATAAGAGATTTTAATGTTTCCATGAGTCCAGCCCTTGGCAAACTTAGAAAGTGAAGTTTTCCATAGTTTTCAGCATGGTTCTCAACTGTGATAACTAACCCCATTATCCCTCCTTAGAAGCAATCCATGTTTCAGATCTTCCTTGCCTCTCTCAAATTTATTGGTTTTCTATCCAGAGTCTTTAGCTCATTTAAGGCAAGAAGCACACAGTAGCAGCTGCTAGGTTAAAACTCTGAAAAGCATCACTTCCTCTCCTGTTTTTCTTCTGAATTCTGTGTCTTTTCAAACTTCCAATCCCAAAATCAATGTTCCCCTCACTCACTCACACTCTCCCTCTCCCTAGCCTTTGGAGGAGGAAGAGGACTGTCTTTTTTAATGCCATACACATATATACACACCCGCCAACCCCCTATTTCCTTTCATTTGGGTCTCAAACTTAATTTGAACAACATGGAGATGAAGTACACTACCGATGATCATAAGGGGAACTGTCTCATCAATGTACCACCCAGGACAGTTACTGAAGACTGTGTGATTGATGATCATGGACACCTAACTAGGGATGTTTCCAAGAAGGCACACTCACATGTCATTACAAGTATATAAACAACATTGGTCAAAATGTTTGCCTATCTGAAAAAAAGTCATGCTAATAGAAAGTTAATGATGAGCCAGGCAGAGTGGTGCACGCCTTTAATCCCAGCACATGGGAGGCAGAGGCAGGTGGATCTCTGTTTGTTTGAGGCCAGCCTGGTATACAGAGTGAGTTCCAGGACTACACACAGAAACTCTGTCTTGAAGAAAAAGAACAAGAAAGAAAAAGAAAAATTAAATGATGAATTTAGCCAGATAATTAAACTATGTGTAGTAGCATATTGGTAAATAAGCAAGATGGTCTCTTTAAAAACACCTCAAAACCTTATTTGTAACAATTGCTCATTTCTATGGTGTAAATACCTTGGTAGATTTCAAGCTATTACTATGAAGTTACTGAACCAGGGAGTTGAGAAAATATATGCAAAATTGATCTTAAAACAGGGCTTTAGCCAGTTTTTAACCTAGAACTAGCAGAGCTTACAAGGAATATTTTAACAGTGTGTCTTCAGCATTCTCCAGTGCCAATCAATAAGACAACTTGCCTAAATAAGACAACCAATATGAGTGTCATGTTTCCCACAACAGGCTCAAGGATGGGAGTTATTGCAAATGGCCAACTGAATTGCCTGTTTCTGGTTTTCAGCTCACCATGAGCTTTGCTGT
Organism: Phodopus roborovskii; assembly: GCF_943737965.1. Classification (NCBI taxonomy): domain Eukaryota; kingdom Metazoa; phylum Chordata; class Mammalia; order Rodentia; family Cricetidae; genus Phodopus; species Phodopus roborovskii. The sequence continues at coordinate 526,952 of NW_026125946.1, read as the reverse complement.
TATAACTAATCTTGTTATACTGAATTTTCTAGAGGGTTGCTGACAGGCCAACAGGTTTTCCATCTGTGGCTTAATGAACTTGCATTTTAATTCTTATCTGGATTTTTTTCAAAATTTGTTTGATACTGAGTACTTAATGATGCATAAATGGGACAAATGACAAAAGCATGTTTTGAACCTGTTGGCATTGCCACCTGACCCACCAAACAAACTCTCCTTTGCTACTGCTGACTGTACTCATTTCCCACTACTTACTGCGAAAAGTATCAATAAACATCCTTCAAATTTCTTCAAGTATTTCTTGTTAAATCATTTAGAGGTGTATCTCAAAGAACACAATCAGCAAAACCATGGAAAGAATGTGTCTGATGAAATGTGACACTGACTTCATGCTCCAATGGTCTTAAACTTCATGAGACGTTTGCACTGCATCTGAAGAGAACATAACCTGAATCCATTTACAGGTCTATTTAACTGTATGTATGGCCTTGAATAAGTCACATACCCTTTGAGGAATTAGTGCCTCCATTTTATATAATGAGAGAGTTTGAGGAGACACTATTCAAAGGCCTTTGAGGTGTTAAAAATATGTAGGGTTTTTTTTTTTCTTCATTCTTTCATTTAACAAATATTCGAGTAGAGGCTCCCTGTGTAGCATTACCAATAATGGTGACTAAACTTAGAAACAGCATGTTTGCATCTGAAATTTTTTAAGTATGTAAATGACCATCAGTGCCTACTATACTAGGACATAGTAGGTGCTCAAACAACATTGTCTGGAGCTAGAGAGATGGCTCAATGGTTGAGAACATTTGCTATAGCACTTCTTCTTCTAAGTGACCCGGATCCAGTGCCCCACACCAAGAGGCTTACAACCATGTGCAACTCCAGCTCCAGGAGATTTGATGCTCCCTTCTGGCTTCTATGGGCACTGCACACATGTGACACACTACAGACAGGCAAACACACACAGACACGCACGCACACACACATGCTCGAATACAATGAAATTATCTTTTTTAAATGTTAGGTAAATTGGAGTTCATGTTTATCCCAGAATAGCAATTAGCCCTGCATTGAGCATACTGAAGGGGACCGCACTTAGATTAGAGAAATCAGTTCTGTTATCTTTGGCTAAAGGAGAAGAGAGATGAAAGAGAAGTGTCAATTTTACATTTGAGGGGAATGCTTGCTCATGCATGAAGCATGCTACTTCAAATTTGAATAACTAAAGCTCTGTGACCCCGTTTCTCAGTTGGGAAAAGAGAGTCACTGATCATGTTGCCATGGAGACCATACCTTACAAAAGCAGCAATGGTGAACTAGCCTCACATCTCAAGCCTGGACCTCCATGTGGCACAGGGAGGACCTTCTGAACATCTGCGCCATAATTACCCTTTCTCCCATGAGTTCAGATATGACTGAATCCATTCTGAGCCATCTGCAACATGTTGCCAATAGTAAACGTGGGCTTTTAAGCACGCCTACGAGCCCACAGTCTCAGAGCAAGGCCTCACTGGATTCTCCCTAGGGCACTTACAGTCCGTATATAAGAGTCATTAATCCATTCCAAATTATTGTAGCTACTTAACCTAAATGGGCTGAAACATGCTGATAGAATATTGGAAGTGACAGATTAAACTAGAACTCTTGCTGAGTGAAGAAAAGTATGTTAATATCATGCACACATTTTACGTTGCTGTTTACATCTGATTGCTTTTAGTTCTTTGAAGTTTTAGTCACTTTATGGTGTCAAGAACCAAATATGATCTGATTGTCTCTGCCAAGGGAAAAAGAAAGGGTACTCTCCTGAACACGACCATTTACAAACTGCTTCCTTATAAATTCTACATATTTTCAGCCTACGGTGTCAAAAATGCAAGGCCCATTAAACATCATCCAATTAACCGCACTTTTCCAGATGAGGATACTAAGGTCAAGAGAAGGCCAGACCCAGGTAACACAATGGCGGAGTGGAGAAGAGAGTTCAGATAACCCATCCCCCACTGTGAAACACAGCATTTTCAGCTAGAGTACATTCATGCTACTGTCTGTATTTGTGCAGCAGCCAGGGCTATTCGTGTTGATGGAAATCTATTCAGAAAGTCTGGGAGAGAAAGCTGCCTGGCATTCTTATTAATGATATTCTGAGTGGGAAGCAAGTGATAAAATCAAGAGCAGCAGGTAGCCTGGAAGGCACAGCAGAAGTCATATAAACTGGAGCTGCAGTCCCTGGCTCAGGCCAGAGAGTCACACGGATATGAACCTTCAGTACTAGCGTCTGGCTTTTATCCCAACTGTGAGCTCTGGGCCTTCCAGATGTGACAATTGACTTGTAGAGTATGTTGCTCGGCGTCATCTGGCAGACACCTCCAGCACCACGGCACTTTATTATCTGTAGTCATTCTAGAAGACATGTGCAGCACTAGGAGACTGCAGGCTACTGCAGAAGCTGATGGAGAGCTACAAGGCCTTCAAAAGCCCATGGGAACTGGGAGCCTACCTATGTGGCACAGCTATGCAAGCCAAAGAAACACTACAGTCGCTGACAGGCCTGTCTGGGAAAAGCAATCAGAAATTACAGTGCTTTTTCCAATGTGAGACGTATGCCATCTAGAAATCTCAGCTATGACCACAAACATCTAGAGTGCTCTGTAAACCATAGAGGTTGTTGAAGGATTTGTAGCAGAAAAAAAAAAATGGAAGACTGGGAACACATTCTTTCCAATCATTCTGCATCCATAGATCTGTCTTCTCTCCTCCCACAGCTGCAAGCACTTTCTTCATTCTGTCCTTCAGATGTTTTAGTTAATCACAACTTCTAATAAGGGTAACTGTAACAGACAGTCATTCAAAATATCTACAAAGAAAGCGGCAGGGTGGATAAATGGCTCAGAGGTTAAGAGCCCTAGCTGCTCTTCTAGAGGTCTACTTCTAGAGGTCCTGAGTTCAATTCCCAGCTACCACATGGAGGGGGTCACAACCATCTGTAAGCATATCTGGTGCCCACTTATGGTGTTCAGGCAAAAGAATACTGTATACATAATACGTAAATAAATAAATGTTTAAAACAAAAAAAAATCTAAGTAAGGAACAGGGGCTAGTAAAATGGTTGGGGGTTGGGGCATTTTCTCCCCACCCCACACAACATAGCAAAGCCCTTTCAGTCTGGCCAGATCGTCTCACTGTAGTATGGTGAGAGATAAGGAACAAAATCAGGGAAATCCCTTCTTCCAAAGACACACACATTTAAAAAGTGCTCAAGACTGGCAAGATGGCTCAGCAGATAAAGGCAACTACTACCCAGCCTGACCACCTTAATTCCATCCCCAGAATCAAGAACACACAGAAACTATGACAGCATGCACAAGACCTATACAAGCTCAAGGCACACAAAAACTCCAGCATGGAGAAAGGAAGGAGAACACAAAGCCCACCCTTAGCTGAGGGCCTGTTGGCCACTGATAGCTTCTAGGAGGCAGAAAGTAGGTTTTCTTTAAAGATATGACTACCACATTCTAGGGCAGGCTCAATGCCCAACAGCATTTCTGCAGTACAATTCCACTCAATGAGCTAAAAAGAAGGGGAACATGTGAAGCTGTGTGAGTAGAGAAGTAGGAATGGGTTGGGCAAGGTGGAGAAATGTGATCAAAATTGTATGAAATTCTCAAAACATTAATGTTGTTTATAAAATACTCAAAACCTTCCCCTCCCATCCCCCCACCCCAATTCCATATGTAGGGCAATGCCATCCAGTTGGGGTCATGTAGATGTGACAGGTCATGTGAAGTAGGGACTAGGGCTTCTCTCCTGTCTCTAGATTAAGGCAGTTATCCCTCCATGGGGGATGTGTTCACAAGGTCCTTTTGTGCACCAGGGATACATCCTGGCTCCACTGTCTGAGGTCTCTTAGACTGCTCAGTCCTTCTGGCTGAGACCCATATTCAGGGGGGCCTGACTCAGTCCCATTCTGGCTTCCCAGCTATCAGTCTAGTGGCCCTTAGCTCCTCCTTGTTCAGGTAAGCTGTCTCTATGTGTTTCTGCCGCATGGTCTTGTCCTCTCCATCTGCTTCTGGGTTCTAGTTCGACTCAGTGTTTATGTATGGGTGTTTGCTCCTATTTTCAACAGGCATTAGTTGAGGGCTCCATGGAGAAGTTAGTTGTTGATCTCACGCCAGACCGCCTGAAACAGAGTACAAGCTGATCCTACATTCAAAACAGCTGGACAAAACAGCCCTACAGACTACAGCCGGGATATCTGAATCTTCTTCGAATCCCCCATGACAGCAGGAAGTAGTTTGGAAAGAACAACGCCCAAATTCCCAAATATTGTGTATAAATGTTTGTTTTCATTTAATTGGACTTTGTTATATAAAATAAAAAATAAAATACTCCAAACCAAAAAAAAAAAAAAAAAAAGCCAAGTGGTGGTGCACGCCTTTAATACCAGCACTCAGGAGGCAGAGGCAGGTGGATCTCTGTGAGTTCAAGACCAGCCTGGTCTCCAAGAGCTAGTTCCAAAGCCACAGGGAAACCCTGTCTTGAAAACAAAACAAAACCAACCAACCAACCAATTACAGTAACAACAACAAAATACTGGGCAGCTGCTAGACTGGGATTTCTTCCTCAGTCACTAAAGCCTAGTGAGAACAGGGCAAGGAAACTGGAGATGTGACAAATCAGAACCATCCAGTACTATTTAACCAAGGGAAGAGTCCCACTGAGTTCCTTTGTTTCTGTTGTCAAGGCTCACTGCTCGCACCACTGCAGAGCTCTCCAATGAATCATGCTGGTTCTGAGCATGACCCCATTCTGCGGTTGTTGCTTGCTTAAATAAATGGTGTTAAGTTGATTTTTGTCTAAAGTGTCCCTTTTTTGAATTATTTTGCTTATTTTGTTTCCTGTGTGTGAATGTTTTGCCTGCACTGTGTATGTACGCCATGTGTATGCCTAATGTCTGTGGAGGACAGAAGAGGGCATCAGGGCCCCCACACGATTGCATTATTTGTACCTCAAAGTCTACATTTTATAAACCAAGGAAGCAGAGGTTCTAAAGATTTAACAATGTACTAAAGGCTTAAAGAAGCCGGTTGTGGTGCCGCATGCCAGTAGGATTTGCTGAAGGAGGCAGAGACAGGAGATTCACAAGTTTGAGGCCAACGTGGGCTAAAGATTTATTTATTTGTATTTTATGTATATAGGTGCTTTAATTGCATGTACCATGTATATGCAGTGCATGGCAGATTCCTTTGAAGACCAGAAGAAGGTGTTGGATCCTCTGGAACTAGAGTTACATATGGTTGTGAGGTGAGGGAGCCATGAGTTTCTGGGAACTGAACCTGGGTCCTCTAGAAGAACAACTAGTGCTCTTAACCACTGTGCCATCATTTCCAGCCTCAGGGGATCTACGCTTGGTCTTTATGATCTAGGACCGAAAACAGCATCTGGAAGAGAGCATAGATATGAAAACATACAGGAGACCCTCTGCAATGAAAGCCTTGTGTCCAAGAGCAATGAATGGCTGACGTGTTAACTTTCATGACGAGCTTATTAGGGTACATAGTCTATGAAGTACAAAGTTGCAAAGAAAACTGAGCTCTGAACTCATAAACCTAAGATGGAACATCAACAGAGCTACCTAGTGAAAAGCACTGCTGAGAGATCCATGTAGCTTGAAGATCAAGAGAGCAAATCATGGTAAGGGGCGAGCAAGAGGCGAGCTCTCTAGTCCTCTGTGTCCATTTGTCTCGAATTACCTAAGGATAAGAGGTAGCTCCTCAAGTCCTGTGAAGAGATGGATGAAGAAAGTGAGGTTCTGCATCTGTCTCCCTTTCTATGGTATCGCGGGCTGTTTTAATTTTTTTTTTTTTTTACATTTACTTTATGTAGATGCCTGCATAGGTGTATTGTCTTTTTAAAGATTCATTTATTCTATTTTAAGTGTATTTTGCCTTCATGTATGTGTACTGTATATTTGCCTTGTGCCTTGGAGGAAAGCAGTAGACACTGATCCCCTATAACTGGGGCCATGCTCCATTGTGAGCTGCCATGTGCAGACTGGGAATCAAGCCCAGGTCCTCTGCACGAGCAACCAATGTTCGGATTTTTAACTGAAAATATTTTCATACTGCATAGTCTGATCAGGGCTTCCTTTCACTCATCTCCTCCCAAATCCTGCCCACCCGCCAAACTCCATGGCCTTTTCCCCTCTCTCTCTTCAGAAAACAAACAGGCAAATACAACACACACACACACACACACACACACACACACACACACACACCATAAAAACATAACATTAGAAGCCATAATATACAAACAAAAGGCCAGTAAGTTTTTTTTTTAAAGCCCAAACAATATGAGGCAAACTGTCCCCAAAACACCATTTAGTTCATTTGTGTTGGCCATCAAACTGCTAGGCATGAGGTCGACCCTTAAGTGTGGTTTTTATACCCAATGAGAATCCAGTGGAGAGAACTATTTTTTCCTTTGTGACTGGTTGGCAATTGCAGATAGCTTCTAGGTTATGGAAGGGAGTCAGTGTCCACTTCCCCCTCTCCACACTGGGGCGCCATCTGCAGCCACTGTTCTTAACCATCCCTCAAGCCCCTGGCATATGTATTGCTTTTTGTGTTCAAGATAAATATATCATTCCTACTTAAGATACTTGACAATTTTGCACAAGAATGTGGTTAGTAATCTATGTTCTCCATTTCATGTCTAGCATTGGTTTATTTATCTAGCAAGTGTTCCCTAAGTTTCTCAGAGTGATAGTTGTGTACAGGACTAGCTCCTGAGCCAAGGAGCCACCATCTTCATAAGTTCTACTGGGCCCAGAACCTCAATTCTTGCTGTGAATGAGAACTAAATGCATGCTGGAAATTATCATTTTAAAGAAGTTTAAGAAGGAAAATGTGGCCAGAGGTGTGGCCCAGCAGTTAAGAGTATCTGCTGCTCTTGCAGAGCAGGTTTGGATCCCAGTACCCAAAAGGCAGTTCGCAACTGTCTGTAAGTCCAGTTTCTGCCATTTTCTAGCCTCAGCAGGCACTGTACGCATGTGATCTATATGCTCACAATCAGGCCCACACATATACATAAATACAAAAGTTTAGAAAGAAGTAGAATGAACCAAGCATTGTAGAACATTCCTTTAATCCTAGCATTTGGGAGGCAGATGCAGGTGGATCTCTGTGAGTTCAAGGCCAGCCTGGTCTATAGAATGAGTTCCAGGTCAGCCATGGCTTCTTATTCTTAGAGATGACATCATATCTCAATTTTTTTAAAAAAAAAAGCAGAATGCTCATGGTAAAAATATTAAATTATCATGGCTTTTAAAAGGTTCTCAAATAACAACTGTTTACACATTCTTAAGTGAAACTATTTCTTCCACACAACATGATCACTTATAAATACATGAAGAATTATTTTATGGTAACTTTCCAATGTGTAAGTGTATTTTTTCATTGTAATTTGTCGAAATTTATAAAAAACTGTGAGAAAGAGTTCTTGCCTGATTTTTAGTCACATGTAAGATAACAACAAAAATAAAACCCACAGGGACAGATGGAAGGTAAGATTGATGCAGTTTCAATCATCATGGGAGAAGACATTTTATTCCACTTTCCAAGTACTAAAAGAAAACAGAATATTTTTCATATGAAAAAAATTACTGACATAAATATGTACAGAGAATAACATGAATTTTCAGGTGCTGGCTTCTCTCTCTCTCTCTCTCTCTCTCTCTCTCTCTCTTTCTCGCTCTCTTTTTTCTCTCTCTCTGCCCCAACTATATTTGGTTTGCCTTTCATTATTCTGAATAATATCCATTCAATCTAAGTTATGCATTAAAGTATCATTTGCATAGTTTTAATTTAATAATTTTATATAATGCTATATCAACTGTTTTTATTTCTATGCAGATTTTATTGTATCACCTTCCATAATGCAGTTATCTGATTACCTACCTGCTTGTTTACATTATTCCACATTGTTTTCTTCTGCCAAGCACTGCAAGTACAAGTATCTTGGCGGCTGTGTGGGTACATGTCCACAAGAGAAATCACTGAGCCTTAGTTCACATACTTTCACTACTCTTGATATTAGCAAACAACTCGTTAAAGACTCATACCGATTTATGTTCCCACTAGCAAGGTGTGACATAGGTCTTTCTTCATGTCCTTCCCAACATTTAGCATTTTAAAAACTACACACAGACTTTTAAGCCAGTAAACCTCACAGATAGAATGCCTACTTTGTATCAGATCCTGCTATGTGCAGCTGTAAATGTACAGATATATTCATATCTTTTCCATGTTCAAGAAGGAAATTATTTTAGCCTCAAACATTACATTCTAAACTGGCATTAGGACTTTTCCTTTTGTCACATGTATTATGTTTGTTTGTAAAAGCACAGCCTACTATGTCACTTGCCTATTTATCATTCATGACTTGCCATCTGAAAAGTGGATTCAGAGTGTGCCTCAAGCATTAGCCAAGGGAACTCAGCCCACCATGCTCTTCTCGTGCTCGAAATGGTTCTCTTCACTGTGATTCTACCCACTTTGATGCTTGCATCTGCTCTGCAGACTGACTGCACTGCCTCATTTGGAGAGTAATCAACTTCGTGACTTTCTCTCTCAAACACTTAGATACAGTTTATCATTGCAATGCTTTACATTTTGTTTTGTTCTGCTTTTCAGGCATGTTTCATTAACTTAAGGAGCTTATCTTTACAAAGTCCAACCATTGACTGTTCTCAATATGCCTCATTAATCCTATTCAGTGGAAACAAGCTAAAAATATTTCCTCAGAATTAAATGTGTTTATTCATACATGTGAAAAATCAAGTGATCAAATAACAGCAGGTAAGCCCTCACAAAATACTACCAAGGAAAAGGGAACTTTGAATAGCCCATGAAATTTAATAAACAAAAGGAATTTTGAATTAGGAATAAATTGTTTGCTAGAGATTAAACCTAGTCCTTGTGCATGCTAAGTGCATCTTGTTCTACTGAACTATGTTCTGAGACCTAAAATGTATTCACATTTTTAAAGAAAAATAAAACATCTGCTTATCTGACAGTTCTATCACTTTATTTTCGGACAATATATATGTTATGTTTTGTCTTTAATACTGGTTTTTTTTTCTACATGTTTTGTCCTGCAAGGCCCTTTCCAAAGTAAACTATCCTAAAATATTGTGCAGAAGGGAGAATTCAGTGACATATAATAAAAGTGACTTGTTTGCTGTATGATTGCTCACTTGACTGTAGAGTCTGCAGCCCTGCAGAAAGGAGGTCCCTATATTTTTGCACTTACTAGTAATAGGCACTTTTCTCAGAGGTCTGTGACTGATACTGGATGGATTTCTTCCTAAACCCTACCAAATCACAGACCTAATTTCACTTCACCTGGAAAATTTCTTCTAGCTCACCATTTTCCAAAATACTCTCTGAATGTCTTCCCTTCTTAACAGAATATTATCACCCAGATAATGACTTTTCTAACATCTATATATTCTATACTGTGAGAACAAGCATTGTTTTGGAAATCTCAATAATAATATTTACTCCTCGGACAACACAGAGATAAAAACTTGAATGCACATTTTATTTCTCAGGTCATTATCTGAAGGTGAACTAAACATTGATGAATCAATTCACGGATGGTACTTCCTCAAGAGCTCAAAATAAAGGCACAAAAGGTACTTACCTTGTGATGGATGCACACTAAGTTATCAAAAACAAATTCAATGTTCCAAAAATGTTATAGGTTGTTGTCCCCCCTCTACCTTAAGATGCAAACTCTGTCTCCTACATGAAATATAAAGAGACTGTTAGGTCTAGCACTCCTCACTAAGAGACTTTTATAAAAGCAAGTGATAATGCAAACAAATGTATGCAGCTAGGTGATTTCAGGGCCATTACAGAGGTGACCTTTTCATGGTTGGCTAATTAAGGCCTGACTTCTTTAATTGCAAAGCAAAGAAAATTTGGAGCAACACACTATCAACACTTTTTAAAAATTTTGTTCAAATCAGACTGACCCCCACCCTCTCTGTCACACACACACACACACACACACACACACACACACACACACACACACTCACACACACACACACACACACACACACACACACACACACACAATGCAGCAAAACTTAAGATAAAGCTAGGCAGTGGTAGTGCGCACCTTTAATCCCAGCACTTGGGATGCAGAGTCAGGTGGATCTCTGTGAGTTCAAGGCCAGCCTGGTCTACAGAGTGAGTGCCAGGATAGCCAGGGCACAGAGAAACCCTGTCTCAGAAAACAAAACAAAACAAAAGCTGATGATAAACATTTAAGTGAATATACTTACAGTTCTGTTTTAGTCAGGGTTTCCACTGCTGTAGTAGACCACCATAACCAAAAGCAACTTAGACAGGAAGGAGTTTCTTGCATCTTAACACTTCCAGGTCACATTCCAGCACTAAAGGAAATTGGGGAAGGAACCTGTAGGCAGGGTAGGTAGGATCTGATGCAGAGACTGTGGAAGACAGCTGTTTACTGATTTGCTCCCTCCTGGCTTGCTTAGAATGCTTTCTTATAGTACCGAGGGCCACTTATTCAGAAGTAGTACCAACCACAATGGGCTATGCCTCCCACATCAATCACTAATTAAGAAAATGCACCACACTTGCCTACAGGCCAAGCTTATGGAGGCATTTTCTCAGGTGAAAGTCCCTCTTGCCAAATGACTGTATCTTCTTCTGTGTTAACATAAAATAGGTAGGACAGTTCCCCTCAGCGAGAAAAAAAAAAAAAGGGATTTTCAACGATAAATAATATTATACTAAACTGAAAAATACACTAAGGAATTAAGGTTAGCTATTTTAATATAAAATTAATGCAAGTATATTTGCATTGTAAGTACATTTACAATGTGATTAAATTTTGAAGACTTCAAGGAAAATTGCTACTATGTTTTATACTAACACACATTCATGGCCTAATAAAATTAATATACTGCAGTTACATTTGTAAACAAACTCAAATACAGCGATTATAACATTCAAGACCATAACTACATTTGAAGTTCGCGTTGTCTTAAATTATTAAAATCTCTACTTTAATACCACTGTGTGATATTTTGTACATAGTGACATATTATTTCAATAATTTAAAGTTATTTTTATTTTATGCATATGAGTGTTTTACCTCATGTGTATGCATGTATGTGCTCTATGTGTATGTCTGGTACCCAAGGAGGCTACAAGAGCGCCTCAGTTTCATGGGACTGGAGTCATAGATGGTTATGAGCTCCCCTATGGGTTCTGGGAACCAAAGCTGGGTTCCCTGAAATAGCAACTAGAGCTCTTAACCATTGAGCTCTCTCTAGCATCAAGGAATGGGTACTTCAATTGTGCATGAGGTTAAACATTTCTGGGAAATGCAGACCAACGAGACCTTATCACCTTATCTAATCATGCAGCACCGAGTAAAATAAATGCTTAGACAGTTGATGACATGTAAATCAATTGTACAGTGACTCTCTCAAGAGCAATGCAAAACCTGATGTGAGGAAAAAGAGCACCCTTGTGCTTCGAAAAAGAACAAAAGAAAAAGAACTGGAAAGTAACATTACTTCCCTCAAAAACTTCTATGCAAAGACATATAGTTATAGCTACATGCTTCCAAATAAGTGCAGGCTCAGAGCAGATTGAAGTTGTTGTTTTGCCATCAAGTTGTCAAAGTGTTTTAATAAGTTCCAAGTCCACTGGGGTTCCAGTAACGGAGTCATCTCTAATTAAAGCTAATCAAATATGTAATTGTATATGTCCTTTATTAGTTGGCTAAAAATTAAAGTAATTAATTTTGTCCTGAATTAAATAAGAGGGCATCTATATTTAAAATGATGGCTATAAGTTATTTAAAAAAAACTATACTAAATCTTCTTAATGCTGAATGTAAGTGTCACAGTAAATAGAAGTCAAGTAGATAAACTTGGAGATTTTACTTTTGAATTTTGATAGCATGAGCATAAAAAAGTTACTATTTTCTAGCAAGTACATTGCTATTTTTTGACTGCATTGCTTTTCTAAATTGCTTTTAAAAATATGATTTTTATAAAGACTTTTTTGATAATTTATAATTTCATTCACAAATAATGTGTTTACATTTTTGACACCTCAACTTCTTCCCCCCCAACACCACATATATACACACACACAAACTTCTTAAATTCATGACCAATTTTTTTTTATTCCATTAATCCTTGTATGTTCTTTTTTTCCAGTATTTTTTTTATTTTACATATCGATCCCAGTTCCCTCTCCCTCTCTCCCTTCATCCCTCCCTCCCTCACTCTTTCCCTCTTCCCCCTCCCCCGCACATGCACCCCAACCACCCTCCCCTAAAATTCCCCCCAACTCCACATGTAGGGTGATGCCATCCAGGAGGGGTCATCTAAATCTGTCAAGTGATTTGGGGTGGGGACTAGGACTTCTGTCCTGTCTCTAGGTTAAGGGAATATCCCTCCATGGGGGATGTGCCCACAAGGTCCTTTTGTGCACCAGGGATACATCCTGGTTCCACTATCTGAGGTCCCTTAGACTGCTCAGGGCTTCTGGCTGACACCCACGTTCAGGGGGTCTGAGTCAGTCCCATGCTGGATTCCCAAGTATCAGTCGGGGGGGGGGGGCATTAGCTCCTCCTTGTTCAGGTAAGCTGTCTCTATGTGTTTCTGCAGCCTGGTCTTGTCCTCCCTCTCTGCATCTGGATTCCAGTTCGGCTCTGTGTTTAGTTGTGGGTCTTTGCTTCTGTTTCCATCAGCTACTAGATGAGGGCTCCATGATGGTGAATAAGTTAGTTGTTGATCTCATTATCAGGGAAGGGCATTTATGGTAGCCTTTCCACTGTTGCTCAAATTGTTAGTTGGAGTCATGACCAATTCTTAATTATGATTACAGACACACACACACACACACACACACACACACACACAAATGCAACCTGCTGAGTCCATTTAACATGGTTCATGTCTATATGTGTTTAAGACTGAAAACCCTAATTTACATATTTTAAAAGATGTGTTGAACAGCTCTAAAAGGGATTGATTTTTTTTTCTCATTAACTATTCAAACAAATAAAAGTAGCTCACAACATGTTGATCAAATGTCTTGTTGCTTCTTTTTCTTTCTTTTGATATAGTTTGCAATTATGTATCCAAGACTAGATCCCACCTCATCCTGAATGCTAGCATTACAGCCATGCACTGACATACTTGACTTCCATTTTCAAATTTAAGTCTTCACGTATATTAATGGAAGCTACTGGGGGAATAAGAGCAATAAGACAACAAAAGGAGATCAAAGGGATATAAATTGGAAAGGAAGAAGTCAAATTTGCACTATTTGCAGACAATATGATAGTTTACATAAATGAGGCAAAAAATTCTACCGGGGAACTCCTGCAACTCAAAATCATCTTCATCAAAGTGACAGGATAAAAAAATGAACTCAAAAAATTAGTATCCCTACTTTATACAGACAATAAATGGGCTCAGAAAGAAATCAGATAAACATCACCCTTTACAATAGCCACAAACAACATAACATATCTTGGGGTAATACTAACCAAACAAGTGAAAGACATATATATATATATATATATATATATATATTAATATTATGAACTTTGAGACTTTAAAGAAAGAAATTAAAGAAGATACCAGAAGATGTAAAGATCTCCCATGCTCTTGGAAAGGTAGGATAAACATAGCAAAATGGCAACCTTGCCAAAAGCAATCTACAGATTCAATGCAATTCCCATCAAAATCCCAGCACAATTCTTCACTGATCTTGAAAGGATAATAATCAACTTTATATGGAAAAACAACAGACCCAGGATACCCAACACAACCCTGTACAATAAAGGAACTTCAGGAGGCATCACCATCCCTGCCTTTAAGCTCTACTATAGAGCTATAGTTCTGAAAACAGCTTGGTATTGGCACAAAAATAGACACAGACACATAGACCAATGGAATTGAATCGAAAATTCTGATATTAACCCACACACATACAAACACCTGATTTTTGACAAAACAGCTAAAATTATACAATGAAAGGAGGAAAGCATCTTCAACAAATGGTGCTGGCACAACTGGATGATGGTGATTAGAAGACTGCAGATAGACCCATGTCTATCACCATACACAAAACTCAAGTCCAAATAGATCAAAGACCTCAACATAAAACCAGCCGCACTGAACCTCTTAGAAGAGAAAGTGGGAGGTACCCTTGAACAAATTGGTACAGGAGACCGTTTCCTGAACATAACTCCAGTAGCAGAGACACTTTGATTGACAATTAATAAATGGGACCTCCTCAAACTGAGAAGTTTCTGTAAGGCAAAGAACACAGTTAACAAGACAAAACAGCAGCCCACAGAATGGGAAAAGATTTTCACCAACCCCACATCTAACAGAGAACTGATTTCTAAAATATACAAAGAACTCAAGAAGCTAGTCACCAAAACACCAAACAATTCAATTAAAAAGTGGGGACACTGTGAAAGTGGGTCTCAGTTAGAAGGCCTGGGCAGTCTAAGGGACCTCTGACAGTAGAACCAGCATATACCCCTGGTGCATGAAAGGACTTTGGGGGACTTTGGGAGCACATCCCCCATGGAGGGATACTCCCTTATCCTAGAGGCAGGAGGGAGGGCCTAGTTCCTACTCCAAGTGACTTGACAGATTTTGATTATCCCTCCTGGAAGGCATAGGCATCACTCTCCCTGTTGAGTGCACAGAGGGGGTGCATGGGGGGAGGGAATTTGATGGGAGTGGGTCTGATGTCATGGGAGGGAGGGAGAGAGGAAAGGAGGGAGGGGAAAATGGGATGGATATGTAAAGTAAGACTATATATATATATATATATATATATATTAAAAACACAAAATAAAAATGGGGTACAGAACTAAATAAAGAATTCTCAATAGAGGAATTTAAAATGGCTGAAAGACACTTAAGAAAAGTGCTCAACATCCTTAACCATCATGAAAATGTAAATCAAAACAATTCTGAGACACCATCTTACAATTGCCAGAATGGCTAAAATCAAAAACATCAATGACAGTCTGTGCTGGCAAGGATGTGAAGAGAGGGAAACACTCCTCCATTGCTGGTGGGAGTGCAAACTTGTGTGGCCACTTTCGAAATCAGTAGGGCGGTTTCTCAGGTAAATAGGAGTCAGTTTACCTCATGATCCAGCAGTTCCACTCTTGGGCATATACCCAAAAGATGCACATTCATACAACAATGACATATGTTCAGCTATGTTCATAGCAGTGTTGTTTGTAATAGCCAGAACCTGGAATCAACCTAGATGCCCCTCAATTTGCAGGCAAATGGATGGAATTGGAAGAAACCATTCTGAGTGAGGTAATCATATCACAGAAATGCAAGCATGGTATGTACTCACTCATATATGGATATTAGATACAGAGAAAGGATTACCAGCCTACAATCCACACCACCAGAGAAACTACCAAGCAAGGATGACCTTAAGAGAGAAATACAAGGGAAAAGGGACAAGAACTCCTGAGCAAACTGAGAGCTTGTGGGGGGAGATGAGAGGGAGGGAGGGAAAAGAGAAGGGGAGTAGAGGAAGATGAAGAGAACAAGACTGAGACAGGGGAGGAATAAAGGAGATCAAGAAAAGAGATACCTTAATAGAGGGATCTATTAAAGGTTTAAAGAGAAATCAGGCACTAGGGAAATATTCAGACATAAACAAAAATGACCCCAACTAAGAATCTAGGCAGTAGTGGTGATGCCCTTCCCCTATAATGAGATTGATGACTAACTTAATTGCCATCCTAGAGCCTTCATTCAGTAGCTGATGGAAACAGAAGCAGACACCCTCAGCTAAACACTGAGCCGAACTCCTGGAATTCAGTTGTAGAGAGGGAGAAGGGATGAGCAAAGAGTCAAGACCATGATGGAGAAACCCACAGAAACAGCTGACCTGAGCAAGTGGGATCACATTGACCACAGTCATAAAGCTGGGGAACCAGCATTGACCTGAACCAAACCCTCTGAATGTGGTTCTCAGTTAGAAGGCCAGTTCAGTCTATGGGACCTGTGACAGTGGAACCAGGATGTATCCCTGGTACATAAAAGGACTTTGGGAGCACATTCCCCATAGAGGGATACTATTTAATTTCAGATACATGGACGAGGGCCTAGACCCTCCCCCAAATGATATTATAGGCTTTGATGATCACCCATGGAAGGCCTCATTGTCCCTAGGGAGTAGATGGGAGGTTGGTCGGGACTTGGTAGGGGCATGGGGAGGGGAAGGAGAGGGAACGGGGGGGGGGGGTTGATATGTAAAATGATTGTTTCTAAATAAAAAGAATTCTAGTGTAATGCTTAATGGAAATTGTCAGAGAAGATGTCTGTGACTTGTCTTGGAAGCTTGCTTACTTGTGTCCAGTGCTTCCCCATTATGTATGTTAGCTGGTGGCATTTCATCAGTGAATTTTGCTAGACTGAAAAAGATTCCTTTCTTTCTAGTGTTTTGTCATGAATGACTATTTCATCAATTGCGTTTCTCTATTGAACTGATTACATATGATTTTCTCCTCCATTATGTTAATATGGTGAGTCACACTGATTTTAAATATGTAATGCAGCACTTAGAGATGTACAATTCCCTCCTTCTTTAGCTACATCCATGAATTTTGATGTTACATTTTTCTTATTCACACAACCTGAAATCAACCTAATTTTGTCTGTGTTTTCATCCTGATCCTATATGTTGTTTACGTGTATATTTAAAATTGAAATACTTGGAGGTATTGGTTGCTAATATAATACCTTGAGACTATCTATTGGCTAGTTGCACTGACACAAGCTAGAGTCATGTTTTTATAGGGAAATTCAATTGAGAAAATGCCCCCATCAGGCATGAGAGGGTGGGAGAGAGTGAAAGAGGGAGGGAGGGAGGGGGAACTGGGAACTATTGTAAAATAAAAATAAGAATTATAAAAAAAAAATAAAATGCCCCCATCAGACTGACCTGTGGGCAATCCTGTAGGACATTTTTAAATTAGTGATTGATTATGGGAGAGCCCAGCTCCCTGTCAGTGGTACCTCCCCTGAGCTGGTGGTCTTGAGTAAGTCAGTAAGTATCACTGCTCATAACCTCTGCTTCAGTTTCTTTCCTGGCTTGCCTGGATGATGGACTACAAGCTGTAGGATGAAATAAACCCTTTCCTCTCTGAGTTGCTTTTGGTAATGGTATCTTGTCATAGCAATAGAACCCCTCAGACACACTAATTGATTTCAGTCTCTTTCATTAAGATTTGTTTCATAAAACAGCATATGTTCTATCTTAAGTGAATATTCTCTGTAGTCTTTAAAAATAATTGTTTGGTACAATTGTTGAGCGTAGGTTTTAAATAGCTAATCATCTAGTTCCGACTGTTGGTATAACAAATTGTTTTGGTTACTAGTCATCAAAATAATTCAATAATTATCTAAATACTTCAACTATTAGTGCAGCAAGCCTTGTAGAAGTGAAACAGCATGGAGTAGTTTGCCTTTTCTATGCGACCCAGCATTTCCACTGAACACTACCATTCTCAGTCGTAGTTTCACTTTACAAATGAAACGTGGAACCAAATAAATTACTCCTAGTCTGTTAGATGCATGGAAAATAACAGTGTACCATTACATGGAATTCAATACAAGGCACAAGCCAGCATTTCTTATGAATTATATGAATATCAATCTTGTTATATGTACGCTGTTTTTATAGAAAGGTAAATGCCACTAAGGATAAAATCTATGAGAATACTGATATATAAAGAAAAATTTCTTTCCTTTCTAAGGGCAGGATTAATAGAAACACTAAGTTACTTCTCATTTCTTCGTGTGTGTGTGTGTGTGTGTGTGTGTGTGTGCATGCAAGCACAAGTACAGGAAGCCATCCACACAGAAATAACATGGTCCTAGAATGAAATAAAGATATACATTGGTAAAGCATTCTTGGACAGCAGAACTAACATCATAAAAGCATAGTCCCAGGATTACATTTGGAAGAACTTGTTGACTAGGTAAAAGACTACGTGAAATCTCTTAAACCTAGCAACTTTTAAATTTTTGATTCACAAATAGCAATCAATTGAAGGGAACATTAAATGCTAACAAGCATAATTTATTTGCAGCTTTATTTCCAATTAGAGAAAGAGTTTTCACATACCAGTATAATACTATGCAAATATTGGGGAATTTTGTCCTTCAAATATTGGGCAGCTTAATCATAATTCTATCTGTAAATTTGGACATCCTGTAACCTATGGTTACCCAATTAAAATCTGTGCACTGTCTCCTCAAATCAGACCTTCTTTTCACCAATATAATAAATGGATTAGGATCAAGAGCACATGGATTATACTGCAGTGAGTTTTTATAGAGCACTTGCATGTTTTCAAAGGCTTGTACAATGCATGTTTGAGTCCTTCAAATAATCTACAGAGGACTTTGGGGAAAAACAGGTTATTACAGTAAAGACTCATCATTAAATCATTTTATTTTATATGCATGAGTGTTTTGCCTGCATGTAGAGATGTTCATATATCACATGTATTCCTGGTGTCCAGAGAGGTCAGAGGAGGGCATTGAATTCCCTGAAACTGGAGTTATGAATGATTATGAGTCATGACGTTGATCCTAAGAGTGTACCTGAGTTCTCTGCAAGAACAATAAATACTATTAATTACTGAACAACATCTCCAGCTCCAAGCTTCATACATGTGCTCACTCACCTTCAGGGTTAGAGTATACAATCAGTGTGGCTTTAATTCAAGTTAGTGACATTATTAAGACATAACTGTTTTGTTTAATATTTTTGAAATAATTATGGAGCTTCATTCAGTCTTCTTTCCAACAATGTCTTCCTGCTTTTGGTACTCTTACAATTAAACAGCTTGTGGGCAGAACCATGGTTGCCCTTGTTGCTACATAAGGTCAAATGTATAGGAAATGGATGACAAAGTTCAAATGTCAATATTTAAACTGATAAAGAGGACTGTGGCTCTCTTGTTAAGTGTCAAAGTAAAGACCCTGACACTAAGTATGCATTAGATATGTGATTAGTAAATGACAACCAAATGGAATGTGGTCTGTCACATTACAAAATCCCAACGAGCAACTAAATCACCCGAGCCCTGAGTAAATAACACGTCTGCATAGCCTAGGATTCTCTCACGGCGTGAGCACAGCTGAAGCAATGAAAATGAAAGGCATCTCTGTGACCTCTGCCGCTGAAGACTGTGTAACAAAGACATGGACATGGCAGACACTTGGACTCGCTACTCAGGCGCCCCAGCCTGAAGTCACCACAGCCATTGCAAACACACCTACCACTGACCCTAAGAATCCTCACGGAGAAGCTTCCCCCTTAGGAGGTCTTCTGAAGCCCTCTTCCTTCAGTCTGCTAGGGCCTTATTTCACTCAGGCTGTGAAGTTATAATGAAAAACTACATGTTACAAGCTGACTGTCACAGAAAGAATTCACTCCCGACTTCAATGACGAATGTGACAGCTTCAGTCACTCTTCTCTGACAAATAAGAGGGATAAATTTGTGATGGTAAAAACAAACAAACACCGGAGTATAAATTTGTGGAACCTGAACGTTTCATGTTTATTTGGAAAAGAAGAATTACAGCATGAAATGTACAGAAGGTAATAGAGCAACTAATTTGCTACATGAATTCTAAGCATAAATTCAGAAAAAGAAATATGCATGAAAAATATTACATTTTAAATGCAATTCTTTGTAAACTACTGTCAGGAAAAGTTCATCTTGGCACATAGAAAAGGCAATAGCCCTCAAGATAATTTACTAATGCCCCCGACCCCCAGGACTTCTGAACTCTGCATCATCCTGTGAGGGTAAAAGGAGCGTTAGGGTTAAAGAGCCCAAGAAATCATACTGTTGTGCTTCACCTGCCCTTAACTATTCTACAGCCCTAAGTTTAACTTAAGTAATAATAAGCTAAATAATTCAAGGCACGCCGATTGCATTTGGTTACAAAGTAGACGGAGAAGAAACAATTTTCAAGTCAAAAGTATTCTGAGATGAGATTTTATCTGGCACAATGTCTTACACACTTACTACACAATTGTAGGAATAAAGAATACTACAATTAAAATGTTTCAAAGTGAAGAAAACAAAAGCATATGCTGTTGGTTCTTTGCATGTTTAAATATATTAACCTGGAAAAACATCCCCATCATTTGGGCTGAAAGTCTTTGGAGTGCTGTTTTCTCCACATGGGCTGGGAAGCAGGCAAGCAAGATCAACTTGCCACTTGACACAGTAGCTTCTTTACAACAGGAAAGTCACCTCTGACACCGCTCTCTGTAATAGAAGTGCAACGCATTACTTCTCAGGGTTTTGTTTGTTTGTTTTGGTGTGTCTGTCTGTCTTCCTGAAGCAGGTCTTACTATGTAGCTCAGGTTGGCCTGGAACTAACTACATAGCCCAGGCTGGCCTCAAACTCCCAGCCCTCTGGCTTCAGCCTTCCCAGTGATGAGATTACAAACACACACTACCACAGCTGGCTTCCTTCTCAATTTCTGTCTTTGTAAAGTGAAGCCAAATGAACAGCTCCGTTCAGCTTCTATTTTAATGCATGTATATGTGTGCTCATATTGTATATATGTCCATGTGTGTGAGTCGCAAGTGTATGGATGTGGATGAACATGTATGTGTGTGCACATGCATGCAGAGGCCAGCGGAGATCAGGTGTTGTTTTTAAGAATGTCATCTATGCCATTTGAGACATGGTCTCTTACAATGTCTTTTACAGTTTAAGGTGAGGGGGTTGTGGGCTGTACTGCATTGCTCTTTTGTATGTTTTCCTCCATAGCATGACGCAGGCAGGTATTCAGATGGAAACTCTAATTCCCAAACCCTATGATTAAAGCATTGATCAATTTTGCATCTTACTTTATTTTCTGACTCCAGAACCAGAAAAATGCTAGAAGACCAGGTTCTGACAATTCTTCTAGACCATCTACAGGCAGTGTTCAAATACCAAATGGTTTCTTCTGACTGCTCACATCTGACCAACTCATCCAATCTAATTCATCTATCATCCAATCTAATTCATCTATCAATAATATAAATTAAGGAACTGTCCCTTATTATTAGAATTGGTATAAACCAGTAGGTTGCAAATTATAGACCATTTAGGGTTTGTTTCTGAGAGCCATTCAATAGTTCTGGAAGGTCAGATTTGCATAATGATATTATTTGCCTCTTTTACTCTTATTCACAAATGTATGCAGGGGTTTTGTGCAGTTTATCTGATATGTGATAGCAGAACAAATTGGATTCAAAACCACATAAGAATCAGGATGTATTTTTGTTGTTGTTGTTGTTTTGTTTTGTTGATACAGGGTTTCTCTGTGTAGTTCTGGCTGCCCTGAAACTCGCTTTGTAGACCAGGCTGGCACTGAACTCAGAGACCCACCAGTTCCTCCCTCCTGAGTGCTGGAATTAAAAGTATGTGCCACCAAACCCAGCTCAGGATGACTTTAAATGAGCCAGATGTTAAAGGTATTTGAAAGAGTGATTTATTTCTTACAATTTTTAACCTTAAAAATGAAAGGCACTTTATAATAAAACTTACCTTTACTCAAAATTATAGTAGGTTTCCTAATTTAAATCTTTGTTATTTTTCATTTTTAATATATAATAAAGTGTATTTTCAATAGATATAACTTGCATAATGAATAAGTTCTTTAAAAGTTTTATATATATTATATATGCCTATAGCTCTTGGAGGCCAGAAGAGGGCACAAGATCCCCTAGAACTGGAGTTACAGATGGTTGTGAGTCGTCATGTAAACGTTGGACATCAAGCCCAGGTCCTCCAGAAGAGAAGCCAGTACTCTCGAATGCTAAGCCATCTCTCCAGCCACTTAAATATTAAAGTTCTCAATTTTAGGAACAGAAAGCATTTTGTCATTGAAAATATGCTAATATAGACAATTATGACAAATCTCTTGCTAGCAATTAATTTCTTCCTCTATAAATTTTAGCTAAAAGTATAGCCTTTTCCACACTAATACTCTTAACATTAATTGAGAAATTGTTGTATAAAATAATTTCTAAAGTATATTGAAACTTCATTACATGTGTGTTTATCCCTCATACTTAAGTAGAAAACATAGCTCTGAACAAAATTACACAGAAATACATATACACACATACAAAAGTACATGGAAAGCTGGTAACATCTGAGAAAAGCCTATGACTAGCATTGATGTCAATTCCCAAGATTTAGTATGTCCTCTAATTATAGAAGAATTTACCAATGGGACAACTAGGTGAAGTGGACAAGACACTTCAGTAGTATTTTTGTTAACTTCTTGTGAATATATAATTAAAAATATTATGCTCAAAGCAAAAATTCATATACAGAGAAGTGTAATAAAATAAACACCTTACTTTTAAAAATGTAAAATTGAGATGGTCATGAAATCACACATTTATAATCTTAGGACCTGATAGCCTAAGGCAGGAGACCACATAAAGAGATCTAGACTGGAGAAAAAATAAAAAAGTAACCATCATACTATGTATTTGTAGACATCCAAAAACTGATTATTTAACTAACTTACATAGTGTTCCATGTGTAATTGAGATAAATTCTAGAGAAGTGATTAGTGACCCCTTAGCACATGTACTTCGAATCATTTCATTTGGGTATAGAATATGGAACATACTCAACGGTCCTGACCGAAAGTTGTTCTTTATGTACCCTATTTGTTTCATCAGTAAAACTGCCTCGGGAATTTTGATGTAGTATGTCATACTAACCATCTGTGACCTATCTTTTCCATTGTCTTTGTAAGTAGGGTAGAAATAGTTGTTTGAACTTCCTGTGGATGTTTCAGGGTCTTCTGTAGATGGTGGCATCTTAATCCAAGCTAGAAGATAAACAAGTGTAACAGTTATTAAAATATCTGGTTCTCCACCCCAGGAGAAGGGAACTCACTCTTATCATCGAAGCTGTGACCTTCAATGCACCAATATTACTGCCTTGCTCTACATAATAAAATTGCACTTAGGTTGCACCACTTTTGCATTTGACATTTCAGAAAGTACTTAGACTACTTAGACGTTATTAAAAGTAATGTTAATCAGGCGGTGGTGACACATGTCTTTAATCCCAACCCTCGGGAAGTAGAAGCTGGAGTTCTCTGTGAGTTCGAGGCCAGCCTGGTCTACAAAGCAAGCTCCAGGACAGCTAGAGCTACACACAGAGGAAACCCTGTCTTGAAAAATCCAAAAACTTAATGTTAAACATTTTCAGAATTTATCATCTTTATTAACCTCGCCCCACAAAAAATGAAATGGTTCAGAATATTCTTTCTATACTAATTTATTTATTCCATTCAATGAAGTACTGCCTGGTGTTACTAATATTTTTTTTGGATTGTCTCTCTTAGTAGGCAGAGATCATGCATTACATATCCCATGCCTTATAAGAGCCTGCATGTAGCCAGGTGTGGTAGTGCACACCTTTGATCCCAGGATGCAAAAGTCAGAGGCAGGTAAATCTCTACAATTCCAAGGCTAGCCTGATCTCAATAGTAAGATCATATATCCCCTGCCAAAACAATAAGCTAGTAGGTAGGAGGTATGTCTATCTGTCTGTCTGTCTCTCTCACTCACTCTCTCTTTTAGAATTAAACTGATTTTGATGAAGTAATTTGTGATGTTTAGTTTTAGTTGTCAACTTGACACAACCTAGGCTCACATGGGAAGACAGTCTCAGTGAGGGGTTGGCTAGATCATGGTGGCCAATGGTCAAGTCTATGGGGAATTACTTTAATTGTTATGGTAAGACCTAGGCTGAAAGTGGGCAGCATCCATTTTTGGTTTGGAACACTGGACTTTACGAGCATAAAGAAAGCTATCTGAGCAAACTATTCATGCAAGCAAGCAGCATAAATGCATTTATTTGTCTTTGTGTCCTGACTGTGGATAGGCTGTAACTAGCTGTTTCAAACTCTACAACTGTGACCTCTCTGCTATGGTGGACTGTAACTGGGAATTGCAAACTATAATAACAACTGCCCCCAATTGGTTTTGTCAAGGTACATCATCAAAGCAACAGAAAAGAAACTGGGACAAAATCTAAGTCACAAACTTACAGACCCCATATTGACTATAGGAAACTGTTCATGTCATCTTGCAAATATGTCAACCTTCTCTGGTGTGACTTCCATATATGTCAAGTGAAGCCATTGATACAAGACTGTCTATGCTGCTGGGGTTGGGAGTCACAACATAATGATCTGAAGGAACTAACTTCTAAATGGATCACTAAAAACTGAACAGTCATCATTACTTCTTCCTCTTCAACTAGTGGGATTAAGGACTATTTATTATAGGACTATTTATTATATTAAGTCCTGAGTATTATCATTTCTCAGGGAGTCTGTCCATTGTTACCAACATTATTTAGGAAATCTTGTATGCTTATATAGCACTTTATACCTCCCTATTATGACACTTACCATATTCCATTTTAATTGCTTACTGAATTATCTACCTTCCTAGCACTGGAAAGATGGCAACTCTGTGTGTTTTAATTAGACCTCAGATGCAACTCTATAAAATGTTATTTAACATAATTCTCCTAAGAAAATACATTTTCCAGCTCTAGTCACCAAACCAATGGTAAATAAACAATATATCCATGTGAGCCATTGTCTGTGCTATGTTCATTCCTGTGTCCTCTATTGTAAGAGTTCTCAAACTTGAAATGGAGCAGCATTATATAGAAAACTGCTCAAAACTCAGGTATCTGGGCTTCGCACCCAAAGCTTCTGCTTCAGATGATGTGAGGCCCCGCCCCAAATACTCTTCTATAAAACAAGTTCCCAGGCAGGGCTAATGTTACTGGTCCAGGCCCACACTTTTATAAACAGTGTCTATAGTGTCCACCAGAGTGCTTTTCATGTGCAGAAAATGAAACCCTTCTAAAACAGGTTAGCTTTCTGTTTATGCAAAAATAACACACGGCTAGATTCTTTCCAGTTTAGCAAAAGGAGTTAAAACACATAATTATGAATCTCTTTTCCAGATAACCAAGACACATACCTGCAGAATTTACTTTTGCCTGAACTGGCACAGCTGCCTCCCTGGCCTCCACCACACCACTGGCTTGTTCCACCTCTGCTCCTGCCTCTGCTTCCAATTCTACAGCACTTCCAAGAGTTGCCTCTTGCTTTCTGAAAAAGCCACATATAAAAATAGGTGAGCTTTGGCATAGTCTAAGAATAGTGGGAAATTAGAATCATCTACCTTAATACTATGAGTTAACAATAAGCTGAAAATCCATTCCAATAACTGATGTGCCCTTATTTAAGGATTATAATAGTTAATGATATAAAACAGCTTTAAGAGCTGTCCTAGGATTCAAGCCAGCACACCCCTTTCATGCAAAGATACTACTGCTCCCTTCTAGACCCAAGACAGGCACGTAT
This sequence comes from Phodopus roborovskii, assembly GCF_943737965.1. NCBI lineage: Eukaryota > Metazoa > Chordata > Mammalia > Rodentia > Cricetidae > Phodopus > Phodopus roborovskii. The sequence goes on along the minus strand of NW_026125946.1, from coordinate 501,390 downwards.
ACAATCTGTGTTTTTATCTTAACATGCCAGTTCTGGTATGTATAAATATGTAGATGAAATTTTAACCGGATTTACACTGTTAAGTTTGCACCAGCCAGTGTTATAGCAACTACTGAATATAACGAAGTCTTCACTTCTGTGTTTGAACGTCATAAACCCTGCCAGAAAAAGATCTTCAAGGTAGCTTGGTTCTCCTAAAGATACTGATGAAAATTGCACTGTCTCAGGTTTTAGAGACCTCTTGGACATATGTGAAACAAGAGAAAAAAAATCAGTTTATCTAGGAAGTCCTTCAGTGCTCCCTGTATCATGCAGCTATTGTGAACGCTGTGCCAGGGCTTCGGAAGTGACACGGAAGCTCTCCGTGTACATTCAGATGCAGAGTGCAGCTTTTAAGATGGTTGGAGGCAGAACATCAAGATTAGAGTTCTAAAAAGGCAGTGCTGAGCTACCATGTACAACTGCCACCATCCTGAAGGACTTCAGGCTCACTTCATTTCTGAGAAACATGTCTTCAGAATGTACAAAGACATTTGAGCCACCAGCAAGTCTTCTCCATCAAGGGAATACACACTGCGGGCCAGTCCTTTGTCTGCAGTTCTCATACTGTTTCTCCAGACAGACTGAAGGTAAGAAAATCACTCCAGAGAGAAAGCCGTGAATGAGACCCACCATGGGTACCCTCATTCTGAATGCAACTCTTTCCATAATCAAGTGCAAAGCACTTAAATGTTTTAAAAACACCCTTGCAATTTACAGGGACTGTTAGTGAGTATGCAACTCCAACATACGGCTTAGACCTGCCTTAACAGTGTGTTTATATTATCTAATGAGTGATTGCAATCACAGGAGGCTGGTTGTTGCGGAGATATTGTAATTAAGTTGTTTGGTATTTCTGGAGGCTGAAGATATTGCTAGTGGTTAGGAGCCATTGCAGTGGACCCAGGTTCAGTTCCCATCACAAACACAGTGGCTAGGAACTCTTTGTAAGTCCATTTGCAGGAGATGCAACACCCTCACTTTTGACCTCCTTGAACCAAGCAAACATGTGGTACACACATATACAGGTAGGCAAAATATTCATGCACATAAAGAGAAATAATCTAAAATATAGAATTATGTTTCTGAAAGAAATGGTCACTTACTCGGCTTTCTGTTGCTGAGGGGAAAGTTGATCCCGCTCTCTTAGCTGATCTTGCCTTCTTTTAGCTTACAATAAAACAAAGTTTATATGTCATTTAGAAATCATTTTTCTTTTCTTTAAAAGACAACAGCTTTCACATACATCAAAGAGGGAGGAGGGAGGAGGGAGAGAGACAGATGGACACACCCCCACGCCAACACACACTCTTTTCAGGAAATTGAACTAACCAACAGACAGAAAGGGCTCTAAAATGTGTAGATCCCAAAGTGTGCGTAGTTTTATTCAAAAAGTACAAACTGGGGGCTGGGGTGCTGTGGCACTCAGTGGGCAAAGCGGTTTCTGCACAAGAATGAGGACCTACGTTTAATTCTCTAAAACTGACAAAAACAAAACAAACAAACAAAAAACCTGGGATCAGTAGCACATGTCTGTAATCCCAGCACTCATATAGTAAGATAGAGGGTGGAGAAAGGACAGTTTCTGGAAGCTTCAAGGCTTTCAGCAGTAGCACAATGAAAAGTCGTCTTGCCGCAAGCAATGTAGAATGCAATTGGTCCTCTGATCTCAACATGCTCACCATGCACAGACACACACAGAGACACACGCGCGCGCGCATGCACACGCACATGCATGCACGCACGCACGCGCGCGCGCGCACACACACACACACACACACACACACAATCTTTTTCTTAAGTTCAAAGTTGCAACCAATTCTCTGTCGCAACCTTACTGAATACTGATTCTGTTAGGATCTACTCATAGGTACTTCCCAGGAAACTGATACCTTGGTGATTCTCAACTGGTTCAGAAGCACCAAGGCTCATCTTGGAGTTTAAATTTGTAATTCTCAATGTTGCTTTCCATTTAGCTTAGTAAATCCCTTCAATGTCATTAAATCATCAGCCCCATTCCCAGGAAGACTTTTCACAAAATCCAAGCTAATGTTTCGTCATTGTGCATCTCCGTATAAAGCATGAGTGCCTGGAATTACCAGTCAAAGAAAGGGAATGGATCCAGATGGGAGTGGAGGAGGGGCTGAGAGGAGTAGAGGGAGGGAAACCATCATCAGGGTATGTGAGGAAAAGAACTCATTTTCAATAAAAGAAAGAATGAAATTACCAGACAAAAGTTCCTGCTGCTTCAGTAAAATGTTTCTTAATTCTTTTAACCATAACAACTTCACATCAATATTTGGAGCCTAAAAATTAAAACAGAAGGGAAAAGTATGTTTTCTTTTGAAAAGAATGCTTTTATAATAATAAAAATGCAATCAAACATGAGTGGTTCTGTGAAGCATTTAAGTGGCTGATCTTAGGCATCTGATTAGATGAGCTATTATAATCAAAATCATTACAAAACTGCCTAGAGGAAATGCAGAGATCCATTCAGACAGACAGACAGACACACACACACACACACACCTTTTTGTTTCAATTTTGATAAAAACAAAGCGAGCTATAATATTTCCACAATGAAAATAACAATAATTAATAACAATAATCTTAAGAACTGATTCTATAAGCTCCCCCTTGTTCAGGTCAGCTGTTTCTCTGGGTTTCTCCAGCCTGGTCTTAACCCCTTTGCTCATCACTCCTCCCTCTCTACAACTGGATTCCAGGAGTTCGGATCAGTGTTTAGCTGTGGATGTGTGCTGGGAAACTAGCATAGGACCAACCAAGACTCCCTGAATGTGGTGTTAGTTAGGAGGACTGGGCAGTCTACGGGGCCTCTGGTAGTGGACCAGTATTTATCCCTAGTACATGAATGGACTTTGAAAGCCCATTTCACATAGAGGGATACTCTCTCAACCTAGACACATGGGGGAGGGCCTGGTCCCTGCTCCAAATGATATGACAGACTTTGAAGATCCCCCCATGGAAGGCCTCACCCTGGGTAGCAGAAAGGGGATAGGATGGGGTTGTGGGAGGAAAGGGAGGAGTGGAGGGTGAGGGAACTGGGATTGGCATGTAAAACAAGCTTATTGCAAATTTAAATTAAAAAAAAAACCTGTATATCCCTGATAATAAGATTGATAACTAACTTATATGCCATCATCGAACTTTCATCCAGTAGCTGAAGGAAACAGAGCAGACACTCACAGAACTCCTGGAATCCAATTGCAGAGAGGGAGGAGTGATAAGAAAAGGGTTCAAGACCAGGCTACAGAAACCCACAGAGACAGCTGACCTGAACAAGGAGGAGCTAATGGGCCCCCAGACTGATATCGGGAAAACAGCATTGGACCGACTCATACCCCCTGAATGTGAGTCTCAGAAGGCCTGGGCAGTCTAAGGGACCTCAGATAGTGGAACCAGGATGTATCCCTGCTTTGGGAGCACAATCCCCATGGAGGGATACTCCCCTAACCTAGAGGCTCCAAATGACTTGACAGATTTTGATGACCACTCCTGGAAGGCATCACCCTCCCTGTAGAGTGGGGGAGTGGGATGGGAGGGTGGTTGGGGGCATGGGAGGGAGGGAAAGAGTTGGAACTGAGATTGATATGTAAAATAAGAAAAGCAATAAATACATATTTAAAAAAAACTGATTCTAGCATGATGGATCACATAAATACTCTCCCATTGCTTATAAGGTAAGTTTATTATATGGTACCAACTATTGTATCTTAAAGAAAGCCGAGAAGGGTATTACTGCTATCAGTAAAAAAAAAAATCAAACAAGAAAAAAAAAGTGAACATCTGTAACAAATAATAACATGTGGATCAGCCACAAACTGTGACATAGAAACTTAATGAAAATGTCCTGAGTGCTCACACCTCCCTGAAACAGGGTGGGCCTCAGAGTACACATGCCCAGGATATTTCAAAGGAAGGAACAAATCTAAACTGTCATATGACAAGTACTCTAAATGCTGAAGACAAAGGAACTCAAGGCTGACTCTAGAAACTTCATAGAAGCAAAACAGTAGCAGTCAGATTTGAAAGGCATGAGATTTTATAAAAGGTAACTAATATTGTTTTTTTACAAACTCGGATTTTTTAATCATTTTTAAAAAAGATCTATGTATTTATTTGAATTCAATGTGTATGGGTGGTTTGCCTGAATGTATGTTAAACACATCACATACCTTAAGTACTCATGGAAACCAGAAGGAATCAAACTCTCATCTACCTAAGATTATAGATTGTTGTAAGTCACCTATTATGAGTATTGGAAACTTAACAGAGTTTTTTATCTTAATGTTGTGGCTGGAGAGATGATGACATTTACTACTCTTGCAGAGGACCTGACTTTGATTCCCAGCACCCATACAGAATAGCTCACAATGGACTTTAACTCCACCTCTAGGGGATGGGATCTGTTGCCCTCTTCTGGCTTCCTAAATCACTACACAAATTCGAAATCACACACACACACACACACACACACACACAAATCCTTAGCATGAATGCTATGGAGGTAACCGACTGCTTTCTGATTATATTTAAGGCCTGCTCCATTAGAGAAAACACAGGTCTGGTATTGCAAAGCTGGTTAAGTACCCATGGTTGGGGAGCTCATAAATTCCAGGGGTGACCTGCTACTATTATTTTGTTAACTAGACATAGTATCAAACTGCCCTCTAAATTAATATCTACCTCAGTGCAACTCTCAGAGCTCATCAGAGAAGTTTATTTGTGCAGTGTTGGAAGGTTAACAAAGAAACTTGCAACAGCTTCAAGAACAGAGACTGAGTGTGCACTTCTCAGTCATAAATGGCCTTCTATACCTCACTCTTTCCCCAAGGCTCAGAAACGATCACAGAAGACAGGACAGAAAACTTGGAAGACCCAAGAGGTTGGGGATGACCATAGCAAAGCAGTATCTCCTGGATATGACAGAACCACTGCACTCAAGAACCCGCAGCTGCTATGGATACCTGTACAAGACCTAACAAGACAAAGCCAATCAACATCCCAGCATGGGGTTCCCACTCCTAAGTCAGGAGCAATGGATTGTTACTGGCTTCTGGGATAAAGAGAAACAGTTTTTGTTAGCAATGATTTAACCCTCTCAAGTGGCTGTCCCCACACCCAGGGATATATGGTCAAAACAGATTGAAATGGATGGGTCATTAAATAAAATAATAAATAAATAAATAATGTGAAACTTAATGCTGATTATGGTTTCCAGAAGAGTAACCAACCTGAACAATATAAATTTCCTCCTTCTCACCATACCATATTTCAAACTTGCGGTTATCACCTTTCACGTGTTCCGTGATTCCAGCTTCTTCCATCTACAACAAATCAAGCATTTCCTGAGTATTTGATTTCAAAATGGAAGTATATTCATCATGCTCTATCGTAATCTAAGAGAACAGAATGTGTCATCTAAGTAAAGTACACATTTTACTTTTAATGAGTGGTATAGCCATTGGCATGAGGACTTAAGGGGTCAGATGCCATGCTCCACTCTAGTTCCTAATATAAATGTCACACATCTGAATACCCAGGCCACCTATCTAAGGTTGAATTCCGCTGGAAATTGACTATACAGTATTAAGACAAAATTTTGTCAGATGAAAAAGTAATTAGGCATCAATATGAAAAGCCACCTGAACTTGGTTAATTTCAATGTTTTTTTAAAGTAATTATTGGCCATACCAATTTATTCCCTATGATCTGTAAGTAGCAAATTTATGGATCAGGGAAGGACCAGCCAAGTTCACAGAGGGTTTTCTATTCCCACCAATCCCTCTACAGCAAACAAAATAGCTAACGTGAAAGAGTGATAGCCTTCTCATGGCAGTAAAACTTGTGTAGTGTACTTTTCTTCCTTCCCACTACTTCCTTCTCACCTTTGTTTGTGCTTCGCACACTTTTCTTTCTCCATTTACTGCTAACCTTGGCTAATTCCATGTGGGACAACTTCAGTCCCTTGTGTAACATTTCCTTTAAGTTCTTCTAAGCCTTGCCTCTTTTCTTTCAATTCCTTCCTAATTTCCTAAAGGAATATCACACTTCATTCCATTTGTGAACACCCAAAATGACCCTAATTAAAACTAATAAACATTAAGGGTAATGCTCATAAGATTACTGCATTAAGGTAAAGGAAAACAATTATTCTCAGAAATGCAACTCAGCTATGTTAATTAAAGAACCCCTGACATTTACCTTGAATGGAGTCTAAAGTTACTTTCAAATGCTCCCTAATATATCTGTCCTGTACCACTCTAGTCTCTCTCTGCTCAAATATTTAGATATAAGAATACTTACATTCTATCCTTTTCAAAAGTGAATTGTGTTTCATCACATAACTGTCTCAATAGGATGATAGGTAGCAAACATACAGACTTCCAAATCAAAGGTCAGGATGACCTCCATCCCCATCACTAGCATTAATCAGCTATGTGTCTTAGTGTAAGGTGCTCAAGTTTTCTCAAGTTCCATTTTCAACCATAAAATTGGTAAAGCATGTATTTCATGGAGTTGATATAGAGATTATAAGTATTAAACAGCATGCTCAAGTCATATAGGTTTTTGTGGGTATGCATGTTCACATGTACACGGGTACATATGTACATGTATGGAGACCAGAGGTTGATGTCAGGCATTTATTGATACAGGGTCTCTTGCTGAACCCAAAGCTCACCTGATCCCGCTAATCTAACTCACCAGCTTGCTTAGGGGATCCCCCGATTACCTGTGACCAGACATGTGGTTTTTCTATGGATGCTAAGTACTTGCATTAGGGTACATATTCATTAAAAAGACAACAGAAGGCTGTGTAATTCCAGCTTGGTGTGATGCAGTCAAGACAAAAAATCCATTTCAGGAAAGAGAAGTTGTTCAGCTTTGTTTAGTGGAACACTGACCGGTAATGACAGACTCTCTTGAGAAAAAAACAGGAGGAAGCAGGCATAATGAGACCTAAGAAATGTCTAACTTACATCTTTCTTAGTCTACAGCATCACCATTTTCCCAGGAATCTTTATCAAATTTTGCAGGCATCCTGACGAATTTTTTGCTTTTTGTTTTTCTATTAATGGTACAAATATATCACAAAACCAAAGCAAAACCAGGCAGGTTTTCTTCTTTTAAATGTCAAGTAGTATTTATTTTCTGTATCTGGTAAGTCACTAAGCCCTTATATCTGCCTTCCATTGAAATGTTTCTTGCATCAATTCCTCTTTCTGTTTCCATGGTAACTATTGTGATCCTTCTGGCTTCATTACCTCATTAGTTCTTCTTTACTTTAATGAACTTCAGAAGCATTCTGTTGAAATGCCTATCATTGTATCAAACTTAAACTAGAAAAAAAAATTAATGCAAAAGAAATTCTGCATTACGCAGTCACTAGATCACCCCACAAATGGAATGTGAATCAAGTTGGTTTATGTCAAACATGCCTACAAACCTGAAGTACCTTTTCAAAGAGTACATATGTAGATGGCAAGTTCTAAAACCTGACCTGATTCTTAGTTGATGTTCACTAAAGTCATAAATAACTCTGATATGTAGACTTGGAGTAACTGAGTACTTGAGATAACGATGGCTGGAATTGTAAAGAATCTGTGGAGCTCCTGTGGATTCGGAATTGAATACAAAATGGACAATGGAAAACCCTCAGGGAGGTGACCCTGGGTAGACTTTTGCTAGATACAGCTAGAGGTAGCTGACCAGTATGAGAAAAATCAAAAGTAGGGCCTGCTTATCAGGTGGCCTCCTTAAAGTACGTCCTCAAGTCCATGACAGGTCCATCAATGTAAGCACTGCTGAATTTTTATCAGCTCTCAACTACATTAGGAAGGCTAACTGTGAAAGAAAACACTCATACAAAATGACTAAAATGGTAGTGACTGGAGAATTGAAGGTAAGAATTGCAATCTTCCAATTATTCTATAAACAAATGTGTTGCTTTTGGAATCTAAATTTCAAAGATAAAATTCGTTAGGTTTAAAATAACCAAATTTGTCAAGTATAGCCTCATGTGAATCGGAAGTACTGCTGCGCTGCTAATGATGTTCACAAAAAACTGTGTCCTCACTTTAACACAAGACTAATGTCAGAGCACCATGACAGTTTGGGTTCTAGAGAGAATAAAATAATTTCATAGAATAGCACAGAATATATATGAGAAAGATTCAGCTGTAGATAGCTTTGGATATCCAGAAAGCATGGGGCCAAGGAATGGGGTGGGACAAAGAAAGAAGGGTAGGAATATGCTAAGCACAAAAGTTCCCCCTCTATTTAAAGGCAGTGAGAAGGGGAAAACCCTATCCTCCTTCTTTCCTCTATAACAAAGCTTCTTGATAACAAGACTGAGAATTTTATCCAGTACCACTGGAAGAAAGCTCATCCATAGGTGCCAGGACACAAAGGACAGCTTGGAGAATGTCTGAGACTACAGTGATGGGGGAGGTGAATCAAAGCCCTACACCTGGGCCCAACCCCGTGTCCTGATTTCAGACTCCCAAAACCCATGCAAAGCTAGATGAGGTAGTACATGCTTGTAATAGTGGTCCCACAGCAAGATAGGAAGTGGAGACAGAAGAATGTCTGGGAGCTCTTGGGCCAGCGAGACTGGTGTGCATAGCAGTGGACAACAGGACACCTTGTTTCAAACAAGGTGGAAGGGAAGGACCTACATCTGAGCATCCTATGACCTCCAAAGTTATGCTGTAGCATATATGTGCCTGTACTCACACATGAACACACATGCATTGTTGTTTTCTTTTGTTGATTCTTTTAAACAGAGGGGTATGAAACCTACTTATTTAAGGAAAAAAAGTATTCAAGATGGAATACATGTAAGACAAGACTGCATCACACAATGTGAGTTTTCTTACTTTTAGGCAGTGCTTAAAACTGTATGATGGGTATCTATCAGCACCTTCGCCAGATTCAACACGTCTCTTACAAAACATAACAGCTTTTTCGTACAAGAAAAGGTGTCTCTGCATGGGCTTGAATCTTGCGAAATCCTTCATTTTTGTAGCACCTTTCCGGTGTCCCAGCCAAACACTGAATGAACCTTGCAGAATCATTTTACCCAGCTCATTCAGATTTCCCTAGAATGAAAAATCAAAACCAATTTAGAGAAGACAGAGCAATATTCATGCATCAGACAATGGCATCTTAATATTTAGCTTGACCTACTAATACTCTGAAGCACATTTTACCTGCTTTATTTTTTTTTTCCAAATCATCACTTAAGACTTTTTATAGCTGAGGAGCCATCACACTTTGTTCACAGGAAATGGATAAATGTATCCAGTACTGCCCTGGATGGTTTACCCCTTACAGGCTAACTTTCATAGTACTAGAAGGTGCTATGCAGGCTGCGAGATGGGGGTAGTCAATTGTCATTAAGCAGCTGTGACCCATGTGAGTTACAATAATGATCAAATGGCAGAATAGTCAAATTGATGCCATAGTGTCATGAAGGTTAGGGGTATAATAAACTGTTTTTTTTTCCTTTATATCCTTTATTGAAAATAGGTCTTTTTCAGACAATATATTCTGAATACAGTTAGCACTCCCCAAACTCTTCTTAGATCCTCTTCACCTTCCCTCCCATACAGATTCATACCTATGAATTCATACCTATGTCCCTCCTTAGAAAACAAACAGGTATCTAAGGAATAATAATAAAATAAATTGAACTAAAACAAAATAAACCAAAACGAAGAAACTGGAATAGAATGAAATAAACAAGAAATAGAGCCAAATAAAAAGCACAAGAAACATAGATGCAGAGACACACGTTTGTACACATATAAATCCCATAAAAACACAAAATTAGAAGCCATAATATATACACAAAGAATCTGTAATATAATAATTTTAAAGCTGATAAAACATTATGAGACAAAGAACCTCCAAAAATGCCATTTGAGTTCTTTTTCTTTGCTATCTTCTGCTGGGCATGGAGCCTGCCCTTAAAAGTCTGTCATGCAGTGGTGAGGGTGAGGGAAAATGTCCTCCCCACCCCCTTGCTACCTGTGGCATGCTAGAGAGCTGACCCTGAAGTCAAAGCATGAGAGAATGAGCCCTGCCCTACACCAGCTCACAGGAGCACAGGCCCTACACCCCACCAGGGGAGCACAATAGAGCTGACCCTGTTGTTAGGGGTCCAGGTGAGTCATCCCTGAGGGTGTGAGAACAGGAGAGATGACCCTGCCCCCTCATCTTCCCCCTACAGCAATGGGGAGAGAGGGCTCTGCACCTCCCCTGGGCTAAAGAGAGGAGCCGGCCTGGTGGTGTGAGTTTGGGGGGCCTGGATCTTAGAGCCAAACAGAAAGTGAACTGGCACAACTCTTTGCTGTAGGCTGCATTGGGTGAGCTGAAGAGCTCGTGCAAGTAGTGACGATGAGAGAATGCTAGTGAATTGATCAACCCAGCTACCTCCCAGGCCCAGAACCAGAGCTATGGGTAGGCCCATCCCAAAGTTCATCAAATCTATGAACTGTTGAAACATATGAAAAGGACAAACCTCCGGATCCAAAACAGCAGGATCTCCATAACACAGAACAACAAGAAATCCAAGAGTAGTCCCAGTGAGAGTCCATTACTGGGTGGTGTAGCAGAAGCCAGAGGCCTCAAGCCAGACCAATGACTTACGGCAATGAACATTGCAAGTAAAGATGTATGGACTAACGGGTCTCAATGGGCCACATTGTAGTGTCTATGATACAACTCTTCTCTTTTATGTTTTTGTTTTGTTTGGTTTTTGGTTTTTCTTTTCAATTTGGCTTGGTTTGGGGGAGTGTGAGGGCAGAGGGAGGATGCGTGAGGGAAAAGGGAGATGAGTAGGATTGGAAGACATGATGGGAAATACACAAAGAGTCAGGAAAAGTAAAATTTTCTTCAAAAGTTGTTTTCAACTTTTCACTGTGTCATAACTTTTTGCTCTGAAACACACCATGTCTCACATTTAAAACTGCTGTGAGGTTGCCACATAAAAGAACCTTCATTTTCCTTGGCTTCATGGTATTTCCAATGTGGAGTTATATCAGCTGGAGAGATGTTAATATCTCTTCCTCATTCCTGATTGGTGCATGATATATTACCACCCTCTGGATGGAGCTGTTCTTGGAAAAGGTGGCGAGACCTAAAGACTTGACCCTTTTTATTCAGATCTAAATCTAGCCTAGGGCAAGTAGTAATTCTGGGACAGTATGTCTGCTTGGCAGACCCAAGTTCCAGACTTGAAGGCAGGCTGCTACAGATCAGGAAAATGTCATCAAATTCCATTTGGCTGCTGCTCTGCAGCCAATTGTTCACTGAGCATTATCAATAAAAATGCTTATATTTCTATTTCCATTTGTCTACCTCTTCTATGTTTGTCATTTCCCAATTGAATCCAAGGGATTCTGACAAATCTACCCTCTAAAATTCCAATAATCACTAAAATTTACTTACAATATAGCCATTGATTGCAATCTGGTGCATGGAATCATTCACTGATTTCAGTAAGTCCAGCATTGTATCAAGTGCCTCCTTTAACTGAGCTGTCCCTTCACCTTCTTTACTGTATTTTAAGAGCTCCTATAATTAGAAATTAAACAACATTAGTTGCATACAAAACTTCTGGAAAATTGAATAATTTGGAGCTAATATGCTTTTGAGCAGTAAACTGTCACTTGTAATTTCTTTCATATTGTCTGTAATGTTAACATTATATTTAATAAACAGTGTCAAAATTGAGGAAGAAGCAGAATAATGGCTGAAGAGTATAAAACAAAGGACATTCAAAATGCTTTACAGCTAAAACAACAGAGCTACGAAAACACAGGAGAGATTAGTTTTCAAAGCAATTACACGAGTTTTCCTCTTCTACATATAAGAATTTGTCACTCACGATGCATAGCGTATCATGAAACACATTTTAAAAGAAACTATGTTGAACTTTTACATAATAGATTCTACCAGTCCTTTCCCATTAAAGTAGGGGACTGTCACTTTCATTCTTCATTGAAAATCTTAAAATGAATGAGTACACAGTTAGATCTTAACACCATGAGAAATTCTGTTGTAATGTATATATAAATATAGATAGAACTGCTATGAAGGATCAAGGTCTATACACTCACAGTTTAATTACCTTGCATATGTCATTTGTACACCATCATAAAAAAGCACACTATAAAAATCTTACACCAAAATCTGGCCATTCCTCTCCTTCAACCTATTTCTGAGGCTCCCTAGTCAACCATTTCCTTTTAAATGACTACCAGATCTGATTCCAAAAAAAAAAAAAAAAGTTAAGTAGGAGCTGAAGAGATGGCTAATTGATTAAGAGCACTAGCTATTCTTGCAGAGGACCTGGACTCTATAAATCTGATGCCTTCTTCTTACCTCCATGGGTACCAGACACACATGCTACACATATATGCATGCAAGCAAAACACTCATACACATAAAATTATTGTTAAAGTAAAGAAACAAGCAAATACTTCATGTAATTACCTTTAAAAGTAACTGATACTTAGTGATTCGTTGAACTGGTTTGAGCAAATAGGAATCCAGACCAAGTCGATGTTTTAATTTTCGTTGACATTCCTGTCATTAAAAGGTAATTATTAGCTGGGTACAGTGGCACATGTCTTTATTCCCAGGATTCTGGAGGCAAAGGCAGGCAGATCTCTGTAAGCTTGATATCAGCCTGGTCCACACCAGCCAAAGCTACATAATAGAGAAACCCTGTCTCAAAAAATATAATAATCAATAAATGTTAAATCAAGAAATGTAGAGTGATACAGGGAAACAACAAAATATGTATGAAAATTCCTTATGGAATGCTTACCTTGTAAGCTTATTTTAAAAGTAATTTATTTTCAAAAGATATAAACCAAGGCTAGAGAAATGGGTCAGAAGTAAGAGCTGTTCTTCCAGATGAACAAGGTTCAGTTCCCAGCACCCACACAGTAACTCACAATCATCCCTAACTCTAGTTCCAAGGACTCCAATGTTCTCTTTTGATTTACATGGACAACAGGGTCAGTGTGTGTGTGTGTGTGTGTGTGTGTGTGTGTGTGTGTGTGTGTGTGTGTGTGTAAGGCAAAATACTCAGATACAAAAAACAAATAAATCATTAAACAAGTTTTAATAAATTAAAATAAAAATACACGTGCCTGTAAAATTCCAAGTACTCATTAATTAGATGCCAGATATGAATCTTTCTTACATGTATCAGAAAAATCACTGCTACACATAGTACAAAAATTATGAGAATACACCTGAAAACCTATTAGGAATATCACTTTAAAATTTGAGGGCACATGTCTGCAATCCCAGCACTCAAGTGGAAGGCGAATCTATGATTGTTTTAGAACGTCTTGATCTACATGGTGAGTTCCATCTCAAAAAGAAATGGAGAAAAGAGCAAGAAACAAAAGGGTGAGGGGAAGGAGGGGGAAGAAGAGAGGAAGGAGGCAGGAAGGAGGGAGGCATGGAGGGAAGGAGAAAGAAGGAAGGAAAAAGGAAGGGAAAAAGAAAGGCAGAATGTATGGATAGAAGGATTTAGAATGTAGAAAACTACAGTATTTCAAAGTCTAAAAGGTTTCCCTTTAAAAATTCACATTGGTATAAACTGCATAAAATTTGAGAAAGCAGGAAATGATAATAGGTTAGAATGATTAAAATGTTCTTCAATATGTCCAAGAAAACTGACAAAAGACCAGCTCTACAGGCAAGGGCCCAGAAAAGAAATAGGTTGTGCTAAATATAAATCTGACTGGGTATGAGAACAGAATATTTTTTAAGATCGCAAGAAAAATACAGACTTCATCAACTGGTGCTGTATTTCATTCAGTAATTGGCTTGCTGCCACTATAAATATAGGGGTCATGACATTGGGTCCTGGGAACAGTGGAGGGACCATCGTTAAGAAAAGATGGGGGTTGGATGAATGTGCATATGGAAAATACATAATACAAAAGGACTGGGCAAAAGATATACCTGAATAAAATATAGGGCCCTTCCACTAAATGTGAATAAAGTTCTGCATATAATCTAATTCAAATAAGAATAAACAATCAACACTTAGAGATGATAGACTTATACATACATTTTGATCTCCTTCTTGAAACCCAGCTAGAATGATGACATATATTTTTATCAAGACAAAAAAATGGAGAAACACTTGCAAAACTTAAAAACTCAAAGTCAATTCACACATGGTATCTAATTACAAGTTGAGAGAGGAAAAGGCCAAAAACAGCTCATTTTTTATGTTAGAGAATGCCCCCTTATCCGTCTCAAAGAAATACCCAGTACCCCTGAAAGAGAAAGGTTCAACGTATTTATGAAATACACACAAACAATTGTTGGTGAGGAAGTGAGACATTCAGAACTCATACACTCTAGTAGTAATAGAAAACCATAGTCACTATGGAAACAGTCCAACAGCTAGCTATTACAAGTAACCAAGCACAATGGCTCACACATTTAATTCCAAGGCTCAGGAAGAAGAAGCACATCCATCTCTGTGAGTTCAAGGCTGAGCTGGTCTATATAATGCTATAATGCATTCCAGGCTAGTCAGGGCTACTCAGTAAGATCCTATTCAACATTAAATAAAGAGTTTCCATATGACCCATTTTATTCCTAGGTGTATAGCCATACGAAAAAAGAAAAATTTGCTTTTTTTTTTTTTTTTTTTTTTTTTTGTAACGAGGTTAAGAGGACTGGCTGCTCTTCCAGAGGACCTGAGTTAGATTCCCAGCTCCCACATGGTGGTGTACAACCACTTGTAATTCCAGTTCCAAAGAATGTGAAAACCTCTTCCGGCCTTCGAGGGAACTCTATGCACATGGTACACAAACATGTATACAGGAAAAACACATGTACACTATAGAATAATAAAATTTCTCAAAAAACTTGTATACTAGCTATTAAAAGACAGAACAAAACAAATGCCTATCAACTAATGAGCATATGAATCAAATATGATCTATCTACTGAACAAGATATTCAAAGAGAAAAAGAAAAAAGTATTGCTATATACAATGGCATGAAGCTCAAAAATATGTGAAATAAGTGGTTCTCAATCTGTGGGTCATGACCACTTTGGGTGTCACATTATCAGATATTTACATTATGAATCATAATAGCAGAAAAATTTACAGTTATGAAGTAGTAATGAAAGTAATTTTATGGTTGGGGGTCACCACACACGAGGAACTGCATAAAAGGTCATAGCAGTAGGAAGGTTGAGAACCACTATGTTAAGAAGCTACATTAAAACACAATAAAGTGTACGTATTTGCTTATATAAAAGGCTCAGAATAGATAAATCCACAAAAACATAAATCAGATTAACATTAATTGAATGGATTGGAGGAAATCAGTAAATCAGTGAATAAAAGGTAACTATTAAAAGGTATAAGGTAGTGTGAATGTGAATTCCTTTTTTCTTCTGGGCTTGGCTTGTTAGTTGGTTGTTATTATTTATTTGTTTTCTAAGGTAAGATCTCACTATGAAGCCAAGGGATTACTCAAAACTCAAGATCCTTCTTCCTTAGACCTGTCTATACTAGAATAACAAATGTATGCCACCATGATTGACTTTAGGGTAGAAACTTTTAATAGTAAAAATGTTCTTAAATTGAATGGGTTGGTAATCATACCTATTACCAAAACCAAAATAGAATGGACACTAAAATCTAAAATAAAAATTTAAAGCTGCAATAAGCACAACATACACACACTGCAGAAGAATGATTCTCTATAAAATAGTAAAGCAGAGGGCCACTGGGCTAAGGGATATAAGGTTCAACTGATCTCAGATCACCATACTGAAAGCAAGGATAGTTAGCTACTATATATCTAACAACTTTGAAGATCACATTCTTTTCCTCAAGTACAATAGCAGCCAATTAGGTTTCTATTGAACAGCAGTCTGGAGGATCTAAGCTGAAGAGAAACTACCTAAAGATAGATATATTAAGAAAGGGCCCCCATCTCCCACTACCACACCAAAGGAAAAAACTAAAGACAAACAATCCAAGACTGAGAACTGTTCTTGATGAACCCAGAAATGCACAAGAAACTTTGAATCAGATTCCATGTGCTTGTCCCTCATGTAACCAAACAGACAATTAACAGACATTTCAGGACAGCATCCAAGATAAGTGGCAAGCGCTAATGAAGAAAAAGAATAGAAAAGCAATTTGAATATAGTTGGAAGTATGCAGAGAGAAGAACACTACTTTAAAAGGAAAATCTATTATTATCTTCATATAGATAACTGAAAAGAATTTCTGAAACAAAAATCAGGACTCCATTAAAAGTAACTCAGAGAGTACAGAAAATTGTTAACTGGCAGACACGACCACTGTGGAAACTAGTATGGGAGTTCCTGAAATAACTAAAACTTGGACTAGGATGATAGCTCAGTGGAAAACATATTTGCTTTGCAAGTATGAAGACCTGAGTTAGATAAACCAGGACCTGCGTTTAAAAAATTTACAAAGATGTGCATGGTGGGTGGCTTGCAGCATTTATCCCAACACTGAGGAGGGGATAGGCAGATCCATGATGCTTGGTGGCCACTTAGTCTACCCTACTTAGCTTTTTCCAAGCCAATCAAAGACTCTGTCTGAAAAAAAAAACCAAGATGGATGGCACCTAAAAAAATGACACTCACCCCAGGCACATATGTGCATGTATATTTATACATAAATATGCACACAGATGTACACGTGCATCTGCAAACACATGAAAATACACACATAGATATTGTTTTAAAAATTAAAAATAGAACTACCATACAACCCAGCTATGTCACTCCTAGGACTCTAAGTCAGCATACTAGTGTTGTAGAATAATCTTTGTGTACACCATGAAGATGTATCACTGCAATTGGTTTAATAAAAAGCTGAATGGTCAATACCTGGCAAGACTATGAGGGCAGAGAGAAGACTGGGAAGAAAAAGGTCAGAGTCACCAGCCAGATGCAGAACAAATAGGGTGGACACTACCAAGATGAGGTAATAAAGCAACAAGGCAGAAAGTAAATTAATAGAAATGGGTTAATTAAATTATGAGAGCTAGTTAGAAGCAAACCTAAGCAATCAGCCTAGCTTTCATAATTAATAATAATTATCTGTGTCATTATTGGGAAGCCACTGATCTGACTACAAAAGATGTCCAACATAGGAGCACATAATTCCACAGAAGACATGAGAAAGCTTTAAAAAATGATCAAACACACAAAAACTGCACCTTCCTAGTCCCAAGGTCTCTCATCCTTGTCGCAGTGTAGAGAGGCATGTCCCAGCCAGCCACTGTCTGTAAGCTTGAGTCACCAGCTTGCAATGAGCTAAGCTGCATGGCGGTTTAAGTTTTGTTCATGCAGAGAGTAAAGGTTACAGGTATGCAGTAAAAAAGATCCAGATAGAAAAAAAAACTCTAAACAGGTGATAATGTGTTTTAAAATGTGTGTAGGCTTAAAAAAAAGAAAATGGGTATAGGCAGTCATAGAAAAAATAATTTATTAGTAATAAGATAAGATAAAAATTTTGAAGAGAGAATAAAATTTAAAAAAAAAGGTCACATAGAAATGTGAAATACACAGGGAGTATCTGGGTCCTGTATGGTGATGTATTGACTTTAAATTTTTTTGATTAATGAGCAAACAATAGCTAATGAGAAACACTGGAGTATAAAACCTACTGAATTAAACCAATCTATATATTTCAAACATGTCTTACTTCAAAATGGAAGTTAAAAAGCAATATGTTACATTGGGGAAGAGGTTATGCTTTTGTTTCCACAGAAAACAAAACTTTGTGGATTTATTAAACATTGATAGAGATCAGATTTGATCAGGAGACGATCCCTAAAAATTCTGGCTACAGACATAGAGAAACCTTAAAATAAAAACTACAAGACAAGGGACATATATTTTACCTGCTCAACATAAAACAACAAAATCATCTCTAATTGGCTTGTGTACAATGCACAGTCCATACCTGTGTTAATGCAGGCATGCATGTTACCTTTGAATGTTTATGTGTTTTCAGAGAAAGGGAACTAAATACCAATGAAAACAAGTGGACCAGGTAATCCAGCCTCTATTGCAGTTTCCACAGAGTACTTCAACCAGAACAGTTTCAAAGCTGTTGGCTGAGATCGTCTAGCCTCACAGACTAATTCTAGCAAGGATTTGATCATTATCCTAATTTTCTCATGGTCCCTGAAAGATGGCAGAACCCCCAGACAACAAGAAGCAGTCTAGAGAAAACAATGCCCACATTCTCAATGGGTGGTTTTTGGTTGTTCAACAGAGGTTTGTCATCGATTAGGGAGGTTGGTCACAAGTTGTTATTGGTCACGGTCAGGGAGGATACTAAGCAAAGGAAATTAGATTAAGGGATCTCATTCTGAAAAAAACGGGGGATATAGGATGATAGGATAAAGGGGTAGATAGATTATTATATCTACTTTCAATTGAAAAAACAACTACTAGTGTTAAATATTTTACATTTGTATAGATTTTTGTACATTGATACAAATTTAAGGTTATTTTTTGTTAAATTGTATTTATGCTTCTACTCTTATTTAAAATATTTTTGTATATTGATATAAATTTAAGTTTTTTTAGAAGTTTTTATTTAAGATATTATACCTATGCCGCTTCATTTATAAATATAATGTAAAGTTCTAGTCCTTGAAAGAAACACAAGTTGAAGAAATGCAGGTTAGTAGTTATCTATAATAATCAAACTTATAGTCATGTTAGAGACATATTTTAAAAAGATAGTCTTCAAACATTTCAGAGACCAACAGAATATGGCACTTTAATGATTTAATAACATAAGGCTTTTCATGACAATGAGACATATCTGCTCCTGGCAGCACCAATCTACCTCATAGAAGATAATGCACATTGTAGTGCCTCCATATGGAATTTGCTTTCTGTATTACAAAAGCTAGCCACTGAACAAAAAAAACTGCCATTGTCTCATTTGCTGACAGTATACAGTTCAAATTGGATAAGCAGGACATAAAAGAAAGAATCTGTTGAACTTTGCCAAGAAAGGAGGGTGGAATGAGGGAATCAGTGGGGGCATGGTAGGATGAGAGGGAGAGGGAACTAGAATTGATATATAAAATAAGATTGTTTCTATTTTAAATAAAAAAAAAGAATATCCCGCTTCGCATAAAACGTCAGTAAGATATTCTGGGCCTATAGGCCAAAGATGGATGCCCCAATGTTGTGGAGGAGCTTTGGGTGACAGTCCAAGCAGCCAGATGCTTCTGTAACTTCTATAGTTTTGGAAGTTGTTTGCTCTGAAATTCCTGTTTACTCGAGTAATATTTTTTTTTTATTCTTCTTGGGTCTCTGATGGAGATTGAAGACTACTTACAGTTTTTTTTTTTTTTTTTTTTAGAGTATTTTTTATTTAATTTTATATAACAAAGTCCAATTAAATGAAAACAAACATTTATACACAATATTTGGGACTTTGGGCGTCGTTCTTTCCAAACTACTTCCTGCTGGTAAGGGGCGCTGTCTTGGGGGATTCGAAGAAGATTCAGATATCCTAGCGACTACTTACAGTTTTACAATTTTCCTTATTACCAAATTCAAAAATGAATACATAGGAGATGTAAGGTTTATAAAATTGAGATATAAAATTTTAAATTGTTTATCTGAAAAAATGTTTGATGTCTTAAAAAGTTAGTTTTAAAATGGTAATTCAAGTTGTAATAGAAAATGATTTAGGTATAAAATTTCAAATTCATTAAGATAGATAATAAAGTATTTTCTCCAAATATACCAAATACTAACATACGGGACATTTAAAATATAATTCTATGTAAAAATTGTTCTTATTGTATATAGTTTCATTTATTAAAGTTAATACTTTTTCTTTCTATTTAGACAGTACATGAGAGTTGTGGAATAATCGTTTTGTACACTGTAAAGATGCGTCACGCTAATTGGTTTAATAACAAGGTAAATGGCCAATAGCTAGGCAAGATTTTCAGGGCAGAGAGAATGCTGGAAAGAAGGGCAGAGTTGCCTGCCAGATGCAGAGCAAACAGGATGGGCACTATGGACATGAGGTAATGAAGTCACAAGGCAGAAAATAAATTTATAGGAATGGGTTAATTTAAGTTATAGGAGCTAGTTAGAAACAAGCCTAAGATATCAGCCAAGACTTCATAATTAATAAGAAGTCTATGTATACTGATTTGGGAGCTGGCAGGTGAGGCAAAGAACAAATGGTTAAATAAAAGAGAGATACTTGCACATCTATGTCTGCAGCATTATTCATAGCAGGGAAGATATGCAACCAGCCTAGACTGTCTTCAACATAGGGATAGATAATAATACTCTGGTGTTCATTGCAGTCTTGCTGAGCCATAATGAAGAATGAAATTATGTCATTTGCAAAGAGAATGGAGCTGGAACCACCATGTTAAGTAAAATAAGCCAGACTCAAAAAGAAATATAAAACCAAGAATATATATATATATATATATATATATATATATATTTGTGTGTGTTTGTGTGTATGTGTGTATGTATGTATGCATGTATGTAGAGAAATCATTTATATATAAAAAATGGACTATTTGAGAAAAGGGGACTAGGGAGATTTGCGCTATAACCAGAAAAGGTAATAGGAGGTGATAATGTTAAATACACTTGATATACTTAAATCAATGTTATAAAATACATCACCTTGCACAAAGACTATGACAATAAAATTTTAAGTTAAAAATATAATGGCAGAAATAAAACTCTATTAGAAAGAGGAGCACATAATTCCCAGAAAGCAGAGCAGAAAGAAAAAGATAACTATAGGACTAGTCCAGTACTCTAACAGCAGTATAACAATTCCAGAAAATGAAAAATTAGGTGTGTGTGGGGGGGGGGAAACTAGAGTAAATTTGGACTAGAGATTCCAGTTTCAGAGTGATCAGCAAGGGCCAGAGGACAACTCAGTTTTAGAATGCTTGCCTAGCATATAAAAGGCCCAACTGGAGTCTATGTATTTCTTCCAGAAGTCAGAAAAGAATGAAGTAGTATCTTCAAATTTCTGAGAATAGCCATTTCTTAGTTAGAATTCTATACTTAGCCACCTTAACATCCAAAGCATTAGAGTACAATGAAGACTCTTGCTCATACAAGTTCTTAAAAACATACGCAAACATATTACCAAACATGTGTACTTTTTAAATAAACTATTAGATTTATTCTACAAAATGCAGGATAAAACAATAAGAATGGCATGAGGCTGAAGAGATGGTTCAGCAGTTTATATCACTTGTTGCTTTTGCATAGGACACAGATTTAATTTTCAGCATTCACACAGCGGCTCACAACCATCTAAATGCCAGTGTCATGGGATCAACCACCCTATTCAGACTCCCAGAGGCACCAGATACACACGTAGTGTACATGCATACATATAAAGTTAAAGTTTGGAAAGAACAACGCCCAAATTCCCAAATATTGTCTCTAAATGTTTGTTTTCATTTAAATGGAGTTTGTTATAGAAAATAAATTTTAAAAAAATAATAATTATAAAATTCAAAAAAAAAAATAAAGTTAAATAAAACTTTTTCTAAAAAGACTTGGCATGACAGGCTACTCAAGAGACCAGTGAGAAGCACCCCAAATGATATGCAAGATCCTTAGATGACAGCTGTAAGCAGGTCAGAAAACTGTAAAAGGTATTTCTTGACAAAATTTAAACTCATCAAGTATAAGGAGGACAAATCTTTATGGTTCCTAAAATTGGAGGAGGTTGGGACAGAAAGAAAGCAAGGCATATAGAAAGTTAAATGAGTAAAAAGAAAATGGCAATAAAAACACGAGAAAAGGAAAAGCAACCATATTTTACTATATGAGTCATCTGCCCAGAGAAATTCCATTCTTAATAATTGAGTTAAATATAGCCAATCGATCTAACAAAAATATACTGGGAGCTTTAGAGAAAAAGAATTTCATGGGACCAGGAACAGTGAAAGAGACCTAAATCTTCATTTTCTAAAGCAGGAAAGAGAAAAACAAGCATGTTATTTGGAGATAGGGAGGCAAATACCAGAAGTGGCTAAAAGTGGTTGCCTCTGG
Organism: Phodopus roborovskii; assembly: GCF_943737965.1. Classification (NCBI taxonomy): domain Eukaryota; kingdom Metazoa; phylum Chordata; class Mammalia; order Rodentia; family Cricetidae; genus Phodopus; species Phodopus roborovskii. Next base: position 479,204 of record NW_026125946.1, on the reverse strand, counting down.
GGAACAGCAAATATGTATTATATGCATAAATGTACTTATGTATGGACTTTGCTTGAGAGCAGAATTGCTATTTCACTTATATGCTTTGTAAATTAGTCAAAGCAGAAAATGAATTCATTAATGAGAAACATTCCAATATCTTCCAAAAAGAATGTGTTCAATACTCAAATGATTAATACCTGAAAAAAGGCACATTCTGAATACTTCCTCCAAATTAACTCTGATCTGGGTTTATTCTGACAGTATTTGGCATACATCTGAAAATCGTCCTTCTGCAATAAAGAACAAATGCAAATATATTACTAATTTACAAATATGAATTGTTTGTTTTGAAAAAAGCTGTGCAAGCGAGTGTGTGGCCAACCATGGCAGTGAATATGACGACAAAAAAAAAAAAAGTGCTTTGTGTTCCAAGGACAGCATGCCCATTGAGCCAAACAACAGGATACACCATTCTACAAGCAATGTCAGAACTCCTGCTTACCAGACTTGATAGGGAAAAAAAGCCTTGTTTTTTTAACTATTTATTATCATGATCTAATAGGGGCCAAACATGAGTTTTCTGTGCTACTAGTCTGTTAGCTGTCTAAATAAAGGAGCTTGCAGCTAGCTATCTTCCAGGTTAGGCATAGTCCTTGATCTATCACTGGGACATCATCATGTCTAAGTACACGGCTGCAGTTTGTTCTGCCTTGAATCATCTTTACCTAATCTCTATCTATTGATCTGTCTCCTACTCACACTTTAACCTTCACCTTGTGAGTCTCTTCTATATGACCACTGCTTATACCTTCAAGCTATGGACGATGCCCTTCTTTTCAGTGCCATAGGGCCCTTTGTATATCTCTAACGAAGTAGCATTAGAGGTCCTGTACTATTTAGGGTTTTTCTTTCTCTACACAGGACCTGGTAGACAGTAAATATTAAATAGATGGGTAATGAATGGACATATCATCAAGAAGCTTTTATCAAACCAGTACTACCACTACTAATGGACAAGAATTCTACCAACTTTGACAGGGACAAAGATACATAGGATATGTGACTTCATCAGGCTGGGAAATAATTTATGTACACATGTAAAGATGCACAGTAAATATAAAGTCTCCTATGAGTAGCATAGTGTTGGGTACTTTTAAGGATGGGATCTCCCTAATTAGTCCAGGATGGCCTGAGACTCACTGTCCTCCTGACCCCACCTCCTGAGCATACACACCATCATTGACTCCAAAGGGATAGTTGACCAACTGCTATCTGAAAACACTGAGGATGAATCTGTTCAAAGTTCAGATACTTTTAGGGTTAGAACATGTTGAGAAAGGTGGTGGCACACATTCTTAGTCCTATTCCCTTCTTGGTTCTCATTTTTCTTAGGGTTATTCTCTTCAACAATTTCTGAGATAAGACAGCTAGTGTAAATTTTCCACAACCTCTTTAATCCAACAAATTCCCAATCAGAAGAGGGTTGATTTTTCAGGAAGAGGAGAAACTGGATAACTAGATGAAGATTTTAAAAATTCTATTGCTACATAGTGAGACTCTGCTGTTTTGTTTTTTAAAACTGTATCCTTTATTCTAACTTTAACAAAGCTCAGAGTGATTTTATTAATATGCTCCTATCTCTCACATTTTCTTATCCAGGGTGGTCCCTGGATTTTTGAGATTTCCATTGCTACTACCTGACTAACTGAAACATTTAATATACAAAATGAAAGTATACCCTCAAATAATTTTTTTCCAACAAGATAGTTTTACATTAAGTACTTCCTAGAATCGATGTGTCTTCTCCAAAAACATAAAGTCATCAAAGGGAAGTGGGGGTATCTTGTCTTCAAGCCTGTTTCATATATGAGGTACTTTTGGGTGGCCAATATTTATATAATTTCAAAAAGAATCAGACTAACCCTTTTCAGGAAGCAAGGTCCAACTCTCTCTGGAGCATTAGAGCAATCTTCTAAGCTGCTCATGAAAATGCTGTGAAATTTGCAGAGAGAAAAAAAAGTTATTTATGACATAATAAGCCAAAGTAGCTCCTATTTCCCACTTGTCTGGCCTTGAACTCACAGAGATCCACCTGCCTCTGCCTCCCAAGTGCTGAGATTAAAGGTGTGCACCATCACACTTGGCAAAAACTCTTTTTGAAAAAAAAAAAAAACAAGTCACCAAAAGCTTCCCTTTGGCAATTACATACTTGTTATGAAATTCATATATTTCTGCCATATTTCCAAAGAGAACATCCTTTTTATTTCTCAGGAGAGGTGGCATAAGATCAAACATCTGTGGATTGTCCATCTCGGATCTGTAGCCCTATTAAAAATAAATAATTTTGCATTTTAAATATTTATATTAATGTTTGGCTGAGCCACTGATGGTATCAGTAGAGCAGAATGTATAGAAGAGTTGTGGGTACAGCTGTGTGAGTTTTAACATTTAAATCCCTTAGTTTTCAGCGGTTATCTGTGGCATTTTTTTTAGAATGCAGGGTAAGGCAGTCAAAACTTCCATTCCATGGCTAGAATAAAAAGGTAGCACTTTGGCCTTCAAGGCTTTTATTGTAGTGTGGAAACCAAACAAGCCAACTATGAAAAATTATAGCACAGAATATAAAGTTCTCCTTAAATTAAAAGGAAGTGCTTAGATTTCTGTTCAGACCAAATTAGTATCATGGCATTTGTGTCAAATGAGTATTTTTATCCCACCCTCAGTTTTTTCCATCTCAACCTCTAAGTAGCAGCCTGGGAATAATTATAACAATGCACCATGTCCCTAAGAGAACAGCTTCTTTTTTCTATAAGAAATTCTGAATCACGTATTCCCACTACTGAAAGGGAATATAAATGCAATCATTCACAAATAACAGCAAATACCCACTGCTACCATGGGACAACCAAGGACAGAGACAAACAAAAAACTGCTTAGAACACTTTCTAATGAAAGTAGCCAGGGACAAGTCAAGAGAATGGGGAAAAACAGTTTGCTACACTTACCAACAAAACAGTAAACAGCTCTCGAACATATGCCTTTTCTGTCTGTATCAGCTCATTCAGGACATGGCTACAATGAACAGACCATAGTTACCAGTTAATGCCCTATTCACATATCACAGTACAATGGTTCTGTTACTACCATCACAAACAATCGAAAGCAAAATAAGCTAATCTAGTGGAAGTACCTAGCATCAGAATATGAAGCTTATTTTACAGTTGTTGGAATAAGTACCACCCAGAAGGCTGGTGGTGGCGCACACCTTTATTCCCAGCACTCAGGAGGCAGAGGCATTAGGATCTCTGAGTTCAAAACTAACTTGCATTCTAGGCCAGCCAGGGCTAAATATCAAGACTCTGTCTGCTGGGGGGAAAAAAGAGACATGTTCGAAGGCCGTGTGTTAACATAAAAATGACTTCTAATTCACTTAGACTAAGAATAAATTTACTAAAATCTCACAAAACCTGTTTGAGAATAGAAGCCAGGTTTTGATCATTCTGAACAGCTTAATTTGCTGAGGTCTAGAATCATCTCCTCTGCAAGAAGAAACACTAGAAAAGCACGTTCAACACTACCCAGTTTCCAGAAACTTAATGATTTTTTTTTCTCGGACATGTGCTAAACTCATGACATTCATCATTACATGGGATAGGAGTAAAACTTAAGGTTCACAGCACATTGTCTGCCATCTGTATGAACCAGAATACATGTCCTTCCCATTGATTTCCAACTTACATATTTAAAGTTTATTCCCCTCTGGTAATATAACCAACTGATTTAAACTCTTGGTACATTTCTTCATTTCTTTTCATACTTTAAGGAACTTAGACCCTGTTTTTTATCCAAAATAAGTCATTTGAATTATGCTAATAATCGTGGGATACATATATATCTCGATGCAATTTTATGCAAATGACTGGCTATTTCTAACACCAAAATATGAAACTTTATTTCCTTTGTTTTTTGTTTTGTTTTGCTTTTTAGGCAGATCCCACTATGTACCTTTGGCTGTCCTGGAGCTATATAGACCAAGCTAGCTTCAAACTCAGAAATTCACCGGCCTCTGCCCCCACCCCTAACGTCTGGGACTAAAGGATTAACCTCCAGGCCCACCTCATGATAACTCACAGGTAAGTATTTTCAAGTTTAGAATATTAACATAAGACTATAAAGCATATAAAGGGTCTTGTTAATACCTATGGAGTTGTATCTATAATCCGGTATAGCTTTTGGCAAACAACTTTACTGATTTTTCATTTCTTTTAAAATGAAATAAATTGTGTCACAGTTTTAACTGTCAACTTGACACAAAACTACAATAGCCTGGGAAAAGGAACCATCTAGTGAATAATTGCCCAGTCTGGTTGGAGTGTAGATAAGTCAGTGGGGCATTTTTTCAATTGATGTATGAGGGCTCAGCCCACTCCGGTGGTACCACCCCCTGGGCAGGTAGTCGTAGACTGTATAAGAAAGAAACTTAGCAAGCTATGGAGAAAAAGTGAGTAAGCATCACCCCTCAATGGCCTCTGCTTAGTTCCTACCTCCAGATGTCTACCCTAACTTCCTCTCATGATAGTGTGTGATCTAAAAATATAAGCCTAACCAACCACTTCCTCCCCAAATTGCTTTTGGTTTTTATCACAACAACAGAAACCAAACTAGAACAGATGGTATGTTCCAAGGGTACAAACTTTCATTTACTAGTTGAATCATTCTGGGAATCTAATGTACAGCATGGTTACTATCACTACTATCATTAATGAAGTATCTTATACATAGGAAATACGCTTAAACACCATGTTCTTACAACAAAAAAGGCAACTGTCAGTGTTAACTAACTTGCTATAGTAACCATCTTACCATATGTATATAAATGAAAATGAACACATTTAGGATATATGATGTGGTGTGTGTGTGTGTGTGTGTGTGTGTGTGTGTGTGTGTGTGTGTGTGATTTCAATAAAACTGGGAAACACAGAATTTGGAAAGATAGCTCAGTGCTTAAGATACATGCTGCTCTCACAGAAGACCCAGGTATGGTTACCAGGGCCCACATAGAGGCTTACTGCAGGTCCAGGAGCTCTAATCTCCTGTTCTGCCTCCCTGGGCACCAAGCACAGACAGGAAACAGACATGCAGGCAAAACACTCACTCACACACACACACACACACACACACACAATATAAATAAATAAAATAGTGGGCAGATAGACGATAGATAGACGATAGATAGATAGGTAGGTAGGTAGGTAGGTAGGTAGGTGACTGTGATGTGGCTCAGTGGCAGAAGACAATCCTCAGCACTACCAAATAAAAGTTCTCAACTCCTCAAACAGGTCACAGCTGCTCAAACCTGAATCACTAGAACCCGATTTGGCAAACTGATAATTCTAAACACTTGGACACTGAACCAGAGTCTCCTGTGGAGATATATATATATATATATATATATATATATATATATATATATATATATATATATATTAATGTAGGTTGAAAAAAAGAAAGAATACTTCTTTAAAACATCCAAGCTATTGTCCAATCCAGGAGGCTGATCAGAATTCCTCTTCTCTTGGCTATCTCGAATGATTTCAATCTGAAATAATAAAAATAAAAGTTCAATCATGTCAAATGCATCCATTATCAAATTAACTTTATTCCTGATCTTGAAGATAAACTGATGTAAAACACTGTATTTTTCCAAAAATGACTTGGATGTATACTAGCGAAATAAATTCTTCGAGATATCCAAGGGATTTAGTTTGAATACTTCTATTTACATCAACAAAGGCCACTTGTTAGTATTCTGTAATGATAATATAAACAAGTTTGAGCAACAGTATATGCCACACATAGTGAACTAAGAGCTTCACAAATGTTATTTGCTTTTTATACTAACTTCATGTGCCCTATTAATAAATATGAGACTAAGAAGATTTACCAGAGATTATACCATCAATAAGTGAGGATCTGCCATTAAAAGCCATGCAGTCCAGTTTGTACTATAATACTGCAATGCCTCTTAGTGATACATTCTTGGTACCACTTAACACACACGTAATACATATGGTCCTGCAGCTATGAGGTGCTACTCTGCATATATCAGCCTATCACAGATAACTGATAAGAACAAAATCTTAGACATGTGCACTTCCTACTACTTATTCTCCAAGGATACACCCCAGGACCCTCAGTGGATGCCTGAAGCTGTGTGCAGTACTGAATCTTCTATGTACTACACTTTCCTGTATATACGTAAGCATGATTAAAAAAAGTCTTTTTATAAATTAGGCACAGTAAGAGATTAACAATAATAATGCATAATAAAATGTCTCTCATAATGAAGTGTGATATATTTATATGTCTTTCTTCCCTCTTTTTCTCTAGAATATGTCCATTTAATATTTTGAACCATCACTGACCATAGGAAACCAAGACTGTGGAAACTGAAAAAGGGGGGAGTACTACACACATCAAAAAAAATAAAAAAATAAAAAAGATGCTGGTCATGGTAGTGTATGACTTTAACCCCAGTTCTCGGAAGCAGAAGCAGGGAGTCATCTATGAATTCGAAACCAGCCTAGTCTACATATTGAGCTCCAGAACAGCTCAAAATAAGGAAGGAAGGAAGTCAGGGAGTCAGGGAGGGAGGGAGGGAGGGAGGGAGGGAGGGAGGGAGGGAGGGAGGGAGGGAGGGAGGGAGGGAGGGAAGGAGGGAGGTTGGGGAGAAAGAGAAAATAAAAAGGAAACAAATGAATGCATTTCCTGCATCCCGAGTCAGACTCTACATAGTCTATACCAAACTGGACTCTATCCTTCATCCTTGCAGTGCTACAGTCATTCATGAAAGAAAGCACATGTCTAGAGAGATGAAGCACTGTTTCGGTATGTAGAGGAGGTGGGCAGCATGAAGAACTGGAACTGAAATGATTCAGAACTTGAGCCAGGACTTTAAAAAAAAAAAAAAAAAAACTGCTCACACGCTCACACACTGGAACTATGCCAAGACTGCAATTAAACAAAAAGCAGTTTTTTTTTCTTGTTATGTGTAGGTTTTCAACTGTACAAGGTCAGTATAATGAATGAAAAACATGCCTGAAATCCCCACACTCACTTTCCAATTATAGCAGCACAGACAACTTTGAATTCATTAATCAATTACACTTACTTTCACTTTGCTCTGTGTTTGAGTCTGTCTCCAAGACTTCTTCACTAATAGAGAAATGTGAAATAATGTCAGACCAGAATTAAAGTTAACACTTTCAATGAAAACCTGTGCATATTTACTAAAAAGAAAGCTAATGCTTCAATACATTTGTCAGTACTTTGAATCACTCTACAGAAGACAGCAATTGGTTAGATGTCCATTTAAATCCAACTTGTTATGCAACATGATTTTGCTATGTACTACCCATTTTCTCAATAACCACACATTCAATTATTTGCCAAAAGAAAGGGGTATGAAGTGTTCCCAATTATGTTCATACTTAGTATACATTCTGCCACATAAACATTCCATCACATTGTAGTTCACTCACTAACTGGATCAAAGATTTCTTTGAATCTAGCCCTACATGTATGAGACTAGGGAAGACAAGGGAAGGCAGTTGGGGAGAGTAATTAAAAGAACAAATTCTGGGGCTAGCAAGATAGTTCATAACTAAAAAGTGTTTACTGCTAACCCTGATAAGCTGTTTGCTCCCCAAGACCCATATGGTGGACAGTGAGAAGCAAGCCCAGCAAATTGTCCTCTGACCTCCATATATGTACAGTTACACACATACAAACACAAATACAAATAACAACAAATTATGTATAAAAATGCCATAATGAAAATCATTGCTTTATATAGAAACTTGAAAATTAATAACAAAAAAAAAATCCAAGTTTAACCTAGTAATTATAGCATCCACCATTTATTTGGCATTTACTCCAACCAGGTCCTTACCCAATGATATGTTTTCTTTTTCATTCTCAAATCTACACTAAGAAATGGAGAATAGTGTCTATCTCATCTTTCAGATATTTATTGATGTTTATTTCATAAGGATCAGGAGAAACAAATAGGCTGAATAGATGTTTATTCAAGGAGAAATAACTCATAACATAGAGAGGTGAACACCAGCAGGTTTCTGGACCCAAGGATGCCTCCCGATGTGATCCTGTCCCTGTGCTGCAAGCAAGAGAGAGCTCTCTGAGCCCCCTCCTCAGCCTTAGTTCCTCCAGATCAGGTCCAGCCCCCAATGGGCGTGGTCTATGCCACAGGTGCGGACAAAGGTGAATATCTCACTACAGATATCACTAAGGTTAATGCCTTGTTCAGGAAGTGGGCATGGTATTTAAAGCCATACATGTTTCTAATCACTACATAAAACATTTCCCAAACAACTGGTAAAATGATAATTAAAAAAAATCAAAATTCAAAGTTTTAATCTTTATTTTTATACAGTAAATTTCCAGCACTGGGGAAAACCAGGGTAGAGGGTGAACTGGGAGTATAGCTCAGTGGTAGAACACTTGTTTAGCATGTGTTCAATTTCCAGCAATGAAAACATGATTTTCACAGAAACAAGCAAGTAAAGGGCACGGACAAATCAAGGAACATATGAATCACGAAGGCTGCTATCTGTCTAGGGCACAGTCAATACTGACTTCAGCATGGAAGATACAAACCTTTTATCCTCCTGTCCTTGGCAAAAGCTAGTGTCAGGTACTCAGGAAGTGGATGGTCTTTCATAGTCTATAAACTGTATACTTCACTGCCATTCATTAACAAGTATTGGCATGCGAAAGTTATATGTATCTATACATTAGACTTAGTGCGAGTTACCATATAAATCAGTTTCATAATAAGTACTGGTAATGCTTCACTTTAAAGCTGTTTATCATACAAAGATCTAAACTTATTCCTAAAGGTAAATTATGATTTATCTGCAATCACATAGAGGGATACCAAAAGGAATATGTATGTATCTACATAACACATCTTTTTCTGAAAAGTGAGATAAGTATACCCTTTCTTTCAACAACATACGGACATACAAAATGGCTGAGCAGCCATGTGATATGACAAGCCACTTCTATGTTTGGGGTTATGCAAAGATGACTTGCACACAGATCCTGTCCTTGCAGAGCATCCTGTCTAGCAAGTGCAATAGGTAAATAGGCTGTAGCTGAGAAGAAATACGAAGCTTGCAGTTACATAGGATGAACACCTTACTGAGCAAGGCTACAGGAGAATAGCAGAGGACAGAGAGAAGCTTGTCTAGAGGAGGAACCCTAGGGATAGGAGCTAGCAATGAAGGAGGCAATGGAGCAGTCGGAGAAAAGCAGTCCAGTGAAACAGCAATTTACAAAAACTTCACAAGGTAAGAGAAAAGGACGCAAGGCAAGGAGATTGTGGCAATGGGAGCCAACAAGACTATTGTTAAAGCCACAGATGATGACGGGAATAACTAAATGCATAGAAGGCATGTGTAGCAACGAAAACAATGAATGGTACAGGAGTGAGCAAAAAGAACTAAAGTGAACCAATGAGGACATCATAGTACCTGTCAACAAGAAGAAGAGTTTTACAGACTCTGCAGAAGAGATATGTTCGCGTCGCGAATGGTGAGACTGTTTCCTATGTGAAATTCCCTGTTGTAAATACCAGTCTGAGGCTTAGGTGATAGACCTAGACTATAACTAGAGCTTTCCGAGCCCAGCCATATCTTACACTTTATTTCTTACTGGCACTGCCCTTTTATAACTTCCCTCTGTTCTCAAGGAAATTCATCAAACATCTTATCACATCCATCTGGTTTCCAGGCACTATGGTAGGTGGAAGATTCAGTTGGATAAAAAGGAAAAAAAGAAAAAGGAAAAAAAAAAAGCCAAACAAACAAAAATGGAATAAAAAACCAGTTTGACTCATTTTGATGAAAAGAATTAGCACACAATTTTATTTGGTCTAATACTTGGCTTACCAATTCCAAGTTTTGAAAACTTGTCTGAAATCTGTTATAACCTGCATTATCCACAGATCAATAGGGTACTGTGCAGAAGATTCAGAGCTTAAATAGTGACTTGGTTTCATTTACAAACCATGATGGATGGTGAAGAAAATCGTCTATTCTAACCATTTATTAATTAGGGTACCTACTTCCTCATAAATATGCTAGGTGGTCTTAAGCTGAACCAAATCCAAGCTATACCCAACAAATATTTGGGTTATTAGTGGTGTGAGAATCTTTAAAGTGAAGAAAGCCCTGATTTACATTAATTTTTTTAACTAAGCTTTGCTTTTTAAAGATACATTTCATTTATTTTGAATTACGTTTATGTGGGTATGGGATAGGGAGGTGGGTATATAGGTGCCCACAGAGCCAGAAGAGGGCATTAGATCCCCTGGAATTACAGGTTGTTGTGAGCTACCATGTGGGTGCTGGGAATTGAACCGAGGTCCTCTGGAAGAACAGGGAGTGCTCTAGCCACTGAGCCATCTCTCCTGCCTCTCCTTTCTTTTGTTAAGGGGTTGTTTTATGAAAGGAAATTGACTTTAGAAACATAGTCTATTCTTTACACAGTCATTTTACAAGGTAAGTTCAATGTTGAAAGAGAATAATGGATTGTTGTTATGAAAAAATAGTTAAAGCTATTTGAAGGTAGAAATCATGAATGAACTGCTGCTGTTTTGGGGTGCCAAACTGGTTTTTCATGTATACAAACTCATAAACTGTATTGATGACAAGTAATATAATAAAGATGGGTACCTTTTGAAAAAAGTTTACATGCTTGAAAGAAAGAATATCCAACTCCCACTGCAGAAAGAAAGTGTAACGCCATTAAATAAGAATACCGGAAAGAAAGAAAAATGAAATAATACAAAACAAATTTATCTTTGAATGACTAATGACATGAATGGGTCTTGGACAGCCTGGTCACAAGTTAAAGTGCTCTGTTTCAGGGAGACTTAGGCTTTGGGGGGCTCTATTAAGAAAGGAGATTTAATCAGAGGGAAGGGATAGTCCAATTCATTGAGTAATTCTTATTTTCTGCAATTCTGTTTCATTTTCTCTTTAGAATCATCTTTTAAGTCAGAAGATATTTGTTCCTACTTTACAGACAAGGAAACTGAAGTTATCAGTGGGTAACTGTGTAAGGTCAACAGCTAAAGTATCCAGAAATCTAACCAATGTCTGCTTTATGCTTAGAAATATCAATTGTTAAGTTTAACCAGTTCATGTTGCTACTGTTATTCCTTTTATCTTTTACAGTAACTTTGATTTCTCCAGGATTTTAGAATATTTTTAATATAGTCAACGTTATTCATTTACACCATTGCTCACACAGTCTTATTTTCAGTATATGTATACATTTTGGAATTACTAACCATGTAACTTTGATTGTATTTGTAACTTGACCCATGCTGGAGATGATCTGTAATTTATTCATCATCGATGGCTCAAGCCTTCTCTGCATTTCAAAGCACTAATAAAGTGACTGATTTAATTTAGGTCAGAGACTGAATTTAGTCATATGGTCTAAAACTGTTCTCTCCCCAAAAGTTGCAGCGGCAGCTCTAGGAAACCCTTGAGGGAGTAATTCTTATATTCAGATTAGTTCAACACCATTACAAGAATTATTATTTTCCTGTAGAACTTAGAAGGAATGGGATAGTCTACAATTAAATAGACTTCAAAGATTAAAACAAGAAAATAGAATCTGTAACAAGAAATTACTAACACAAATAACATTTACCAGCATCTATTCAGAAAAAAATCAATCCTCTCGAATAGTCGATATAGATCAGACACTCATACAGGCATCGTAGAAGAACCAAATAATAGCTTACTGGAGTAACAATGAGTATGTATGCATATACCTATGTCCTTTTCTCTGACTACCTACTGAAGAAAGATGAAAGTCTGATGCTGGAAAGTGATCAGACTCATCTCAAGCTAGAATACCTCATGCTGAGGTGTCCATCATCTGACACAATTCAGTGTTACTACTGTAGTTTATGAACATAAAGGGATCTCATTCTGACTTTTGTCTTGTACATCAGCATTTAAACATACATAAAGAGGCTAAAAGGCTTAAAATTTATCATGATTGAAAATATAATTTAGAGATATATCAAATGCATCCAAGGAAAAAATAGCAAGAGAAAAACAAAATAGCACATGTGAAAACAAGCTACATTACCATGTTTAGGTGAGAAAAACATTGCTTTGGATTTTATCAAATTTTCAGGTGCAGGCATCACAAACTGGACTGGTTTCTCAGGTTTATCTTTTGGGTTCTTAGAACCAGCCTGTTGGTTCTGAAATATGCTTCGAATGTTTTCAAGCTTGAGTTGTACAGTCTGCATCTGAGCCTACAGATTACATAAGAATTCTATCAGCCGGGGGTGGAGAGATGGTTTAGCAGTTAAGAACACTGGCTGCTTTTGAAGAGGACCTGAGTTCAATTCCCAACATCTATCTATATGACCACCCAGAACCATCTGTAATCCTAGTTTTTGGATTATCCAATATTTCTACCTTTTGTAGGCACCATGCCTTGCCCATAGTATAATATATACATACATGCAGTTGAAACACTTATGTACATAAAATTAAATATAAAATCATATTAACTGCTTGGCATAATAGAGCACATCCTTAATTTCTGCACTGAGTAGACAGAGGCAAGTGGGTCTCTGTGAGTTCAATGCCACCCTAGGGTTACACAGCTAGTTCCAAGTTAGCCAAGGCTACATAACCAGACTTGTCTCAAAAACATGAAATGGGAAGAAAAGAGTCATAACAACTACTATTAAATTCTTCAGATACAGTTTAAAAATTTGAATTTCAGGACTGGAGAAATGGCTTAGTCAGTAAACTGCCTGCTACATGACCATGAAAACCAAAGTTCAGTTCACAAGCAGCCATATAAAATCCAGGCATGGCAGGAACATCTGTCATCTCGGTACTGGGAGAGCAGAGACAGGAGGATCCCTGGAGCTCAGTGGCAAGCCAATCTAACTGGGTCAATGAGCGCTCTAAGTTCATTGGAAACTGTCTCAAAATAGTGACTCAAAAAGATCCTGAAAGGCAACCATTGGCTCCCACCAGCATGCATACATGTATACACCCACATAAACATGTAGATATGCTACATACCAAATACACAAATATGTAAGTATCAAAGTGATATATCTTCAGATTATAGTGTGGTAGAAGAAAAATTTAATTGCTATTTGTGCACTACAGAAATGGTTCACTGGGTAAAGAACTTTCCACGCAAGTATAAGGTCCTGACTTTGCATCCCAAGAACCCACATACAGTATCTCTGGCCTCTGTATACATATGTATACATACATACATATAAACATATAACACAAACACAGAAACAACTTATTTTGACCTTAAAATATAACCAGAACAAAATTAGGAAAGAAACAGAACAAATTAGTACATTCTCTACATAAGTATAAAACCAAAGTCCCAATGTAATGTATCAATCATAAATCATCAAAACACTCTACTCCAATTAGGGGACTTTCTGAGGATAGTGAAAAAAAGGTATGAGAACGCCCACAACATGGAGCTCACGATAACTGCACGGACGCAGCCAACACTTCCTTTTCCTAGAAGACACCAGAATGGCTGACGTGGAGCAGAAGTAGCAGACCTTCCAGAAATTCTCCTAACACAGCTTGGGCCTGGACCAACTTCTGGACATATCCTATGAGTGCCCAACACAGGCAATGCTAATCAAGTGCCCGAAAAAGAGTTAGAAACAGGTGCTGCCCGTGGAGAAGCCCAAGGTGGTGAAGACCCACCTGAGGGACATAGTCATCCTGCCCGAGATGGTAGGCAGCATGGGGGCCATGTACAATGGCAAGACCTCAACCAGGTGGAGATCAAGCCAGAGATGATCGCCCCTACCCACTGCCAAAAAGCTTACAGCAAGGTGAAGAACTTAAAAATCAGAGTCAGACTGAATGTAGTGGCACACACCTTTAGGAGTTCCAGGCTTACCAAGACTATACAATGAAACCCTGTCTCAAATGACCAAATTTAATAATAATAATAATAATAATAGTGGATTCAGAGCTCATTGTGAAAGTTAACATATGCCTGTGGATTCTTTGATACTTGCTAATGGCATTACTATTACCCCTTAATCCTCAAGAGGACTGTGTATATACACACTGATTTAAAGTTGGCAATGGGGTAGTAAAACTCTTAACCATGGTAATTTTTTTGTGTCTTTGAATAAAATGTTTTTCACCTTGAGTTCAGGAGACAGGAGTACATCAAATTCATATTGCAGATTCTCAATATCATAATTGATAAAGGGCATAGCCATTTGAAGGAAATTTTCCACATCCTGAAGGGCTTTCTTAGCATCTTCTTTAGTCTGGAATTTATCCATTCCCTGATTGGCCAGGAGGCATTCTCCTTGATCACAGCACTGACGTGCCTGATAAAGAAAATCGGGAAAATCAAAGCAGCGAAGATCAGAATGGATAAAGAGGACATAGGTTTGCCATTAAACAAACTCTCTCTTATTTATTATTACATCTTGGTGGGGGGAGGGGGATGCGGGTGGGTGTACAAAGCACACTCATGCCATAATATCCATGTAGAAGTCAGAGGACAAATTGGTGACAATCAGTTCTCTCCTTTCAGCATGAGACCCTTTGGATTAAACACTGGTTATAATGATTGTCAGCAAGTGGCCACCATCTTGTGGGATAGAACCTGTCTCACTTTTGCCAATAAAAATTGATTTCAGAGGCCAGCTTTAGTGACCCACACCTTTAGTCCCAGCACTCAGGAAGCCAGCCTGGTCTAGATAGCAAGTTCCTAGCCAGCCAGAACTACATAGTGACACTCTGTCACCATTTAAAAAAAGAAAGAACGAAAGAAAGAAAGAGAGAGAGAGTGAGAGAGGGAGGGAGGAAGGAAAGGAAGGAAGGAAGGAAGGAAGAAAAAAGAGAAGAAGAAAAAATTGCTCTCAGAGCAGGTAATAAATGGTATCTGGTGTTACCCCTAGAAATTCTGATTCAGTAGCTCTGGGCTGCCAGCCAGACATTTATATGTTAAATCGCTGCACAGGTATGGCTGATGCATAGCCAAGATTGGGAAGCACTGCATTTGTTTCATAACAAGTAATTTCTTTTGCAGTAGGGGTCTGACCATTTTCTCAACACCGTTCAGTTGCATGTAATTTCCTACAAATCAGTAACTGGAATATGAAACTCCTAGCAAAATATAAAGTATAATAATACCAATGCCTAACAATTGCCAAGGACAAAAATAAAGGGTAGTTTTTTTGTTTTGTTTTGTTTGTTTTTGTTTTGTTTTGTTTTGTTTTTGAACCAGAATAAGAGATGTGAAGATCAGTATGCTATGTTCAGATGTGATGTTGACAAACGGCACTCCTGTTTAAATTCTGAGGCCATGACCAGATCTGTAGGGTGGCCATTTCATTCACTACTTAATCACAAAATAGGGCTGACCCACAGGCATGGCAGAAGATTTTTCAGTCACCAGCTAATTTTTAGTACTGCACTATGAAATGTGCAGGGAATTTCAGGCTTCTGCAAAATGTCCCCTAGGCTTTTAAGTTCTCTGACTGCAGAATATCACCAGGTTTCAGAGACAGACTTAAAATAGAAAGGAAGCCATCACTGCCACAGTCTCCACATTGAGAACAGAGCAAAATTGGTACTATACTGAATCTGCCATGAATAGTACACAGGGAGATAGACTGAACAACCACAAAGAGGCTCCGTCCTTAAGACCTCTTGCAAATTTAAACACAAAGCTATAGACCTGACTCCTTGACCTCTAAAAGGATAAGAGATACTGTAAAGCATATGGCCAAGTATCTGAGATAAAAGGTGCACCATAAGGCATATGGGCAAGAATTCGAAGAAGATTAGGGAATCCAAGAAGAGAAAATAATGACCTTTATCAGAAATGGCTCATTTCCCATCATATTACCTGCTGTAGGAGTTTGTGAATTTTGAAAGTTCTGCTCAGCTCTATCCGCTTTGCCCTGATCTCACTAACCAAAATATCAGAAAGGTAGCGTAGCTCATTGCACCTCTGGCAGATTAAATCAAGTGCATAGTGGTGATTCGATGCAAGCTTGTGGCCATGTAGTATCACAAGTCGGGCCTTGGGTAACAGCTCCTGATTTGAAAGAGGAAAAATCATGACTGCTCATCTCTACTCATATAGCAGGGGTGGGGGAGTGAGAAAAAGATCATTAAAGAATAAGTTTGCAGGGGAAATAAATGGTCATAAAGCATGATTGCACATCATTTTCCTGCATTCAAGAAAAGAAAACGCGCACACACACACACACACACACACACACACACACACACACACACAAATCTTATAGTGATAATGTTTAGCTACAGCAGTTGTTATATCAACCATCAGAAACTCATGCATTTCTGGATATAAAATGAAAGTCAACTACCCTATTCCACTCAGGATATAAGGATTGCCTTCTAGTGTGCACAGATGTACAACAGAAACACACACAGCACTCAGCATAAAGTAAACACCAGTCAAATGGAAGCTAACACATTTCAACCTGAAGTTGCTCTTCACCTGCATTCTTTTGACACACCAAAAGTGAATAACAGAAGGAATTCCCTAGGCTTTACCTCCATTCTATCAACTACTGACTCTCATAGTACAGTGGCTTACTCACATACTATGGTGATATAGTACAGTAGGAACATAGATAATGCTTCCCAAAGCAAAATAAGGCAAACTGAAGCCCAGGTGAGGTAGCGAATGGCCTGCCTGGCTATTGAGAAATCTACAATTAAAATAGAGTTGCTTTTTAAATGGGGTAGTCTCTATTACATAAAACACTACTTTTCTAATTAGCTTTTATTGCCAACTTAACACAGTCTAGAGCAGTGGTTCTTAACCTGTGGGTCACAACCCCTCTATGGGGGGGACAAACGACCCTTTAACAAGACTTGCTGAAGACAGTTGGAAAACAGATATTTACATTGTTATTCATAACTGTTATGAAGTTGCAATGAAAATAATTTTGTGATTGGGGGACACCAGAACATGAAGAATTATATTTGATGGGGAATATTCTTCTGTATATATGTCTCTCTTATTAGTTAATGAATAAAACACTGATTGGCTGGCTGGCCAGACAGGAAGTGACATGGCTGTGCAGAAACTTGCCACTAGCTAACCATAGAGGTCTGGAGGTCTGCAGAGACAGACAGAAAGTAATGTTGTTTCTAGGCAGAACGAGGATATAAGCAGGGACAAACAGGAAATAATGCTCTTCTCTGTGGAGACGCTTAGCAGTCACCATGTGAGTTGCCAAATGAGTTAGAAGTACAGACTCTTCTCTGGTAAGGTAAGACCATGTGGAAAAACATAGATTAATAGATATGGGTTAATAATTAGTACAAAGCTAGCCAATAAGAAACTCTAGTCACCAGCTAATAATTTTATAACAATATAGCATATGCATATTTATTTGGTGCTCATGGGCCAGAAAGTTTACATTACAATATAGCAACTGTGTGTTTATTTGCAGTTAAGGCAGCTGAGGAGCCTGGACAAAGAACCTCATGTTATATATATTAAAGGGACACAGCATTAAGAAAGTTGAGAACCACTGAACTAGAATGAACTAAAAGCCTCAATGGAGGACTTTCCCAGGTAAGATTGGCCTCTGGGCATGTTTGTGAAGGACTGTCTTGATTACTAATTGACTTAGGAAGATCCAGCCCACTGTGAGCAGCACCATCCTTAGGCAGGAGGTCTCAAGCTATATAAAAAATCTAGCTGAGCATGAGCCAGTGAGGAAGCTAGAAAGCAACATTCTTCCATGGCATTTTCTTAGGGTTCTTGCCCTGGTCACCCTTAAAGATGGACTGTGACCTGGAACTTTAAGCCAAATAAACATTTTCTACCACAGAGTTGCATTTGTTCAGAGTTGTTTTTGTTGTTGTTGTTGATTTTGGCTTTTTGAGGCAGGGTTTCTCTATGCAGCGTTGACGATCCTGTAACTCACTGTGTACATGAGGCTGGCCTCGAACTCACAGACATCTAGCTGCTTCTGCCTCCAAAGTACTGGGATTAAAGGCATGCACCACCACCAGGCTGTTCAGAGTATTTTATCACAGCAATGGGAAGGAAACTAGAACTACTATTGAACTGAATGCTTAAAATGGCAAGTTCTGTGTCATACATTTTAAATCACTTTGGAAAACAAAAATATTAAAAACAAACAAAGCCCTTGCTTCCAAGTCAGTTTGCCTTCTCTTTCCACTATGACTGTGACAGGGAGATGTCAAGTGCAGAACAATCTGAGGTCTACCAGCCTAATACCTTCATTGGTTACTGCAACTACTGGCCCTCAACTGTCATTCACATATACTTGTGATTCAATCATGAGTTCATTTTCTAAGAATATAGCTGTAAAAACACTGCTTTGCTGTCATATACAAGGCAGTAGAGCAAAGGCAGTTTACTAAGTATTAAAGTTCTGAATCTAATTCTAAATAACCAGGAATGCTAACAACTGCTTTTCCTTTGACTATATACTACATATCCAGGGCTATGCGAAGCATTACCTATACAGCTAAATAAATCCTCACCTATCACTCTACAAAGTAGGTCATTTTACGCCCAAGCCCCAGAAAAAGGACATTGAGGCTTAGAAATCAATTTACGAAAGGTTCAACAGCTAGTCAGACCAAATAGAGCTGTCTATGTGGATCTATGGTTGATTCAACTGCATATATCATATAAAGGACATGAGACTACCCATGACCTTATATTATCTCATAATTTCCTGATACCAAATAACTTCTTTTGGGGAGACAGGGTCTCATGTGTAATAGGCCGACCTAGAACTTGCTATGTATCTGAGGCCCTATTATATATCATTCTTGGTAGACTTTTTGCTTAACATTTTCATTATAGATACTACAACTTACATAATTGAAGCACCTGCAATGTTATCCTTGGGCCACACTTCAAATGGATTGAGGCTAGCATCGTTGTTTTAATTATATAGTTATGATAGGTTAAGTATAATAAGCACTTATACTAAACCCCAGTGAAGCATAAGCAGAGAAAATAGTAAATTGTAATCTTACCTGAGATTTTTCATCCAAGTTCTCTATTTTTTTAAGTCTTTGTTTTACTTGAGCTAAGTTCCCTGTTGCATCACTCAGTTCTTTTTGTTGACTTAATAACAATTCAATTTGAGTCATAACCTAAAAGCAAGAAATAAAGATTTTAAAAGCATGTGAATTATTAAGAATTCGCTGTTATGCTTAGTCTTGCTGCAGCTTAATATTCTGTGTTTCATTGATACTCATAGGAGACCTGCCCTTTGCTGAATGGAGGTGGAAGAGGAGGGGTTTGGGGGTGGGAGGGTAATGAGGGAGGATGAGGGGGAAGGCCTCAGCCAGGATGTAAAATAAATAGATGAATTTAAAAAAGAGGGAAAAAAAGAATTCACCTTTAGTGATGATCGCACTGACATAATAAATGCTATTAAATAAGAATGACAATATGAGAAAATTACACATACACAAAATATGGGCAGCTATTTTACTCACAGAAATAATTTTAATCTGTTAAAAAACAGCTTCTTCGATATCCACGCACACTTAATGATTTATAAAAGATCCCTGTGTACCTGTGCTGTCATATATATGTAGACATACTTGCATAAATCTATGTACATGCACATATACATGCATGCATACACATGCATGTTTTCCCCAGATATGTAGAAATTGGTCTTGGAAACAAAGACCCTCCAGTAGCAATAAGCACACCTTGCCCATGTCTTCATCTTTAATACCATTTCCTAGAAAAAGAAACCAGTTCCTTGGGAAAATGGCTGCCTCTAAGGCTAAGATCGAACACATAAAAGATGACTTTGATTTATCTCTTCATGCCATAAAGGGAAGAAGTTATTTTTTTCAAATCTTGACAAATATCACAATAGAGTGACTAGCAATTGGACAGAGGCTAGTGAGATGGCTCAGAGGTTGACAGTGACCTCATCAGGGCCTGCAATGTCACACACATACGCACATATGCAAATACACACAATTTTAAAGTAATAAAAAGAAATCTTTTCGGTCTAGTATGGTAGTCAAACCTTTAATCCAAGCACTCAGGAGGCAGAGGTAGCAGGATCTCTGAGTTCAAAGCTACCCTGGACTACATAGTAAGTTCCAGGCCAGCCAAGGATAAATACAAAGACCTTACCTCAAAAATAAATAAATAAATAAATAAATAAATAAATAAATAAATAAATAAATCCTTCCCCCCCCCCTTTTTTTTCTTTTTCTTTTTGGCCCTTTATAGGACTGGGGAGATGGCTCAACAGTAAGGATGTTTACTTCTCTCCCAGAGGAGCAGGGTTTGGTTCATAGCACCCATATCAGGTTACCCATTACCACTATTACTCCACTGCCAGGGATCCAATGTCCTCCTGCCTTCACAGACACACAACTATGCTACAGAATAGCTCATGCAAGCACACAGAGAGAGAGAGAGATAAAAATAATCTTTTAAAACAAAATCATTTTTTAAAAACAGTATAGTAATTACTGCTTGTCACCCAGGCATGATGACCTAAGTTTAACACTCAGAAGCCACATTTTTAAAAGTCTGTTAACATGTGTCTGTGATCCTAGTGCAGAAAAGGTGGAGGTGACAGGGTCCACAAGTCTCTCTGAGAAGCCAGCCAATAATCAAAGTTTTTTATGACCTCCGGCCTCCTCAAAACCACCCACCCACCCACCCACCCACACACACACACACACACACACACGAGATGGGGGAGAGACAAAATATAACACAGAGAGAATAGCAATGAATCATAAGCCATGAAAATTATAGAAATGTATGAATCCAATATGAACTGTTCCTATGGCAGATAAGTAAATGCTGACAGATTATCAGTGAAGGCTGCTGAAATAAAGACTGGCTCAGCCAAGAATCAACAGATGCTGGACAAACAATGCTGCACGCTCTACGGATACTTTTGATGAGGAAACCAGATACTTTCTAAGAAACAGAACAGTCCCCGCCCGGGTTAATCCAACTCCACAGCAGCCAAGTGGAGCCACGGCATACCTCCAGATATGACACCCTGGAAAGAGTACATCACTCCTGCAGTACTTTAGTTGTCTACATGTGGACACTCTAGTCATGAGAAGATGGTAAACAACCTCACAATGAACAAATTCTACTTCAAAATATTAGCAGTGTAAAATTTTTAAATCAAAAAAAATGTTCTGGATTCAAGGAGATGACATAGGCAGAACATGCTAAAAAATATTAATAGACCCAAGACTAGGCCTTATATTGAAATAAAGGGAAAGTGTATAAAGGTAATTACTGGGAGCCCAATATGGTAGCACACACCTGTGATTCCAGAGATCTCAAGAGACAGGGGCATGAGTATTGCAAGTTCAAGGCCAGCCTGGGCTACATAATGTAGTAAAATCCTATTTCCAAAGAAAAGCACAAAAATAAACAATGAAGAGGACAGATGTGCTAGCTTACCAGGTTATAAAGGCACATACTTCCAAACTTGATGCCTAGAATCGCACTGTAGGAGAACAGTAACCACTCCCATTATTGGGTTATTTAACTGACAAAATTAAAATAATGATGACAGATAATATAAAGGTCTCATACTGTCATGGAATGTAGTGATTCTGATAACTGAACCATGATTCCGTAAGACAGTGTTATTACTGCAAGAAAAAAAAAATAAAAGATTTAGGAGAAAATGGCCATTCCCATAGCATGTGGTCTCTAAAGATCAATGGGTATTGTTTCCTTGGAAAACTATCTTACAGCCTGAAAGCATTTTGTATTGAAAATGTCTGAAGGACAAACATGAAAGTAGAGAAAGACTCTGTCCCTGTCATACTCAATGGCATGTCAGTGCTTTGTCACAGTGGAAGAAGGCTTGGATGTTAGCAGAGCTCTTCTTTGTTCCAAGTCAAGGAACTGGTCTCCTTTATTCTCCCCAGGGTGAAAACCGGCATCGTGAAAGACTGGCCTCCTGATGCTAATGAATAAGAGCCTCCATCACAAGGAAAGAAATGTTTCAACTGACCTCTTGGAAGTCTTGCTCAAATTTCCACAGCTGCAGATACTGCTCCATTTTTTGCTGGTGTTTTTCCCAAAATCCATCAAAAGCAGTTTCCATATCATGCACTTGAGACAGCAACCTTAACAAACAAAAACCAAAGACTTATTTAAAAATAATCATTTGTGTGGCAGGTATGTAGCTAAACCTAGTCTGCTCATTAAGATTATAAACAGTCACAACCAACATGATGTACAGGGTCAAGTGAGCATAGAATGAAATCTTTGAAAAATAATTATTTCCTCAATAACAACAAAAAAAGAAAGGAAGGAAAGAAGGGAGGGAAGGAAGGAAGGATGGAAAGAAGGGAAAAGAGAGAAAAACAGAAGAAAGAAAAAAACAAAGAAAAAAGACAGAAAAAGAAAGAGTGAATGAGTGAATAAATGAATCAATGAATGAATGAATGACAGACAAAGGCCAAGAGTGGTGGCACACACTTGTAATTTAATACTTAGGAGGCAAAAGAATGCAGATTTCTTTAAGTCTAAGTCCAGCTCAAATTATATGGAATGTGAAGTCCTTTCTCAAAAAAAAAAAAAAAAAAAGGAATTATAGGCAAAAATAGTCTATGACATTTTGACACTTGGCTCAGGCAAAGAAAAATCAATGTCTGGGGAACTTAATTCTGCAAGCAAACTAATGTCTGCAGACCAACCCAGAGAAGAAGTTCCCAGACTTCCAGAGATCCAGAAATACTTTTATACCTAACAGCAACAAACAATGTAAAATTCCTAGTTTGAAAATATACGTAAATTTTAAAAGAAGGGAGTGCTTACTTATTAATAGTTTGCCAGTCACCATTTATGTTCTGAGGACGTTCAAGACTTGAACTGACAGTTTCTTCAGTGTTAGGCACTTGCAGGTTCTTGAGCAGAATTTTTCCTTCTTTGGTTACAGCTGTTAAGTCATTCTATATAAAGGTACAACAGGATATGCCAGCTAGTTAGGTAGTAATCAAACAGGAATTACTTGAAGAGAAGAGAATATAGAGGTATAGAAAATGTACAGCACAGGAGATAGAAATCACTCCAGCACAGCCTTTGCTTTCCCAGTATTTCAGGATCACAGAATCTGCAAATATTAGGCTCTGTGGCCAGGGAGATGGCTCATTTGGTAAATGTGCTTACCTTTGAAGGATGTAGACCTGAGTTCAATATCTAAAACACACATAAAAAACCAAAAACAAAAACAAAAAACCCAGGAAGATGGAGGAGGGCTATGGTTGTGCACACCTTTAATCCCAGCACTTGGGAGGGAGGCAGAGGCAGAGGCAGATAGATTTTTGTGAGTTCAAGGCCAGCCTGGTCTACAGAGACAATTCCAAGACAGGCTCCAAAGCTACTCAGAAAAACCCTGTCTAAACAAAACAAAACAAAACAAGCCAGGAATGATGGTGTACATTTATAATATCTGTGCCAGGTAGGTAGATCTAAGCAGATCCCTGGGGCTCTCTAGTCATCCAGAGCCACTGAGAGACCCTGTTTTAAAACAAAAACAAAACAAACAAACAAAAAAAAAAAAAAAACAAGGTAGGAAGCTGGAAAGATGGCTCCATGATTAAGAGTACTGACTACTCTTCCAGAGGATCCAGGTTCAATTCCCAGTAGGGATCTGACACACTCTTTTAGTCTCCATGGGCACTGAATGAACAAAGTGCACTTCACAGACAACAGGCAAGCAAAATGTCCATATAAGCTAAAAATAAAATAACAAACAAAAAGAATGAGGTGGATGTCAGATGAGGAAGAACAGTGTCCACTGTCTTCATACACATGTACCTACATACACATGATATAAACACTCATATATATGTAAGGCTCAAAGAAGTTCCTATATTACAAGCTATAATCCCCACCTGGTGAAATAGATGTTAGAGACAGAAGTACCAACCATGCTGTTTCTAGCTTCTTGTTACAGACAGCAAGTTCTAACCAATCTTTTCCATTTTGCTAATATTTTTAATTTGCTCACAGAGAAACATATTAACACAGAAACAACTACCATATCAGAAATCATAGCTACAAAGCAGATTTATGCATATTCAGAAAGAATTATATATCATTCTTACTAATCATTAATTATTACCAATCACTTCCTGCCTTAAGTCTTCTTGTAGATCACATCTGGGTTTAACTAACACCATGAAGCACATCCTTGGGAAATCTATAAACACAGACCTTCAGAGATCTACTCAATTCAAGATTTCTGATGAGTACATAGTTGGCATAAAAAATACGTAGTGTGAAACTGGGAATTGGTGGTGCATGCCTTTAATTCCAGCACTTGGGAGGCAGAGGCAGGCAGATCTCTGTGAGTTTGAGGACAGCCTAGTCTACAGAGTGAGTTCCAGGACAGCCTCCAAAGCAATACAGAAAAATCCTGTCTCAAAAAACAAAACAAACAAACAAACAAAGGTAGTGTGGCAAAAGGGAAGAATGTGTAATTACCGTGTATGAGACACTAAGTTTAATTCCCAGCACCAAAAAAGAAAAACATTAAAAAACAAACTAATATTAGTAAAGTACAAACTATGTGCGAAAATTCCATTGCATGCATACTGCATACTTATCTCATTACATCATCCCTACAGCTGCATACAAATCAGTCATGCAAGCCAAACCATGAGTGGTGGCACATGCTTATAACTGGTGAAAACACAAGAATCGTAGTTCAAGGACAGCTACAGCTACAGTTTATGCTAGCATGTATCATCATCACAGTTGTCACCTTATTGCATACAGTCTTTTGCTTCTAGATTATGATGCAAACATTTGGCTTCTCCTGTCTTATAACTAAAACATAGTACCCTATATAGAACTGAAAACTGCCAGGGTACCCAACATGTATATTATGGATGAGGGAGATAAATAATACTCAGATGCCTGATTTTCTTTGTCCAAATTGTCTAAAGTGCCTCTAAAAGTCAAATTGTCAAAACTGTTCGTCTCCTACCCCAGACAGAAATGAGTAGAACAAAATCAATTCCCCAGGGGACTAGAAAAATGCCTCAGGAGATGCACTTGCTTCTCTTACAGAGGACCCAGGTTCAGTTCCCACATGGCAGCTGACAATCACCTGTAACTCCAGTTCCAGGGGATCTGATGTCCTATTTTGGTTTCTGAAGACACTAGGCACACATGTGGAGTACATATATACATGGAGGCCAAAAAAACCCAAACATATAAAGTAAAAATTAAAGAAAAATATTTTCAATATATCTTCCATCTTCCCTATGTAAAAAGCAATGTGAAATGAACACATCAAACAACTTTCTAGAACAATAAATACCATTTGGCAGTGTGCATTTGGTGATGGTGCATACCTATACTCCCAGAACAAGAGGTTCAGAGAAAAAGATTCCAAGTTTGAGGTCATCCTAGGCTACATAGTGGGAATCCAATTCACAAACCACCAAGAGTTTAGGATTGTAGCTTAGTGATAGAGCTTGCCTAACATTCAGGAGGCCCTGGATTCTACTCTTAATACCACACAAAAGAATACAAGGGCCAAGATAAACAGGTATAGTTTGTGTGTTCCTCTTCTAATTAGACATACCTTCAGGAGCTGATACCTTTCAGCATGAACTGCCAGAATCTCCTCTATTGAAGGAATATCATCTGGTAGATCTGCTTCAGCCAGTTCTGTTCCAAAGGACTGCAACATCTGAGCCATCTCTTTCACTGTAATAGCAAACTTTTCTATAGCCTGTAAAAAGCCAGAGGATCTTTGATGGGAACTTATATTTCTCTATATATAGGCATAAACAACAAACATGAACTCTACTAAGAAAAATTGGCACCACCCCTGACAATTAATGTTAACTCTGCATCTGAATCTCCAAGAGACTAAAAAGCAGTGTCAAAATCCTTAACTGTGTATTTCTCCGTTCCTGGACTTGTTCCTTGGACACTCGTGGAAACCCTTTGTAAAAGATGCCATGTGCTGAGTACTTTGCTGTATGGCCTTAAACATCAGTGTCTTTCTTCCTTTATCAAACTCAGCACTTAACACAACTGCTTTCTAATAACTTTACTTCTAAAGAGACATGGGAACAACAATGCCATTCGATATTTAATAGTGTTTGTGATCGATCAGCGCTCCACAGAGCATGAGGGTCTAAGGAACTGGAGGGCAAACTGTCACAAGAATTCATTGCAGGTACTGCCAAAGATCCAAAATGGTTATCCCAAAGGTGCTGTCACCCTAAAATGCTAAGGAAGGCTGCACTATTTTGTTTCCACAATCAGTACCTCACAGGAAGACAGGGGAAATGAAGACACAATATAAACCATCTGTTGGGCATGTATCTCAAGATATTTGCTCTTTCACTTAGGACAAGGCACTGCTCACTCTTAACAATTAGCCTTCATGTGAACACCTCAATTGCTGAATGAACCTGCCAAATACACGGTTTGAATGAGGACTGGGAAATGTGACCCTGATTTAGTGGTCATCATTATTTTCTTTAGAAGTGTTCTCATCTCGTGAGATTGAAAGTCAAAACACTGAAATCCCAAGCTTTATTTTACTTGGGAGGCTACAGCCCTTCCCTCTTTTGAAAGTCTCTAAAACAGGACTCTGACAAAGCTAATATCCTTGGGAGTGTCAGTAGACCAAAACGAGTATACTTGAATTTTCTGAGGATCTCCATGTACCGAGCAGTGAGTCGAACATTTTGTACTCATTATCTCAACTAATCTTCCCAAGGTCCCTATAAGGTAATATACTATCAATCTCATTTTATAGATAGAAAAAAGACTAGCAGAGGTGGTACACATTTTCAAAGATCCAAGTGCAGGATTTGAACCCAAACTCTTTGCCTCTTTGTTACTACAGAATCACAGAAAGGTATGGACAGAGAATCCTCTCCTTTCTCCCTAGGCCTTTCCTTCAATTGCCATTCTTAGTGACTCATCATTATTTCGAGATCTCTTAGGGAAGAAAACCAAAATGTTGAATGATATATTTATCTGAAAAGTAGGAGACCCAATAATGCTTTTCCCAAGTAGGAAAAAATTTCTAGATAGAATGAAGGATAGGCTCTACAGTAAGGGCAGAAGCAACATACATTTCTGAAGATGATCCATTCACTGTGGCAGTACTGCAAGGTGCCGCCTAACTCAGGGGTTAATTGCTTGTCATCAATGTATGTCAGCAAATCACTAACTGAGCTCAGCATAACAACCTATGTAAATAAGCAAGAAAGACACTGTTAACTGCCCTTCATGACAGCCCTCTATCAAACTGCAAAATGAATTTCAGTGAGCACTTAGCAGAACATCATCCAGTCCAAATGCTACAAACAGTTCTTTCCTGTACATGCCCCCCACCCCACCATCTTCAGATAACAACCAAAATTAGCTTCTACAGAAACCCCAACACCCTAAATCTTCTTTGTCTAAAAGGTTTCATTAATAATGAGCAATCTTGTACACACACATATATGCACACAAATACAAAGAATTTCTGTGCTCAGAACAAAGCAAAAGAACTTTATGTAGTAAGTTACAATTCAGGTATCAAATTTTACAAGCACTCTATTCCAAACAATAAAAACTTATACAGGTGTATTTTCAAAATAAAGACATGGTACTTGGAATTAACTTAGGATCATGGTATTTTGGATACATAAACCATACAAGTTAACTGAAAATAAAAACCCCTATGCATACACAAACATAGATATATGCACACATATATAACATATAACACATATTTTTTTGGAGGGTGACTTGTTATAAGTTGCCTGAACTAGTCCTTTTAAACAGTAGAAGCAGATGGCTATAGGACATTTCAAGAATTAAATTTTTGAGAGACAAGTTTATTTAAGTGTTACATGGAAACAAGTAAAACAAACAGTATAGGGTACAGAAAACATAAGCGTTAGAAGGACCAAAGATTCAAGCAATAATCTTACTGGTAATTTCAGCATAAAATCCTCCTGGCTAAATCGAAATCCAATGTCCGTGAAAGTCCGTTGAAGAAAACTAGTAGGCCGTAAAACCAGGACTAAATGCAAGCTCCCAGGGAAAGAGGCCTGTAGTAAGGAAGAACAAAAGAGTGAGCGGGTACACAATTGACAAGACAAACTCCCAACTGAGCACAAATCAGAAGACATGAATTGGAGGAAGCAAACTTTAAAATCACAGAAGTCAATAAAAGGTCAATGTGTTTAAATGAATGGTGATAATATCTAAAAACAAGGAAATGGGAAAAAAAATAACATAGGGGCATTGGGCCAGATCCTTATAATGTTCCCAGTATGGAATTTTCTCGCAGGACTCAAGCACATCCTAAGCCGCAAGAAAATTAGGGTCTATAGCTGTATCTTGAAGTTAGTTTTGTTTTTAATGTTGTCTTTCTTTTAACTAATATATCGATATTTGAACTTATTTGTGTGCTAGTTTGATACATAAATATAATGTGTGATGATCAAATCATTAGTTAGCATTTCTTTCCCCTCAACATTAATTTGTGTTAGGAACTTTCAAACTCATCTAGTTATCTGTAATTATAGGCTGTAATTAGGCCTGCCTTATAGGACAACAGATCTGTTTCCTCCTCTTTAACTGGTCATTGCTATGTATCATCTGGCTCCCTGTATGGCTCTTCCCCCTCTCCCTTCCCCTTCCTATAGTAAGAGACTCCTAGTATGTTCCACTTTCAAATGATCAACTTTTATAGCTTCTACCAATGAGGGAAAATATGAAACTAGCTATCTTTCTGTGCCTGGCTCATTTTACTCAATAAAATTTCCATCTCGAGTTCCATCCATGTTAACAAAAACAATGGATGGCACGTCAGCTTTACAGCATGTGTACAACATTTTATCTTTTCACCCATGGATGGATATCTTGCATGGTTTCACACATTGCCTGTCGTTGATAGCTCTGCAATCAACATGGCTATTCAGGTATCCCTTTACAGTACTTATTTCAATTTCCTTGGACATACCAATAGTGGGATTGTTGAATTATATGCTAATTGTATTCTCAATTTTTGTGAAGAAACTGTTTTCTAGTAACAACTACAATTTCACATTCCTCCCATGTGCAAGGCATCACTCCTCTCTTCGTCTCTGTCAGCATGCTATTTTTGGTCTTTTGCATATTAGCCATTCTAGCCTTCTTGTGATTTTATTTTGCCTGTCCCTGATTAGTGATGCCGATCATTTTTACACACCTGTTTGATATTTATATAACTTCTTTTAAGAAATGCTATTCCTATCATTTGCCCATTTTTTAATTAGACTGGGATTTTGAGGACTTTTTTGTTTTGTTCTGCAATTAAAGTTGTTGTTTTGTTTTTTTTGAGGGTTTTTGTTTTGTTTTGTTTTGTTTTTTTATATTCTAGGTGTTAACCGCTTAGTGGACATTTTAAAATATTATTTCTGTTCTGTAGGCTACCCCTTCATTGTGTTCATTGTTTCCTTTTTTCATTGATTCCTTTTCATACAGAAGTTCTTTTCATCAGTTTAATTTTGTTTGCCTATTTATTCTTTTGGGCCTGCATTTTTGGACATATATATTTTTCAATAATACCAATTCATTTAAGAATACTTCCTATATTTTTTGCTTGTGTGAATAGTTCCATAGTTTTGAGTTTTTGTATTTAGGTCCTTGATCCAATTTGAATTATTATTTTATGGTAAGAGATAAGAAACTAGTTTCATTCATGTATGTTCATCTCCACCACCATTTATTATATATGCTCTTTTTGTTGAAAATCAGTTGTCAATACATTTATGGGTTCTTTTCTTTTCCGTTGGCCTATGTATCTGCTTTTATGCCCCAAATTTACTGAATTTGAAGTAAAATTGTATTTATTTCCTGTAAAAATGAAAACATTGGTCAGTGGTGGCACACACATTTAATCCCAGCATTTGGGAAGCAGAAGCAGGAGGATCTCTGTGAGTTCAAGGTCTGCCCGGTCTATAAGAATGAGTTCCAGGACAGCTAGGGCTACACAGAGAAACCCTCTCTTAAAAAAACAAACAAACAAACAAACAAACAAACAAAAAACAGATAATGGAGCAGCCAAATGTCTCAGCAGCTAAAGGTCCTTGCTTTGCAAGCCTGGTGACCTGAATTCCCAGTTCCCTCCTCAGAACCCACATGACACTGGAAGGAGAGAAGCAATTTCACAGAATTGTCAGCACCCCACACATACACATATTATGCACACACACACCATAAGAACTTTATAAGAAATTGTAATAACAGAATTAGGAGGCAAGTTCTTGTAATAACCCAAAAAGCCAAAGGTAGCTGAAATATTATCTAACTATACTGAGCAACTGAAGAAAAGTATATCATAGAATCATATTTTTTTCAACCAAGAAGTCTTATTTTCATCACTGCATATATTTAAATGAAAGATTATCAAGTGGTTTCGGGCACCAAGGATACACAAATTAATTAAAAGGCTTCCCTTCCCAAGAAAATGAAAGTTCAATAACTGAGTTTATTAGTAATCAGTACAGCATGGTAAGGCAAAAATAAAACACAAGAATTAGAATAATGTACACAGGAAGCAATATCACAAAGGTTGTAAAACATGAGAGAGCCAAAATGCCCTTAGAGGAAAAAAAAGAGGAATTAATTGAATCAAAATACCTTCTGAATTTTTCAGTATTTCCTTGACTTCTAGAAAAAAAGGGGGGGGGGGCTAACACATAGTAAACAGTTGTTCTGGCTTTCATTTCTGTTGCTGGGATAAAATATTCACGCTAAAAGTGATTTTGGGTTTACACTTTGTTTTTGATGCCAGGTTCCAGCTCATCATATGGGGAACTCAAAGCCAAAAGACCATGGGAAAACCGGTCACATCCCCAGTCAAAGAGGGACACAAAATGAATGCACCATGATGGCTTCTTTGCTCAGCTCACCTTCTCTCTTATACCACTAGGGGATAGTGATGTCTAAAGTGAGCATGGTCTTCTCCCATTAACAATCAAAACATTCTTCCATACCTCAACGAGATCTTTATAATTCCTCATTGAGAGCCTCTTCCTGGAGGATTATTGCTTGTGTCAAGTTGACAATTAATACCAACTACCACAGCAGTGAAAAATAATCACTACATAAAGGAATTCCAAAGGGAAACAAACAAACAAACAAAAACGAAAAAAAGAAACAGGGACTACTATGAAAAGAAATAGCACGGTCCATCATTAATATATCACCACACATTAAATGGACTGCTGTATACCAAATATTTAGCCAATACTTACAGTTCGACTTCACCATAGTTCAGGGACTGAGTTAAGTTGCTCCTTTTACAAATAAAGTGAAGCTCAGGGTGTTTAAGCATAACCCATGAAGCCTTGACTTATGCTAAGTCTGGTGGCCATAGTCATTAAACTACCTCACTTCTGAAGATGTCCCATAAAGAAAGGTAGAGGAACAGAACTCTGAGAGGAAAAGAGGACAGACAAGAACCACAATGGGAGCTAGTCTGCTGTTTTCTCCCTTAGAAGTAAAGGGAGTGTCTAGGACCTTTTGAGTACTATAGCACCATGGTCAGATATGTGTTTTGTTTTATTTTAAATTTTCTTGTGGTGCTAGGAATTACACCCTACATCATAGAACTACATCTTTAGCCATATCTTCTTAGAAAGATCTCATGAGCCTTGAGAAAGAACTTAATTCAGATACAAGTAGAACCAGACTTGAAATGACCTTGTAGAATGGTACAGTAAGTCAGATCCTCAACCAGAGCAAAAATAGCAGGAGTCATGGGTAAAATCCAGGAAGCACCATCATTAAATCATAATGATTAAATGTACTTGATAAGAAAGAGGGACTCAGGGAAACCTATTCCCACATTTGAGATTTGAGTAATCCAGATGGAAACATAAAAGAAGCATGCTTTATGAAGGAAGGCAAGATTCTGGTTCCTTTCTATAGATATTGTGTGTTGGAAAAGCCAACAAGGTGTTCTCATATGTATAAGATAGCTCTCTGTAGGGACAGAGGGAAGTAAGGTCTTATTTGGGAGTGCAGACATCAACCTCAAGAGGGAAGATTAAAGCATAAGGAAGCAAACTATGTAAAAATGTTTCAAGTATACTCATTTTAAGCTTAATACAGTACTAGTGATTGAACAAAGCTATAAAACAAAATTAACAATGAGTTTATAAGAACTCTCTGTACCCCCTGTTCAATTTAGTTTTCCAGTTAAAACTACTCTAAAAAATAAACACTATAAAAAGAAAATAATACATTATTGAGATATGAAACTCAGATCTCAGGGCTAGCAAATAAGTCAGCAGTAAAGAACACTAGTTACACTTCCACAGGTCCCAAGTCTGGTTCCCAGCACCCCAGTCAGACAGTTCCGAACCATCAGTAAGTCCAGTCCCAAGGGACCTGTCACTTCTTGTGGACTCCTTAGGTACTGCATTTCCTGCATTCATACATGAATTACTTCTGACAAACATTCCTAAACGTAAAAACAAAATCTTCAAAAAATTTAAGGCCAGCTTGGTCTAGATAGGAAGTTCCAGG
Organism: Phodopus roborovskii; assembly: GCF_943737965.1. Classification (NCBI taxonomy): domain Eukaryota; kingdom Metazoa; phylum Chordata; class Mammalia; order Rodentia; family Cricetidae; genus Phodopus; species Phodopus roborovskii. The sequence goes on along the minus strand of NW_026125946.1, from coordinate 446,543 downwards.
CCACCCAGTGCTACATAGGGGACCCTGTGTAGAAAGTAAGAGGGAGGGAGGGGAAGAAGGAGGGGAAGGGGAGGGGGGAGGAGATGAGAAAAAGAGAAAGAAAAGGAAAAATGGCTCAGTGATTAAGAGCACTGGCTTTTGCCCCAAAGAACCAAAGTTCAGTTCTCAACATCTACATCAAACATCTTACAAGTGTCTATAACAAGTTCCAGGAAACCCAAAGCCCTCTGCTGGCCTCTGAGCACACTTGTACACACAGGTGCATGCACACACACGTGCTTGTGAACATACGCACACACATATACACAATCAAAATATATAAAATTCTGAAAATGAAATAAAAACATGTGTATCATGTAGGAGTTTGATTTCTTGTTTCTCTTGAGACTAGACAGTGCTTGGGCACATTTTCCATCCATTTTTGGATGCTCTCTTTTTCACCACAGTGATCACCACTTCCTGTTCCTACCATTTAGGGTCTATGTTAACTAAATCCTCACTACCAAACATTTACAGTTTTCCTCACATATGGTAAAGACATTTAGATTTGTCGCCTTTGCTTCACATTTCAGGTTTATGGACTGAACTATAAACTGATTCTTGTATCATCCCCATTATGTTTCTCCAAAATTTTCTTGTTCGTGGAGTCTGGTTTTACAGTCGGGTAAAGAAAGATTTTAATTCTGTCTGATACTTGATAAAATCTGCAAGTGCAAGTTTCTTTTTGCTGTTGTAAGTGATTGCTAAAGCTTAGTGATTAAAACAACACAAATCACTGGAGATCAGAAGTCCAAGATTAGTATCACTGGACTAAAATCAAGGCATCATGACCCCAGGCTGTGTTCCCTCTTGAGGCTCTAGATAAGAATCTATTGCCTTGACATTTCCAGTTTCTAGGGACTGTCCATCACCTCTTTGGTTTATGGTCTTCCAATTGTTTTGACCTCCACTTCTGTGATTACATCTTCTCTGATGCCTTCTCTACTTCCTTTCCTTTTTTTTTTTTTTTTTAATGATACTCAGGATGGAACCCAAGGCCTCACACTTGCAAGATAAGATCTGTAATACTGAGCTAAACCCCAATTCCTCTCTCTTTTAATAATGAAGATCCTTGTGATTATTCAAGTCCTACCTTTGAAATTTGGGATAATTTCCCAATATCACAATATCAAGATTATTTTATTATCAATGACAGGGTCTCTTGTATCTGAATTTGGCTTTGAATTTTGTGCCTTGAACTTCTGATCTTCCTGCCTCTAACTCCCTAATACGGGTATGTGCAACCACATTTAGTTCATGCTGTACATCTGGGTATGACCAGGATGTTGTGCATGCTAGGCAGTCTACCAACTGAGCTACAATGCTAGCGTCCTCAAGATTCTTCATCACACCATACAGTTCCTTTTACCTTAGCCTATTTGTAGGTTTGGGGGGTAGGGGCATAGACACATAGAAATTGGTTGTCAGTGCACTGTACCCAGTTTCTCCAGTTGTTAAATGAAGATGGTAATGGAGCCTCTTCACGTTAAGTTAGCAGAGGATTTGAATAATGTTCACTGTGAGTGTGAGTCGCAGGACAAGCATTTAGTAAATACTGATACTCCTACCCTTGCACCCTTAAGGCTTAAAGAAGTCCTGAAAAAAATCTTTTCACAATATATCAGCTTTACATGTAATGTTTGTTTGGCTGCTTGTATGTTAAAGAGTATATGTTCTGGGAATGTATGGTGATTCCCTGGCATGCATGAGATCTTGGATTCATTCCCCCAACACCACAAAACATCAAAAGCATAGTCTGAAAAAAACACAGGGGCTATGAAAAGTATCCATGTAAGAGTGCAGATTCACTTTTTACAGAACAATTGCCAAGCACCTGTTCAGGGCTAACTAAGACAATAGATCTGGGATTGAAACTCACTGTACCGGATTTGCATGCGAACATCGAAGACATAACTATTATGCCTGGTCTGAACTGCATGTTTCAATTTCATAAAACAAATAACTGATAAATCAGATGAACTATTTACTGCAACTCACTTGTTGAGTATCTGTACAGCTATTGCCCTAGAATGCCTACTAAATTTTAGATTGGCTATTGACTTAGCATAGTAGCTACAAATTTCAGAAGCATTCTATAGCGAAAAACACTGCAAGTGTAAAGGAACTGCTCATGTCTTCATGGTACAATTCCCTTTAATATGACGTATTTGAAGTCTCCCTTAGCACTATACTGAAAAAAATGCTTAAGCAGAACTTCACTTTACTAAACCTTGGGAATTATCAGATACTAGAAATGCATTTGTAACCAGGGTTTAGAATAGAAGCACAGAGAATGGTTTCTCAAATGAAGAGAGGGTTAACTAAAAAATGGCCCCTTGGGGGAATTGAGAGTTGGATTACCATCCAATTTAGGTTTATTTATTTTATATTTTATTTATGTGTGTTTGAGATAAAGGGGGAGAGAGAAAGAGAGAGTGTGAATACATGTGTAGGAGTCCAAAAAGACCAAAAGAGGATATCAGATCCCCTGAAACTGGAGTTACAGCAGGCTCTGAGCAGCCTGACATGGTTGCTGGGAATGGAATTCAGGTCCTTTAGAAGAACAGCAAGTACTCTTAACTACTGAGCCATCTCTCCAGCCCCTAATTTACGGCTATTTATAATCATTGTTTAATGCATTGATTGAATACTACATTCTTCATTTACCTACTCATGACTACCATATTCAGTTATTTCTGTGGTGTAGTATTCACTGTTACTTCAATGTATCTCAGATGGACTCATAAGGCTTCCCAGTTGTACTGGGTATGGTGGTTCATGCGTGTAATGCTGGCACTCAGGAGCCCATCCTGAGTTAGCATTCTAGGCTAGCTTGAACTGCTTCCTAAGACACTGTGTCAAAAACAATCAGTTGTGAGTATCATTGCTCCAAGAGTCTAGGTTTTATTATGGTTTAAGTTGGTTGATTAGTTTCCTTTTAGACAAGTTCTTACTGTGTCACTTCTAGCTAACCTACCTAGAACTTGCTATGTAGACCAAGCTAGCCTCAAATTCAGAGATCTGGCTGTTTCTGCTTGAGTACTAGAATTAAAGGTGTGCACCACCATATGTGTCAAAAGCCATATTTTTAAAGAGGGAAAAATAAATGATAATTTTGAGAAAACGCTGTAGAATATAAACAAAACGTATCTGTAGGCTACAATTGCTGAATGAAAACATTCATATATCTGAACATGGGCCGCCAATATGAATAATATATATTCACTCTCCTTACTGTGCTTGGTATGAGAATCTAGATGTAATAGAGAAATCTGGAGAAAATTTAAACTGACAGGCCATGCAGATTAAGGTTAATTCATCCAAACAGATTAATTTGTCCATGTTTATGTGGAGATATATATGCAGCAGAAGTATCTTATTTTCCATACACAGAAATGCTTATAACTAAGAATTTCAAGATAATACATTTTAAAAAGCAGTTTAATGAAAAAAGCAAACAGCATATCATAACAGATATGCAGAGCACAGCAATCACAGACCATGACCACTGAGTTGTGATGTTTCAGTTTAGTAATACAGCATTTCTAGGTGCTTTAAGAATATCTAATCTGTATGGTTATATAAACATGAAAAAGCACAATTTATATTTTCTCCAAAATTAAACTCCACATTCTACATCTATAAATCATTTTAAGGACTTGTCAAAACAGCAAAGAGAAGTAGTCATAGGCAAGTCTTATTTTATTTGTATACCACACATATTAAATAAAAACAAAAGAAAGACTGCTTGAGAAGAATCATCACTGGTTTGAGTTTCTTACAGACATTTTTGTCTTTTGATGTTCCAACATGTAGCTACTTAAGACACATATATGTAACAGGAACATGCTGCCAACTGTCACAGGGCCTGGACTCATGTGACCACTCACTGCTCACAGCCCCAACTCAGCCATCTGCAGCAACTCTTCCTAAATCTTAACGAAAACAGACCCCAGACATGTTCTCTATTATCTTTCCCTCCCAGAGAACAGATTTTTCTTGCCCTTGTCTCATACCAACCCCAGGACTGCCCAGGTACATGGTCTTCATTCATTAAGGCATAAACCTGACATGCCATTTAAATATTAAAGTCCTGAAAGTAACTTAATATTCTTTTATATGGTACTTTTAGGGAGGCAATTCACTCATCCTATGGGGTTGCTACCTATTTCTTCTTCATAAAAATATTATGTGGGCATTCTGCCTGCATGTATGTATGTGTACCATGCATGTGCCTGTTGTCTAAAGAAGCTAGAAGAGAGCACAGGATTCCTCATGACTGGAGTTGCAAATGGTTGTGAGGTGCCCTGTGTTGGAAACCAAAACCAAACGTACTCTGGAAGAATACCCAGTGCTCATAGCCATTGAGCCATCTCTCCAATGGCAAGTGTGTGTCACCACTATAAAGTGTTGTTTAATCACTATTAAAAAAAGTGGTTTCTGGGCTGGAGAGATGGCTTAGCCATTAAAGGCTAGGCTCACAACCAAAAAAGTGGTTTCTAATCATATGGCATTTCTTTTTTAACCTTTTTGGCAAAGGGCCCTACACTAAAAGGCATTGCCTACATCGTAGACTTGTTACACACATTGTTCAATTTAGCCTTCCTACTATTGTATCACAGTAGGTATTATCCCTTCTTATAGATGTAAAAAGTGAAGCACAGTGGTTAAACAGTGATGCTGTGGTTTTTCTGGAACATAAATAGCTTTTTATAGACACTTAACCTTTCGTGTACATACAGGTTTACTCTTTGCAATTCATTTAACTACAAAATGAGACCAGTTATGGAAAACCATCTAGCATCATGTAGACCATGGAAGAATATGATGTCATGGGAAACCCCATGACCTAGAGCTAAAGAAAGGCATGTTCTATGACAAGAGCCACTTGAATTATCTCCCCTACTCTAATCCCATCCCCACTCTTCAAGAGTACAGAATGTATGAGTTACTTCAAGTGTTGCCCAGCAACTTGCAAAGAGCCCTGGAGATCAGGACAGTCCTAAGCAATACCCCTTCCTTGTGGTTTGTCCCTTTTATCACATGTATCTCCTCTAATCCCCTCCTCATCACTCAGCTAATCATTCAATTTCCACCAGGTAATCAGTTTAATCCTCTCTTGAGACTTTACATTCTGTTAGACCATCTTGTTAGGCCTACCATAGCCTCCAGAATCAGCACAAATCCAAAAATCCTTCCCAATTAAGCCATTTTGTCACTAACTAGCAGGCCCAAATTTTTCACTTTAGTCACACAAAGCAAATTTTGCTATCACTATAGCTCCAGGCTTCAGAATCAACCCTATCAATTGCATCTTAAGATACCCGTCCCTAGAGGCCCACTTAAAGTAATTCATTTGAGGGAAATTAAAATCGTGGAGAAAATTTAGAGAAAGGTAAAAGAAGAGCATGTAGTAACTTAAGGTACAAACAAATGGAATCTGACATGGATGGCCTTCTCCACTCCTAGCTTGAAATTCTTTTGGAATAGATACTTACAAATATGCTTCACCTCTCTGCTAGACTGAGAATGCCTGTAGCCAATAGCTACTACATATTTACCTTTGAAACCGGGGTCATAAGGAGCACATTGAAGATGTGCCTACTCAGTTACTGTGTGCTGTACGTGTGTATATTAAACTGTGTATACACAAACTCAGTTTAGTGTTGAGAAAACATGCATGCACAGAAAAGAATTAGGAACTTTTCAAAAGGTAAAGTCAACGCATCTTTGATACTAAAACTGCTAATATCAGTTACACACGATATTATAGAAACATACACACAGACATTTTATATGCATCATCAATTATCTGCTAAATGTCTGAAGCAATCATTCTCATAACATAAAATCATGTGTAGGACTGAATACATAACTTTATAAAAATACATATAATTTTCAAAGAACATTCTATGCTAAAACCCTTATTACAAAAATTATGTACTCAACAATTGGCATTTGCTATAACTCAGGAATATTGCAATTCTTTTCTTGTCCTAGGTTACATTTTAATTTAATTAAGTTTTTCTATAAGTAATTTTTAACATGTGTATGTTACCTCAAAACTTGAACAGGCAAGTTTGTATCTTAAGCCATCACAATAATAACTTGTGTTTTTTTAAGGTGACATTTAATGACTTGTAGATGACTGGTTTGTTGTTAATTTATCCTTGGTTATTTCAATGTTTCTCTAAAACAAACCTGAAGATGATGTTAGAGATTCTCTGGGTAATTTAGAGTATGGCTATATGAATGAATGAATGAATGAGTGAATGAATGAATGAAAATATAGTAGGAAAGTTTATGGAAAGTAGCTGAAGGAGGGTCTTGAAATTTTTAGCTTCTGTTAGAGAACAAACCACTTTCCAGTTCCTTAAAACAGTTATCAATTGGTAGAATTTTGCCCCTTAAAAGTGTACATTTGTAAAAAAATTGGTACAAAAATTTCCTGTCATTACAGATGTTTGACTGTTTCCACTCTCAAAGTGACAACTAAACAGGGCTGTCTTTTTAAGTGGTGATGAAATCACCTCCAGACCCATTCAGGATATCACACTCTTCTTAACCAAAACCAGTGTCCAAAAAAAAAAAAAAAAAAAAAAAAAACCCTCATAAATAAATCCTTTGCTGGATATTCTTTTAACTAGTGATTTAAAGCTATGCAGGCAAACAATTTTAAATTGCTAATACACTCTTAGACAAATAACATGACCAACAATGCTCTCTGATAAACTTGATGACATTTAGATTTGGAAGCGATATTCTACCTCTTTTCCTTAAATTACTCTAGGCCAGTCTCACAGTAAACACATCAACGCAATTCACAAAAAATACAAGACTCCATTCTCTCCATCTGTCCTTAAAAGCCCCACTCAGCAGTTTGTGCTGTAGCACCATGCTGCAGCATCCCTGCACTTGAACTTGGGAATAGGCTTTCCAGGACTGCAGGCAGAGCCCTTACCGCATTCCTTCTGAACCTCATCTTGCCTCTCGGGGGATTTGCTTCTGCCATCTCGCCTATACACAATTACACTCTTCTTTTCCGATTGTCAACGCAACATTGATGAAATACGGGCTGCTTCTTGGGTGGTATTTAAAACCAGCAGCCAAAAATCTCTATCAAACAAAGCTACGGCTGCTTCCATTACCACCGCGGCAGAGCTGCAAAAAAATCCACTATCCCTGATTAGTCAGCTGACAGATCCTTCCCTGCTGCTCATTGTAATTCAGAGTTGACACAGTCCCCCAACTACTTAGCCTGATTGAACCTTGTGGATTAGCTTGTGCTGGACTATTCAAGAAGATCAGGCATGTCCTAAGAGTGGAGGGAGAAAAGAAAAACACTCTCCTCCTTAGGCTGGATGGGACTGGCTTGCCTCTGCGTAGTTAGATTTTTTTTAAGGTGGAATGCTAAGATTCTTTGTGAAGGTAGTACTCACTGATACTTTGTCCTGTCCTGCTCTGACACTTAAACTTCAATTCTATATTGTTTTACTACATTCTATCCTGGGTTTAAGTGTTGAGAAAGTTACAGTTTATGAAGTTGTAGCCTGGTAATCTTGAAAGAACAGAAGATGCATACAAAGTTTTCAAGATGGAGAAGATTCTCCCTACAATTAACCTTCCCCCCAGATAGCCAAAGACAGCATTTTGAATGTTCTTACCACAAAGAAATGATGTTTAGTGTGATAGACATATCACTATACAACATATATGTGTGTGTGAAAACATCACATTTTGCCTCATTAGTGAATACAATTATTTTCCTTTTGTTTTTGAGACAGGTTTTCTGTGTGAAGCCCTGTCAGTCCTGGAACTCGCTCTGTAAACCAGGTTGTAAATGAACTCAGAGATCTGCCTGCCTGTCTCGCAAGTACTGGATGTTGATGGGAGATGTCATTCTGTAAATATGTTTCTCTTACTGGTTAATGAATAAAGCACTGTTGGCTAATAGGAAAGCAAGAGAGGAGGGACTAGGAGACAAGGAGGAAAGAGGAAGTAGTTAGGAGGAGTCAGGATGGAGAGTCTAGAAAGAGCAGGATGCCAGCCGGCTCTCTGGTAAAATGAGGCCACATAGAAATACATAGATTAACAGAAATGGGTTAATACTTAAGACAGAGCTAGCTGATAAGAAACTAGTACCTGGCCACCAGCGTTATATCAAATACAAAGTCTCAGTGTGTTAATTGGGGCTGGCGTGGCGGTGGGACAAGACAAGCAGCAGGACGAAAAACCTACTCCTTACAGGATGTAAAGGCTTGCACCACCCGGTGTGGCCACAATTTTTTTCAATATTTATTTTATCCTATGCATGTATGTGTGACCCTGAGTATATGTCTATGTGCCACATTCAAGAGTTCACAGAGGTTAGGAAAGAGGTCAAATCCTCTGGAACTGGAGTTACAGATGTTTGTGAGACACCATGTGAATGCTGAGAACTGAACCTGGGACCTCTGCAGGAACAGCAAGTACTCTTTACTGCTCAGCCATCTCTCCAACCTCATATGTACAAATATTATGTATCAACTGCAAAAATTTCAAATTCTTCTCTCATAATTATGAAACCTAACTTGCCTACTTTCATTTATTTGGGAAGCTGTAATTTAAGGTCTTCAAATTGAACTATATAGTCATCTTACTAAAAGTAATAGACCACATGGGATTTTAACTCAGTGGTAGCACATATGTAGCTCTAGTTTCTATCCCCAGGACCAGAAGAAAAATGGCAAATGATAAAGTAATAGGCTACAAAAATCCCTGTTACACAATGGTTATCTTCACCAGGATATCTTACAAAATGTTAACTTTACCTTATGAAATCAACTGGCATTCAATAGTCATTTTTTTAATACATGTAGTTTTTTTTTCAGACACTATATTCTGATCAAAGTTCAATACTCATCTTTATTCCATCAATAGTCATCTTTACTTCAAATGGTGTTGGTGTCTGGTAGCTATTGATAGTTGAGATAGTATCTAATGTGAGCTTGGGCATGAGTGTATAAACTATATCAACTGCAGAAACATTTAAAGAGATGGCTCAGTGCTTAGGAGCACTGACTTCTCTACTGAAGACCCAAGCAAGAATACTTGCACCCAAGCCAGATAGATGGTCCACAAACACAACCACAACCACAACTCCAGTTCTAAGGGATCCAGCACCTTCTTTTGGACTCCTTGAACACCAGCACTCACATATTCAATACATACATAATTAAAAATGAAGTAAATCTTTATAAAGAAATAAGATAAATTGTGAAAAAGAATCATCTAACCAACTGCATCTCCAGAACAATCTGTTCTGTGTGAATGTGGTGATTTGAATGAGAATGTCCCCCATAGGCTCGTATTTGAACACTTGGTCTTCAGTGGGATTGTTTGAGGAGATTTAGTAGGTGTGGTCTTGTTGGAGAAAGTATGTTGTAAGGAGTAAGATTTTTCCTCCCGCCGCTGGTCTTGTCCCGCTGCCGTGCCAGCCCCAAATAACACACCGAGACTCTGTATTTGATATAATGCTGTTGACCAGGTATTAGTTTCTTATTGGCTAGCTCTATCTTAAGTATTAACCCATTTCTATGTATTTCCACGTGGTCTTACCGGAGAGCGGGGCCTGCGGTTCTGTTCTCCCTGTCTCTCCATCTTGACTCCTCCTTCCTACTTCCTTTTTCCTCCTTGTCTCCTAGTCCCACCTATCTTGCTTTCCTATTGGCCAACAGTGCTTTATTCATTAACCAGTATGAGAAACATATTTACAAAATGGCATCTCCCATCATCTCCCATCCTAACTCCTTACAGTCACTGGAGATGGGCTTTGAGAGTTTAGAGAATTTAGTCATTTCCAACTGCTCTCTCTCTTCTTCATATTGCAGTTCAAGGTGTGAGCCCTCAGCATCTACTTTCGGCTACCATGCCTGCCACTTAAAGTCATTATTCCCTGCCATGATGGGTTCTTATACCTCTGGAACCATAAGCCCAAATAAATTTCCATCTATAAATTGCTTTGGTTGAAGTGTCTTATCACAGCAACAAAAAGTAACAAATACAATGTGTGTGTGTGTGTGTGTGTGTGTGTGTGAGAGAGAGAGAGAGAGAGAAAGAGAGAGAGAGAGAGAGAGAGAGAGAGAGAGAGAGAGAGAGAGAGTATGCAAGCATGTGTGCAGGCAAACAAGCGCATGCAGAGAAGCCAAAAGAAGATGTTGAGTGTCCTGCTCTATCACTCTCAGCCCTGCTCCATTCAGACACAGATTCTGTCACAGGACCTCGAGTTAGGCTACCAGCCAGCAAGTCCTATTGACTGTCCTGTTTCCAATGCTTTTTACCTGGGTTCTAGGGGTTTAACTCATATTTGCATGGCAAGTACTCTTACACACTGAACCATCTCTCCTGCCTTGTATTTTGCTTCTTTACTATGATAGTCTATAGCCTAGAATCATGAGTATTATTTGTCCTTCTGCTGCTTTCAGAGTTTTATGATAGCAAAAGGAAAAGAAATTAAGATGCGCTATTAATGATTAAATACCCTATTGTAAGCAAATAACAGAAAACCACTACAAAATGGCCCCCAAATAAGGAAAAATGCATGATGGATGTGAAAAAAAATGATCTTAATCACTTTACTAATATATCTAATATAGCAAAAAGTACTGACACAGAACTTCAGCAACTACAATATTTGTCATGCCTTTGCAACTAAATAAACTTCCTCTGGTGGGAGTAGCTTCAGAGTCAGTCAGGAGGCAGAGAACTTCAGACCACAGAAGCGAGAAATTTTGATGAGCTATTACATGTGACTTGACAAGAGATAACAATCATATACTATCCCAGTCAAAAAGCTAGAATGGATTTTCACCAGAAAGGAACAATAAAACATACTTTTTTCAATTTAAGCATTATACAATGTGTACAGATGTATGAAATTTCATGATAACCAATAAATATGAACTCATATTTTTATATATCTGCTTAAAAATAAACATCTATCATATCATTTGTCATATCAAATATTGCTTAATATATTGCTGAGTTTTCTGTTTTTTAAAATAAAGTAACAGAAACAAAAAAATTAAATGAAAATAAAAAGAATTTATCATGGTTCATTATACTGGAAACTCAAAGAAAAAGTACAGAGTCCCAGCAACTTGCCTCTGATGGAGAATATGGGCTACATGAAGTTTCTGTAGACATTCCCAGCCTTGTCAGCTCAGAAGTCTGTGACCTCATCTACCTGTCTTCTGTTAATAGGAGGCTTTGAGCAGCTTCACTATCCTGGAGAGTCTAATGATATAATCTGGCAGTAGATGGAATTGTATTTTGTCTTTTAGAAAAACTGTTTCCTCTTTCTGAGTCTTTGAAACTGAAGACTAGATTTTCAGTTGGGGAGATACAGAATTTGGGGATATTGACCTCTGTATTCTATACTAGAAAAAAATGTTTACAAATGGAAGGGCTTGTCTCTGGGTGCTTGGAATACTAACTGTTTGAATTTTTTTCTTTACATTTTTCTATATATCCTGGTTATACAACACATATATCTCCATTTACCAAAGGGTTCCATAAAACATTTGCATTCTTCTGATAGTCATATAGAACAACAAGTCTTTGCTCACTTATAACTTCAACCATCAATTACTTATTCATTTCCACTAGGACTTATGTATGGATCTCGAGTTCTTTACTGAGACCTATCTGAGTTCTTCATACCACAAAATCTTCCTATGTTCCTTCTCATTATACCAATACCATTATTTATTGTCTCCATTAATACCAAAATAATCTATACTTTCAAAGAGCTAAGTATATATAAAAGAAGAAGTTGCTGTAGAGTACATGGTACTTACTGAGATTTTCTGGAGGGAAATTTTGAGGGAAGACCATGTATCCAGTCTTCGATCCAGAATAACAGTAAATCGGGTATCAGAGCTACTTTGTCTACAAGAGAATAAAAAAATAATTTTGTTATTTATGAATGTTTATTTGACAATTGATGTTTAACTGAAGACAAGTTTGGATTAGGAAGTACTATCTTAGCCAGAAGTAGTGGTGCACGCCCTTTAATCTCAGCACTCGGGGTGGCAGAGGCAGGCAGATATCTGCGAGTTTCAGGCCAGCCTGGTCTACATAGTGAGTTCCTGGACAGACAGGGCTACACATTGAGACCCTGTCTCAAAATAAACTTAAATAAAAGGTGTTCTTTAAAAATTATTTTAAATTTATATTCCCCTATTTACTATTACTTTCTTTTTCAATATTAACTTCAATCTTTTAAATAGGAAAATGAGGTGCTAGAGAGATGGCTCAGTGGTTAAGAGTACTTGCTCCTCTTGGAGAGAGTTTGATTCCCAGCTCCTACATCAAGTGACTCACAACCACCTGTAACTCCAGGTCCAAGGGATCCATCACCTGTTTCTGGCTTCCGCTTCCACAGGAATACACACAGACATGGCACTTATTCACACAACACACACACATACACACACACACACACACACACACACACACACATACATACATACACACACACACATATAAAATAAAAATGAGAACACATAAATGAAATAAGAAATGGGTATATGACAAAGACGGATTTGGAAAATGGGTTTGGAACCCTAAAATGTTGGTGGTGAGAAAGCTCAACAACCTCTGCCCTTCATAACACCAAGCATAACTACACACAACACTCTATCAATGATCTTTCCATTCACTTGAAAAATATATAGTTAAATATATTGTTTTGCACTGCAGGCTGCTCTTTGGGTTTGAAGGAAGGCAGTTTAATGGATAATGTATCTTTGATTTGCCCTAAAAATACTTTTAAGCTTCAACAGATACAATATAAATTACTCTTCTAGAGCTCAATTTTGTTCATAAGACTCTTCAAATAAATTATGTTCTCTATTCTTTAGGGTTAGTAAATGAAAACTGCTTCCTTCAAAATGGTATCTTAGCTAGGTGTGGTGGCACAGGTCTTTAATCCCAGCACTCTGGAAGCAGAAGTAGGCAGATCTCTGTGAAATGTGAGGCCAATATGCTCTACATAGAGAAGTGCATAGGAAAGTTCAGGTCAGGCCGCCTGGTCTACAAAGTATGGCCATGTCTGGATGGAAGATAGATAGATAGATAGATAGATAGATAGATAGATAGATAGATAGATAGATTATGTTCAACGTAAGCATAATCTCGTGTGTGTATGCGCATGCGTGTGTCTTCTATCCCTCCCCACCTATTCTTTTGAGGTGAGGTCCTTTCCCTAACCATGGGCCTCACATTTTCTTGGCTAAACTGGAAACAAAAAACCCAGAGATTGTGTTGTTCTACCTCCTCATAGCTGGTTTGTGAGACACCTGGCTTTTTATGTGGATTCTGGGATCTGAGAAATGGACCTAATGAATGGACCTAATGTTGAAAAGTATCTCCAGCCCCTCTAAAGAGGCTTTTAAAGTTTTCGCTTTAACACACACAAGTGCCAACTGATTTTTTTTATAAATAAAATTAGCCTGCCCAATATCTCCCAACACCACTGCTGTATGTAATCCTTGGACAAGGGGAAACCAGCTTTCTTCACTCTTGGCTAGTAAAGTATTCTTTTATATATGGCTGTCATACTTTTTGAGGCCAGCACTTCTAGAGCTCTACATCTATTTCCATAGTTCCTCAACATATTTACAGATTTTCTCCTCAGGATATACTTTGTATCCACAATCTATATTTTACAATATATTTTTAAATATATTTAGAACTTAGCCAGGCCAGGAGGGGGGTGGCATGTGCTTTCAATCCCAGGACTGGGAAGGCAGAGGTAGGCAGATCTCTGAGTTCAAGGCCAGCCTGGTATACAGAACAAGTTGCAGAACAGACAGTGCTACGTACAGAAAACCTGTCTTGAAAAACAAAACAAAACAAAACAAAAAAAAAAATTAACAAACAGGAAAAAAAAAGAATTCAAGTAGCTGTCAACCTCCTCTTTTGCTAGTTATATTCTTCTATTTTAGGTAGTTTACTTTCTATTCACAATAACAATAATAAGAACTATATTAATCTGTAATCTTCCTTTTATAACATTTAAGTAGTTATTTGATATAAAACAAAATTTTAGAATGCTGTGAAATATTTTACCTTGCAATAGATGTCAAATAATTGAGCACTTTTCCAATTACATCCTCTGGGATACATTTGAAGTTACAGTTTTCTGGAAATGTAATGATCCACGCATTGTCCCTTCCCCGGCCACCTAAAATAAATCAAATTATCAATTTACTCTGGAGTAAATTATCCAAAACTTTTGAATAACCCAGAGTTTTATGAGAATCATAATTTCCATATAAAACAAAACAGCAATAAGTAAAATCCTGCAATGTGGTTCCTAAAATAAAATCAAAACAAGTAAGAAAAACAAAAAGAAGAAAATGAGTCAGAAGAAAATTTCATGCATATGCAGAACAAATACGGCTGAAGAAACAGATGATCTGCCAAGTTTGACAACCAAGAAGATTAAGAAACCACAGTGTACATTAGGGTTGTGATCCTAAATTCCAAGTGAGAAATTAATAGTGGAAATCTTCATAAAACTGAGTACAGTAAGTCATGGTAAGCAGGAAAGAAAATGACCTAAATGTTATAATTAAAGTTCAAATCAGGGCTGGAGTGATAGTTTAGTTAGCAAAGAGCTGTCCCTACAAGCAAGAAGCATTGCAGTAGATCCTCAAAACCCAAATAAATAAGGTAGCATACTCTTCTTACTAGAACTCTGAAAGTCGAGAGAGGCAGAAATCTACCATGTTATACTGTCTAATATTAAGGAAAGCAGATTTTAGAACCAGGAATATTACTAAGCATAATAAAAAGTTCAGGAGAGCTAAGCATGGTGGCACACACCTTTAATCACAGCACTCTAGAGGCAGAGGTAGGTGGATCTCTGTGAATTCTAGTCCAGCCTAGTCTACAGAGTTACAGGACAGCCAGAGCTATAAAATGAGACAGTGCCTCAAAAAAAAAAAAAAAAAAAAAAAAAAAAAAAAAAAAAAAAAAAAGAAGAAGGAAGGAAAGACCTTGATGTTGGTGGCACACACCATTAATCCCACATTTGGAAGGCAGAAGAAGGCAGATCTCTGTGAGTTGGAGGCCAGCCTGGTCTACAGAGCAAGTTCTAGGACAGACTCCAAAGCTAGAAGGAAACCATGTCTTGAAAAATCAAAACAAAAAGTAAAATAAGTATTTATTTAAGTTCATTAGATAATATTTAAGTTGCCAGTGTACCATAGGGACACAACCCTGAATACTTATGCACCTAATAATAGATCTACAAGCGGTATAAAGTAAAATGGATGGAACTTTCACCATGCAGCCCTCAACATCTGACAGAACATAATCTCCATCTCCCTTTCCCTCCCCCTCCCCCTCTCCTTCTTCCTTTTTCTCTCCCTCTGTGTTTTTTGTCAACTTGACACAAACAAGAGGTGCCTGGAAAGAGGGTCTCTCAAATGAGAAACTGGCTCCATCAGATTGGCCTATGGGCATGTCTATGTGGCATTTTCTGATTAACAATTGATGTGAGAGGTTCCAGCCCAATTTGACCAGTGCCATCCCAGCCAGATGGTCCAGGTTGTTAAAGAAAGCAATGTGAACAAGCCTTGAAATCAAGCTAGTAGTCGGTCAGTTTCCCCATGGTTACTCCTCTGACTGCCCTAACTTCTCTAAATGTTGAACTTGAGATTCAGTCTTGTGAGCCAAATAAACATCCCATATCAGTCGTGGTTCTCTACAGGAACAGAACAGAACCAAGAATAGCCATCACATCCTCTCCAGTTGCTTTTAGTCATGGTGTTCATCACAGTAATAGAAAGCAAACTAGGACATCCCCTTTCATCCCTCACCTAACCTCTCTTCCTTTCTCTTCTCCCAAACAAACTGGGGGGGGGGCATTCATACTATTTAAGCAAATATCATCTATCAATGAAAATGATACATGGTTCCTCTAAGGGTCAATTATCACTGCCTACTAAATTTTAATCTATTAAACGTATTACCATTGAGCACCTAGATGTACTATACTCGATAGCACATCTCTAATCTAAAAAAAACACAAAAGCAAGGCTTTTAAGAAGCTCTGCTAACAACTTAATGGTGTGTATGAAAGCTGGCAATGACCGTATCTCCAAGCCTGCAACATGCTGCTGGATGCAGCAAAGACCAAGGTGGTGATACAATCTAGCCAGAAACTACTAAATCCAGTGTGTGTGTGTGTGTGTGTGTGTGTGTGTGTGTGTGTGTGTGTGTGTACGCGCACCAGTGTGCCAGGGCACTTCAGGATTGCACACAGTACCAGAGTTAATCTGTATCCCCTTGTTTTATAGCTTGGGGCCTCATTTACATTACTCTTACCTTTTCTCTTTTCCAGTACTAGGTCAGGACTGAACCCAATCTCAGATCCAGCATTACTCTATCCCTTAGATTTAGGTTTGGGCACCATTGTGAAGAAAAAGGATTAGGGCCTAGAAAGATGGCTCAGCAGTTAAGAGCACTGGCAGCTCTTCCAGAGGATCCTGGGCTGCTTCTCACAACCCACGTGGCTATAAGTCCATTTCTAGGAGCTCTAATGTCCTCTTCAACAGGTACTTCATGTATGTGGTACACAGACATCAATGTAGAAAAAAAAAACACCCAAACACACAAAAATAGTTAAGTATAAAAAGATAAATGGCTAGGTGTGGTGGCATGAACCTTTAATTCCAGAAATTGGAAGGCAGAGGCAGATGGTGTTCTATGACCTTGAGGCCAACCTTGTTTACAGAGTAAGTTCCAGGCCAGCCAACACTACTTGAGACTCGACTCTAGGTAGATACACAGGTAGGTAGGTAGGTAGGTAGGTAGGTAGGTAGGTAGGTAGATCCAGTCCAAATCCTTCTAAGACAAAATACTTTCCCCCATCCCCCATCATGGTGTTTAAAGACTTAGTCTAAAAGTCAAATGTACAAGAGTGCTAAAGTTGGTCTTAATGACATATTCAAAATTAATGACATATTCAAAACTGTTTTAAAGTCCTTAATTATTCTGATGTCCACTTGTTTAGTAACTAGATGCCCAACATATAAATGATTACTACAACACTTTTCAATCTAATATATGTATGTTGTATATGTGTATATATGGATAACAAGTTATTTATGTAAGTTGCAAATGAACTCATTGACCAGTTCATACATTTACCTGCCCTTAAATAAATGATAAAGTTTGCTTACCAGACAGGAAAGCAATGTCTTGCATTAAGAAATGATTGATGTCCTTTAATTGGAGGAGGAGCCCAGTTTCTATGACAAACAAGAGAAGAAACAATGCCGATATTAAAAGTGTAGCTAGAAGCATACAGAAATTCTCACTGTGCCCAGAAGAGCTCTGGGCCCTTCGAGATGTGTGCGTACAGACATGCCAGCTTCATCTTCCCTGCTTCAGCTATAGGTAAACACAGCCGTGCTCTTTATGCCATCACAGGGCGTATGAAACCAGTGACCCACTTTTCAGAATCTATGTCTGGAACAAAAGCTACCCTCACTCATCAGAAAACTAAGAACAGGTACAAACAGCCCCAGCTTCTTTGAAGAGTAGTCATGTACACATACTGTCTGTCTTCCACTTCCCAGAGTGGCTTTCTTTCAAAGAACTTTATCAGCAATGACAAAGCACCTTTAGGGTTTTTATAAAATTGTTTGGAATCTTTAAAATATCCCAAGGCAGGTATTATTCACCTTATTTTAGGAAGATTAATGGTACAGGGGTTCACAACATGTGTTTCTGAATGAGAAAGACTTTTTGATTCAAATCGCTCTTACAGCACTCAGTAGCTGTACGAACTTGAACAAGCCAGTTGCATGAACTCATTGAGACTAAGTTTCCTCAACTGTAAGCTGGGTATCCTAACAAGATGCTGTGAACTATAATGTGAAACAGCTTACAAAACAGTAGACACCTAATTAACAGTGACATTTTTAAGTTACTGTCCCTGTATTGTTTCAGACAATCACTTTAGTTGCCCTAGATCTCAAATGCTAGCTCACAATGTTCAAATCTACCAAACATTACAGGGATCAAAACTAAAAGTCCATTATCTACCTCTAGTCTACGAACAAGGATAACTTTTTTTGAAAGAAAATAGGTCATTGAAATAGGGTATTTTGGACTGCTGATTTAATGCCTGTGGTTTCACATCTCTTATTGAAGCCACATTTTTCATTTGCTTTCTGATATAAAGGACCTTCAAAGTCATCATATCTAGTGGTGTCAGGCTGATGACACACCCTTCTTGGTGCTCCTGAAATCATCACATATAGATATGCTTTATCCAGAACAAAACTCAAAAGAATTCACAAAGCTGTAGAATACCATATCTTATAGCACGACCTACCCAACTGGAAACATAGTACAATTAACTGGCACATTTATTTTCATAAAACACAAGTCATTAAATACATAAGATTGAGAGCCACAAAATGGCCTGGCAATCTGAGTTTGGTCCCTGGGACCCAGATTGTACAAGGAAAGGCTGAATTTTTCTTTAAGGTGAAAATTGTCTTCTGACCTCCACATATCCGCTGTGCACAAAGTAAATATATATACATGTACTAACCTTTTTTTAACATTGGTCAGGACATAAAAATTAGTTCTCAAAATTGTCTTGCAATTAGTGTATGTGTGTGTGTGTGTGTGTGTGTGTGTGTGTGTGTAGATTTTTATATATTTAAACTCCTGGTATATCCCAAACCAAATCACATACATTACCATATAAAATACTTCTTTCAACACCATACTGCCTCTAATAAAGTACTGTTTATAACAGTCAAAAATGTGTTACATATTGACGGTTTTAAACATGGAGATATGGTAGAAGGATCACAGAATGAAAGACAAGATTTTCCTCTGTCTTCACATGCTTCCAAAAGTAGTAATGGCCCAGAGCTTGAATAAAAGAGCATTAGAAGCAGGTGTGGTGGCACATGTCTAGAATTCCAGCACTGGGATGTAGAGGCAGGTGAGTTCTTGAGTTCAAAACCAACCTAGTCTACATAGTGAGTTCTAGGCCTATGTAGTTCTAGTGAGTTCTGCATAGAGAGAGCCTCTCTCAAAACAAATACCATTAGAACATAGAAGCATCCCTATAAAAGAAATCCAGATTTCACTCCTGATTTGAATAGCAAAAATAGCTATTAAAATAAATTGATGGATTTTATGTCAGATGGCAAACTGGAAATAATACATATGCAGCCTGATTAATCCTGTGCCATTCAGAATCTTGAAGAACTATAAAAATTGTTACTCCACAATTTAGACATCGACATAAAATAAGCAGCCTTGGGAATAAAACAAAATGCTATGGGCTAACAATAGGAAGACCAGGATTTCATTTTATGTCTACCACTGAGTTTCTCTGTAACCCTGAAAAAGTAATCCATGTGTCCTTCCCTCCATTCCCTCCATTTTAGGGCCATATAGCACATACTTTCTAATGGACCTACATTCTTGGAAAGCCAACAATGTGGAAAATCACATACATAAGTAAAATGCATTCATATTTTTGAGAACTAAAATGTCATCCCATTAAAATAGCATTTTCAAGCTAGGCAGTGATGGCACATTCCTTTAATCCCAGCACTCGGGAGGCAGAGGCAGGCAGACCTCCGTGAGTTCAAGACCAGCCTGGTGTATAGAGAGAGTTCCAGTGCAGACTCCAAAGCTACACAGAGAAATCCTGTCTTGAAAAACCAAAAAATAAAAATAAAAATAATATATGTATACATATATATGTATATATATATATATATATATATATATTATAAGCTAATGAAAAGGGATAGGTTAAGGGAAAAGGGATAGGTTAAAAAATAGTCTATATTAACAATTTACTAAAGTCAGAGGAATTAACGATGGAAAGGCAAGAAGGATGTGGAGAACACTAGATTCTCAGATTCAGAAAAAGTCATGATGCTGAGTTGCACCCTGTTTTGACTCTGAGGTTCTTGCACTCCACGAAGATTCCTTAAAACTTTTTATTTCAAAGCATAAGAAATAAAAGGATTGGAGATGTAGTTCGGTTGGTAACATGCTTACCTATAACATGGATAAATAAGAATGTGGGAAAACGATAGGCTGATGGGTGTTTATTTGGGGAGAGATTACTTACACCAGAGACAGATGACCACCTGCAGGTTCCCATCCCAAGGATGCCTCTGGATGCTCTCTGTCTCTGACCAGGAAGCTAGAGAGCGAGCTGGGGTCCAGGACCCCAGACCTAACCCCCTTCCCCAGTCATGCCTGCACCTATCCCCACGCCCCAATGGGCATGGTCAATGCAACAGGTGAGGGGGGGATGGATATGTCACTAAACTTACCTAGTATGCATGAAGCCCTGAGATCCATTCTCAGCAATGCAGCATCTTGGCACACATTTATAATCCTATCCAGCATTCACACAGGAGGAGGAGGCAAGAGTACCAAAAAACTGAGGTCATACTTGACTACATCAAGTTTGAGGCCACCCTTGCCTGCATGAGACCATTTCAAAAACAAGGGCCGGAGAGATGGCTGGGGGGTTAAAGGCTAGACTCACAATTAAAAAAAAAAAAAAAAAAAACACTGAACCAAACTCACATTACAGCAACTTACATGCTTTCACAGGAAGCTGGTCAAGCTGCTCCATTACAGACAAATAAAACGCATGCATTCTTCTCACTTGAAATATACAGCAAACCTCAAAAGAGCTGGCTGGGAGCTGGAGAGATGGCTCAGTGGTTAGGAGCGTATACTGCTCTGACAGATGACTCAAGTTTGGTTCCCAGCTCCCAACTGTCTGCAACTCCAGCTCCAAGGGATCCAAGGCCTCTGAATCCTTTTGGGGACTGAACTCATTATATGTACATACCCACAGAGATACACATATACACATAATCAAAAGTAGCAAATCTTCTCTAAAAAAAAAAAAAACTTTTTTGTGTATAAACAATCAGGTACAAAGATGAGCAAATCTCTTGTACTTCACTCACATAGGATAAACTTCAGGCTTAGTCTCTCTTTTTGTTAATGTGCATGAGATTTTGTCTGCTTGTTTGTATGTGGACCATGTGCACATAGTACCTGCATATGCCAGAAGAGGGCGATAGATT
Organism: Phodopus roborovskii; assembly: GCF_943737965.1. Lineage (NCBI taxonomy): Eukaryota > Metazoa > Chordata > Mammalia > Rodentia > Cricetidae > Phodopus > Phodopus roborovskii. The sequence continues at coordinate 425,358 of NW_026125946.1, read as the reverse complement.
CCTATAACTGGAGTTCTAGATGGTTATAATCCACCATGTGTATAGGAACTGAACACAGTCCTCTGCAAGAGCAGCATGGGTTTTGACACCTGGGTCATCTCTCCAGCCCCTACTATCTAATTATAAAGTTGTACACAACCACTAATTAGTTAATCGAAAATAAGGAAATAAGATTCAAATTCAAAGATCTTTTTGAAGTGCTACAAGTTACCTCATGTAGCCCAGGCTGGCCTTCAATATAATGTTAGAAGCTTCCTTCCTTCCTTTCTTCCTTCCATTCTTTCATCTTTGTTGTTGTTGTTGTTTGAGAGAGGTTTTCTCTGTGGAGTCCTGGCTATACTGGAACTCAGTTTGTAGACCAGGCTGGCCTCCACTGGAGAGACCTGCCTACCTCTGCCTCCCAAGAGGTGGGATGACAGGTGTGCGACATCATGCCTGATTATTATTGGTCAAATACCACTCTAGGTCATTTTAGATAGATGGTTTAGGAAAAATTAAAGAATCAAATAAATTTATGAAATGTTGAAGATTAAACATATTGCTATATTTCCTAACAAATACACCTAAAGTTTTCACTAGCTATCTGATCAAGAATTCCTCTGGTTGTTTGGTTGAATGGTTGGGTTTTCCTCTCAGGGCAAAAAGGCCAACAGAAAAAGTACTGTGCAGAGGTACTTAGTTCAAAATGTCAAGACAACCTACAGGGAAAAAGGTTGCCTTGCAAGGTACAGAAGACCATTACCACAGTCCTGTTATTTGCAGTTTTCAAAGAGCAAGCATCTCTGTGGACAGTTGCTACAGAGGAGACTCAAAGCTCTTTGAGCTCTTATTTCTGAATGTGTGACTAAATGATAGGAGTATAGATTACCATTCCAGACATTTCAGTTCTAGTGAGCTGAGTAATGGTTCCTAGAGAGAAAATTATCATTTAAATAAGTAAGTAATTGATATGTGCAAGCTTTCTCATTTTATAGAAAGCATTTGTATTTCAGATCCCAAAATATAATAGCAATAATTTCCAGCCATAGGGTTTTTCTTTTACAGTGACACTCTTTTGTTACCATTTGTGCTCTGTCTGGAGTTCCTGTTCATGTATGATAGACAAAATCTAGTTCTGAACCCACTGCATATACATGCCATCAAGTCCACACTACAGGGTCAGGGCAAAGAAACTTTTTTAAAGAGCAAATACTTCCATACTCATGCTTTCTTAAAAATAAACAGGAAGCAAATGCAAAGCACATGGGAAAACAAAAAAGAAAACAATGTCAAGCAGGAAGACCACAGCAACCAACTCAACTGTCACCAAGAGGACAGAACAAAGAAATAAATGGAGTGAATGGTTCATGGTTAATGAGCTATCATGATGAAGCTCTTGCTATTTGTCAAGCACTGCACAAGACATTTAAGTGCTATTTTCTGGTCTTCAAAACAAACCTCCAAAGTTGATATTAAAAGCCTCATCTTTCAAATATTTTTATTAATTTATTTCTTTTATATGTAAGGATATTTTTCTGCATAACTCTATATACTTCAAGTGTGTTCAGTGCACATGAAGTACAAAAGAAGGAATCACATCACTTGGGACTAGAATTACAGATGTTTTGAGGTGTCACATAAAGGCTGGGAATTGAACCCATGGCCTCTGGAAGAGCAGCCAGTGCTCTTAACTACTGAGCCATCTCTCCAGCCCCTAAAGCCCCATTTTAAAATAAAGAAATGGGTTCAAGGAAACTAACAGGCATGCACATATTCACTCAAGAATCTGCTATGAAATAACCACCAGATGTCAGTCACTGTCTCAAGCTGGAGCAGAATCTAGCATGGATTCAGATAAGGTTTCAGACATTATTGGCCTGCTACCCTTCAGATAAGTGATGTGACACTTGTACTCTGAAAAACACACTCAAATAGCTCTCTCCCAATTATTAACTAGATACAACTTGATAGTGTCCGTTTTTTCCCGAACCACGGCAAAAATGTTTACAATCTGTTGAAATAAAGTCCATTATGTTCACAGTCTTAATTTCTTTTTTTAAACATTTATTTTACACATATTTGTGTGCCTCAGTGTATGTATATGCACCACATGCATGCAGGAGCCTGCAGAGGCCAGAAGTGGTGTCACAGTCCCTGACCCTGGAGTTAAAAATGCTTGTGAGCCCTCGGATATGGGTGCTGAGAACCATTGGCAGGTCCTCTGCAAGAGCAGCCAGGGAGGGCTCTTAACACCTGAGCCATCTGTCTAGACCTTACAGTTTGAACCTAACTGCAATGCTTTGCAGCAATAACCTTTTTGAAAGTCTCCTATGGCTGATATGTAGGACAGACAAAATTATGTTTCTGGTGAGTTCCACGTCCTGCTACAAGATGGATGGGATTCTATGTGTGTAATTTTTCCATTTCAGTCTGAACAACAGATATGCCATACCATCTCTAAACCTAAATGACTTGGCACATGCAAATGATTGATGTGTTTCCATGAAAATGGTATAATTAAAAAGTTGGAAAAATAAAATAATTCTGAAACCATCAGAAAAACAAACTCCTATTAGACTACAGTAGAATAATATAGTATACTGTTCTAAAATAAAGGTACAGTATAAAGGGCTGGAGAGATAGCTCAGTGGTTAAGAGCACTGGCTGCTCTTCCAGAGGACCTGGGTTCAATTCCCAGCAACCCCATGATGGTTCACAACCATCTATAGTGGGATCTGATGCTCTCTTCTGGCATAAATGAGTACATGCAGATAGAGCTCTCAAATACATTATACATAAAAAAATCTTTTTTAAAAAATGGTACAGTACAAAAACCTCACATAAGTCTCTAACAAGAGTCATTCTAAATCCTTTTTGCTGATATTTATTGGAAACTCCAATCCATGGCAATTCAGAAAACTTCTAGTGAATTCCTATTTGGGTTCTCTCTGCATACAAACATACAGCTTCATATTTTATAATTTAAAAAATACAGTAACAGAAAAGATGTATGTTCCTACAATCACAACAAATGGAAGGCTAAGGTCAGGGGATTCCAAGTTCCAGGACATCCATAGCTACACAGAGAGATCTGGCCTTTAAAAATAAAATGGGCCATGCATTGTGGCACACACCTTTAGTTCCAGCACGTAAGAGACGATGGCAGACCTATGTCTATATGAATTAAGGGCTAGCCCAAGTTCCAAGCCAGGACTACACAATGAAACACTTACAAAGAAAGAAAGAAAGAGAGAGAGAGAGAGAGAGAGAGAGAGAGAGAGAGAGAGAGAGAGAGGGAGGGAGGGAGGGAGGGAGGGAGGGAGGGAGGGAGGGAGAGAGGGAGGGAGGGAGAGAGGGAGGGAGATTATGTTTAACGAAAGAGGCAAGACTTACCAAAAGCCATATACCCTAAGTTCACATTGATAAGAAATCTTTAGGAGCTTCAGGTCCAGAGCAGCTGGATGTCTACCTCATATGCCATCATAGAGCCTTCATCCAGTAGCTGATAGAAGCAGAAGCAGACACCCACATCTAAACACTAAGCCGAACCCCTGGAATCCAGTTATAGAGAGGGAGGAGTCATAAGCAAAGGGGTCAAGACTATGCTGGAGAAACCCACAGAGACAGCTGACTTGAACAAGGGGAAGCTCATGGACCCCAGACTGATACCTAGAAAACCAGCATAGGATCAAACCAGGCCCCCTGAACGTGGGTCTCAGTTAGAAGGCCTGGGCAGTCTAAGGGACATCTGTCAGTGGAACCAGGATGTATCTATCCCTGGTGCACAAAAGGACTTTGGGAGCCCTTAGCCTAGAGACACAAGGGAGGGCCTAGGCCCTACCACAAATGACTTGACAGATTTTGATGATCCCTTCTGGAAGGCCTCACCCTCCCTGGGGAGCAGAAAGGGGATGGGATCAGGGTTGGGAGAAGGCAGGGGAGCAGGGGAGGGTGAGGGAACTGGGATTGACACATAAAACAAGCTTGTTGCAAATTTAAATAAAAGTATTCTAAAAAAAAAAAAAAAACAGAAATGGAGGAAAGACAGACAAAAAAAAAAAATTGGAAGATATCAACAAACCCCTTAAAGAAAACCAAGAAAAAGCAACCAAACAAGTGAAGACAATGATTCAAGACATGGCATCTAAAATAGAGGCAATAAAGAAAACACAAACTGAGGGAAGTTTGGAAATGGAAAATCTGTGTAAACAATCAGGAACTACAAATGCAAACATAAACTACAGAATACAAGAGATGGAAGAGAGAATTTCAGGCATTGAAGATAACTTGGAGGAAATAGACACACTGATTAAAAAATTTTAAATCCAACAAATGCTTAACACAAGTCATTCAGGAACTCTAGGATACCATGAAAAGACCAAACTTAAGAATAACATGGATAGAAGAACAGGAAGTAGCAATCACTAGTCATTAAAATCCATTAATATAAATAGTCTCAATTCACCTATAAAAAGGCACAGGCTAACAAACTGAACATGAAAACAGAACCCATCCTGCTGCTGCATACAAGACACACACCTCAAACCCACAGACAGACATTACCTCAGAGTAAAGGGTTGGGAAAACATTTTCCAATCAAATGGACCTAAGAAACAAGCTGATGTAGCTATCATAATATCTAACAAAATGGACTTTAAACTAAAATCAATCAAAAAAGACAAATAAGGGCCTTTCCTATTCATCACAGGAAAAATCCATCAAGAGGAAATCTCAATTCTGAACATCTCTGCCTCAAACACAAGGGCTCCTATAGTTGTAAAATAAACATTGCTAAAGCGTACATCACAAATTAAGCCCCACACACTAATAGTGGAAGACTTCAATACCCCAGTCTCACCACTCAACAGATCTGCCTGACAGAAGTTTAACAGAGAAATAAGGGAACTAAAATATGTTGACTCAAATGGATTTAAAAGACACCTAAAGAACACTTCACCTAAACACAAAAGAATATACTTTCTTTTCAGCTCCTCATGGAACCTTCTCAAAAATCAACCACATACTCAGTAACAAAGCAAACCTCAACAGATACAAAAAAATTGGAATAAACCCCTGTACTCTATCGGATCACCACAGCTTAAAGTTGGAATTCAAGGGCAACATTAATTTCAGAAAGCCCACAAACACATGGAAATTGAACAATGATCAACTGAACCACCACTGGCTCAATAAAGAAATAAAAGACTTCCTAAAATGTAATGAAAGTGATTGCACAACATGCCCAAACTTATGGTGAGAGGAATGTTCATAGCACTGGATGCCTACAGAAAGAAGTTGGAAAAATCCCACACTAGAGCATTAACAGAACAACTGAAAGCTCTAGGACAAAAAGAAGTAAACTCACCCAGAAGGAGTAGATTGCAAGAAACAGCAAATGGAGGGCTGAATTCAATAAAATAGAGATAAAGAAAACAATGCAAAGGATCAATGAGACAAAGAGTTTGTTCTTTGAGAAAGTCAACAAAATAGACAAACCTTTATCCAAACTAACCAAAAGGCAGAGAGAGAACATACAAATTAACAAAATCATAAACCAAAAAGGGGGACATAACAGACACAGAGGAAATCCAGAGAATCATCAGGCCATACTTCAAAAATCTATACTCCACAAAATTAGAAAAGTTCAAGGAGATGGACAATTGTGTAGAAAAGTACCATATACCAACATTAAACCAAGAACAGATAAACAACTTAAATATACCTATAACCCCTAAGAAAATAGAGACACATATTTTAATGATGTCATAGCACCAGCATTATCATAGGATTATGTGTGTGTCTTGCTCACTTGAGTGATATACATAACATTAAATTCTGACGGTTTGCTTGTTTGTTTGTTTTGGTGCTGGGGAACAAACCCAGTACCTTGTGTACTTTAGAAAAATGTTGTACCACTGAGCTGTGTGTCCATACAAAAATTAGAGTTGTTTTTAATAACATAAGCCATACCACATAGTCTTATGTATGTACACTCTAGGAACAGATTTTCTGGGTGCAAGTTCGAGCTCTATATCTTGCTAGTGAGGGGACCTTGAGGAACGATGTTCAGTGGCAGAGACCTTGCTTTGCATGCATGAGGTCCTGGGACCACCTCCATTAGCCTTGCTAATAATTCTTTAAAGGGGGTGAGAAGGCTATGAGATTTTGAAGTGTGAAAAACATGAAAAGAGCTCACCTTATTGATCATGTGGAAGAACAAAATCTTCCTGCTGCAAAACACAAGGTGGAAAACAATAAAATCATACCCTGTTTAAAGCATACCTGGGTTGATAGGAAACCTAAGAAAATCCTTGGAGGCTAAAGCTGCTGTGGGAGGAGCCAAACAGAATAGCGTTTGTCCCATCACACATCTGTCAATTCCCAGGTAACTGGGAGCTTGTGCTGCTATTTGTGTTTACAGTGCTATAACACAAACTCAGGTGAAGCTCTGTACCACTGAGCTACACCTCTGTCCTAAAAGCTTGGTTTTGATGGACACACAAAGGATTTCAAGTCTCCATCTTTCGGAACTAGAGCAGAGGAAATACAGGATATCATCTGTATAATCCATGGGAAATTGTTCAACCCCCAGCACCAACATAAAGGTAATGAGGCAAGCCGTAGACTGAGTGAAGATGGAAATCTAACAGAAAAGTATAAGTATGTAAAGGAGTAAAAGTCACTAAGAAAAGACAAACCTGATAAACAGGAAAAAAACGGCAGCCATTAAACCAAAATACTTGAAAAGATGCTGAACTGTATTTGTAATGTAAACTTCAAAGGCAGTTCAAAAACCATTGTATTGTAACTTTTCTCAAGATAGGATCTCTTCTTACAGGGCAGGCCCCATGCCCAGCAATGAGATTTTTTTTTTTTTGTCTCATTTTGCTTTATTTATATTGATTTCTATTTTTCTGTTTTGTGAATTTTTAAAATATGTTTCTTACATTTTTTGCTTGTTTTTAGAGAGTGAAAGAAAGAACATCAAGTTAGGGAGGAAGGGAGGTGAGGAGGGTATGGGGCGACAGGGAGAGAATAAAGCACATGATCAAAATATATCATAAGAAAACAATTTTTATAAAAATAAAGTTTAATTAAAATCAAGACAGTGTCTCCTGTAGATCAGGCTTGCCTTGAACTTAATCTGTAGCCGAGGGTGGCCTTGAACACCTGATCATCCTGCCTCCACCTTTAGTCCAGTTTATGTGGTGCTGAGGTGTGAACAGAGGAATTTCTGCTAGCATTCCATCAACTGAGCCATCATCAGCTCCAACTGAACAACCTTTCATGTGATAAACAATGCTTTAAGCGCTTTAAGATTTTTTTTTATTTTATACCAACCCTAGTTCCCTTCCCTCCCCTTCTCCCACCCACTTAAGATTTATTTCTATTCGTGTGTGTGTGTGTGTGTGTGTGTGTGTGTGTGTGTGTGAATGTACGAATGTACAAATGTGGGTGTTAGATGGCCTGGGAGTGGAGTTATAGGAGTTTATGAGCTTCATATATGGGTGGGGGATTGAACTCTGGTCCTCTAGAAAAGCAGCAAGGGTTCTCAACCACTAAGCCCTAACACTAAACAATACACATATTTTTAATCTTGCATTAGCAAGGACCTAGATATGCAATATGATCATTACAGATGTATCTTAGGGTTGGATGTGGCTCTTACCACAGGATTCCTTTGTATTTTTCACAAAGCATGTATTTTGAAAGACAAAATTATTTTAGAGATTTCTACAAGTACACCTTAACAGTGATCAAAATTAGGAAACAATACTGCTTACATAATATCAACAGTAAAAATCAAGGAGGAAATCATTAAATGTGACAACTAAAAGATCAAGGAAGTTCTAAGACAGCCTTCAAACTAAGCATCCCCTACTTGGGTACAAAGGTGCATCCCTTCCATTTCAGCAGTAATTGAAAGCGGGGAGGCAGGCTGAAGCACAAGACTGTCACAAGTCTGAGGTCAGCCTTGGCTACAGTGAGTTCCAGGCTAGCCTGAGATGCTGAAAACTTGCCATTTGAAAAGAAAAAAAAAAGTCACATATTGTATCAAAACAAATGTCGGGAAGGGTTGCCTGAGTACTTGCTATGCAGTTGCCATCACTGTACCACCACTCCAAGGCTTTCACAGCATACAACAAGGAAAAAACTTCCAAATGTGGGAAGGAGATGTTCAGCCTTTATTTGTGCTTTAAAGGAATGAATCAAGGGATTGAATGGAATTCTAGCAAAAGTTGAGGAATGGAAGGAACGAGCGAGGCGATAGAAAAAGTAGGCTGCAAGGCAGTAGTCCATCTTTCAACACCATTTTGTTGTTGTTTCATGTATCTTTCAGCTACTCTAATAATTCATGTGTTCAAAGCTAAAGCCAGGTCCCCTCAATGTCAGTTTACAGAAGCCAGTTAGGTATCCACCCAGATGAGGGGGGACTCTTTATCTAGAGGCAATTCCGGCCCAGAGTGATGAATGTTACAACTGTACTGATTGTAGGCTGCAGTGAGAACAGAGTAAAAGGACATCTAGAACTAAATCGATAACAGACACTCACACAGAAGAAACGAAAAACAAACATGTTTTCTAGCCTAGCCCTTGAGGGACTGACTATTTCCGGGGAGGGACCCTTTTGGCCGCTCAGGACTTAAAGGATTTGAAGGTGGTCCAACCAGCTATCAATCTGTCCTGGGTCAGACACATTTGCATGGGCTGCAAGTGAAAAGGCAGTCTTTGCAAGCACCGATATTCACATGTATATGTGTGCATATAGTGCAATGACATGCAAATATGAAGTATTGTGATTCAAATGAATGGTCTGCAAAACCTAGAAAAGGCTGAAACCTCCACTGACTCCGAGTTTTTTTATACTCCTCCAGTTCTAAAGCTCTTTTGCAACTTGATCCAATCTTTAAAATTGACAGATAATAAAACTCTTTGATAAACGCAAAATCTATGTTAAAGAAGCATTTTTTTTCTCAGAAATGTGCTTGCATCCTCTACAAAATGATTGTCAGAGAAAAGCCATTTTTATTAAAAAGAATTCACTTCTTGGGAGAACTCTGAGAGCTCGCCTGAAAAACAAACAAGCTAGACACCAGTGGCTCCTATTCCAGCACTATTGGAAGATGAGGTGGGAGGATTTCCATAAAATCAAGGCTACTCTGCACTATAAAGTGATTTCCAGGTCAGCTTGGGCTGCAGTGAGACCCCTTCCCCCAAAAGCAAATGCAAAGCAAAACAAAAGCACAAAAGAAAGAAAAAAATAGAGGAAGAAAACTAAAGTAACGAAACAAAGAAAACTCTTCAGTACACAATTTTATTTACTTATTTTGTTCCTTCGTTTTGTTTTGTTGTTGCTGTTGTTTTGAAGCAGTCTCTCCACATAGTCCTGGCTATCCTGGAACTGCCCGAGCACTCAGAAATCCACCCACTTTTGCCTCTTTTACAAGAGCCACCACACCTGGCCAGCACCCGATGCCACAAACAATTCCTTAGCAATATAAATTGAGAATGAAAATCCTTTGGAGCTAGCAAGATGTTTCAGCAGGTAAAGGCACTGCTGCCTGCAAACCTGAAAACCTGACCTGGGTTTCTCTCCTGGAAATAACAGAAAAGTAGGAGAGAAATCTAATGCCATAAAGCTGTCCTCTGAGCTCCACCAGTATGTTCCTCACACCCACACCCACACGCAAGAATAATCTTTTACAAAGAAATTTTTCTTTAGTTTTAATTACTTTATGTATATGAATGTTTTGCTGGCACGTACATCTATGAACCGTGCGCATGCTACATCTAGTGTCTCTGGAAGTCAGAAAAGGGCATCAGATCCCCTGGAAATAAAGTTATAGCCTACTGAGCGGTCATGTGGGTACTGGAAATTCAACCTGGTTCCTCTGGCAAGTGCTCTTAACCACAGACCAACCTCTCAAGCGCAGCAAGTCCTTTCTTTTTTGTGGTTTTTCAGGGCAGGGTTTCTCTGTATAGCCCTTGCTGTCCTATTACTGCATAGACCAGGCTGGCCTCCAATTCACATAGATCAGCCTGCCTCTTCCTCCCCAGTGCTAGGATTAAAGGTATTTGCCAGCACCACCTGACTATGGAATTCCTTTCCTTATTCATCTGAATCATTTGCTCAGTATCCACAGTGCAAATGATTCTAGCCATGCTTGAGCATGAGCTTACAAATGTAATGATAATCACAAACATGATGGTCCCAACCATGAACTAAGCATCCTAAATGCATTAAATATTTGCATTCATCTCTTTCTAAATTTTTATAACATCTGACCTTTTGAGGACAGCTATTTAAAGCATAAGCTATGAAACTAGACAAGATGGCCCACTAAAGTCAGAACCCACAATATCCATGTAGACAACTAAATGCCAACTCTCTTACTCCGTGGCTATTCATCACTTCTCGGGTTTAGAAAATCTAATTTTGAAAATGCACAGCATCTGCAACAGTAAATCCAATTAAAATGGTTTACTTTGGTTTATAATTCGTGCAGGAGAACACACAATATCTGTTAGTGATCCTTCCAAGGTCACAACAAAGGAAGTAAAACCGACCCTCTTTGGTAAACAGTGCAAAATGATAGATCAAATGATGGGGCTTGTAAATGCAAATTCAAGAATGTTCCAGCATATGAATATTCCTTTAAGTGCCATCAAGAAAGCTAAGAATGACTAACCTCATCACACCAGTTCATTTTTAATAGAGGGGAAAAAATAAATAACTCTAAGGTTTTCCTTGTCAACACACTGGGTACTCAATAACTAAGGTGTCAGCTAATTAACCAACAGGCCCAAGACTGCAAATGAAGATCCTAAGGAGCACAAAACTTGTAGTACCCTCAGTGGAACACAGGACTTGATGCTGATCTAGCTGAAATATTATTTTGAAGAGGCACAAAACTTGTGGTACCCTCAGTGGAACACAGGACTTGATGCTGATCTAGCTGAAATATTATTTTGAAGAGGCAGACAGTTCAATATCTATCACAGTCTCCAGCCACAAAGATTTTCAAAATTCATCTTTTAGCAGCATGTGAACTTTTTCTTTCACCTAGAAACTTTGCAAAGAATCAGCAACAACTTAATAAAAATAAACTCTGAGCCAGGCAGATGGCACAAACCTAGGACCCTCGCATCTAGGGAGGCTAATGAGAGGGCATTAGTTTGAGGGCAGCTGCTTTTTGAGACCCTTCCTCAAAAATGAGGAATATAATATATAAAGTCCATGTTACATATAAGGCATAACTTAGTGGCAGGCCACAAGCTTGTTATGCCCTGGGCTCTAATTCCACCCCCACTCCAAGAATGCAATAAATAAAAGAAATTGATGTCCATGAAAAATACTCATTGCTTGGAACACAAAACAAGTTTCAGGCCAGCCTAGGCTATGAGACCTTATCCCAAATAAGCAAACAAACAAACAAATCCACTAAATTGACCTGTGTATTCTAAGCTTATATTAATTAATTTTTTTTTGTCTACAAATTGACAAGCTCATGGTAAAAAAAATAAAGTTCTGAAGATTGGCAAAGGACCTAGAAGAGCCAAAATAATCTTTTTATTTCTTTTATTTTTATTTGAGTAGAGCTGGAAAGATGGCTCAACAGTTAAGAGCATTTCCTGTGGCCAGACATGGTGGCACCTTCAATACTAGCAGAGACAGACAAAACTCAGGGAGTTCCAGGGCAGCCTGGTCTAGACAAGCTGAATCCATGTGCTCTGGATTGAAGGGTTCAGCGAGAGACCCTGTCTCAAAAAATGAAGTGGAGAGACACTCGGAAAGTCAGAGTCAACATCTAGCCTCCATCTGCACACACATTTGCACCCACACAAACACAAAAAGTTCATGTGTATTAATAAAGGAAGACTTCCCAGTCTATTTATTTATTTAAAGTTTTCAGATAGTTGTGCAGATTTAGGTTACAATCAATGTTCCTTACCTTACAGCACATCAAAATGAACAGTGGAGGATAGAGCCTGGAGCAAAAGACAGTAAAGGACAGTAGAAAGAACCGACAGCAGCAAGAAATGACAGCTAACAGAAAGGATATATGGAAAGATTAGACAAAGCAGACACTATAAATTAAAAGGCACAAAGATCTGTACCCATTTGCCATAGAGACAAAAAGCCTCCACTGGAAAGCCCTGAGCACTGTATACATCATATTAAAGTAACTGATGCTGTCCTAAGGACAGTCTTGAGTCACCAGGAAAGGATGCAATTATTTCCAGCTTCAGGAGTCTGGAAGGTAAGTCATCTTTTTGAAAACCTTTCCATATGAAATGGTTAGAAATTTGAGAAGAAAAATAACCCAGGCACTAAAAGTGCTGATGCCCAGTTTCCCACAGAAGTTTGCCATGGGAAATATTCAATATAATGTGGCCTAGGGCTAGGGAAGTAGTTCCATCAGTAAAGGGCTTGCCTGGCATGCACGAAAACCTGGGTTTGCTCCACAGATCCACATAAAAAATGGAATGGTGGCTTACACTCATAATCTCAGCACTGGGCAGGTATAGGCAGGAGCACCATGAATTCAGGGTCATCCTCAACTACACAGAGCTTTCCCGGGAAACCTGGGCTACATGAGACCTTGTTTCAAAAAAGAAAAAGTTCAGCCTCATACAAGATCCATCATTGTTGGAATACATCTTACAACACTGTTTAATGCACATCAAATAAGGGTTGTCTGTTTGAGCTAAAACTTAATGATGGCAGATTGCACTTGAAATCAAATCTGTACGTGAACAGGGTTTCACAGCTCCTTAAACTCTCAGTTGTGTGACGTTCGATTAGATGAAAAGAGTTTACTTTCTTCATGAAGTTCAAAATATTTTTCCCTATTCATCATTGGGGAAGATAGCCTATGAGAAGGGAAAGCTATAAAAGCAAGCTCAAAAGAAAAGCTAGAATAAACTTATTCAGGCTGTGCTACCTATCAAGAAAGTCCATATGGAAGTAGACTTAAAAGAGAAGACAAGAAGAAACAAGGTTTACTTCTCCCTACTTCTTCCCAGCTCCGGACTTCTTGGACATTTCGACCTGAATGTTCCACAAAAATCATATTCTCAATACTGAATCCTGGGGTTGGGAATGTTGTCTCTGTGGTAGAGCATGCGTGAGGCCCTGAACACTAAAAGAAAATGATAAAAATCAATGGAACCCCAACTTGTCCTTCCTCTTCCATTCCCAGTCCTTTGCTTGTTTAGTTGATTTGGGGTATTTTGGTTTTGGGTTTTTTTGGGGGGGAGTGTTGTTGTTGTTTCAGAGACAGCCCTGGCTTGCTTCAAACTCAGAGAGATTCCCCCTGCTTCTCCTTTCCCGGTACAGAAAAGTCAAAATAAGTGTAATTTTGAAAAGATCAAATTAAGGGTACAGTACAAGCTGTATGTATTAAGGCCATCCTGAGCTACATAGTGAGGCTCTGTTACAGTTTAAGTGTTTTTCTTATGAAGTTGGTTTTAAACTCTCACTGCACAATGCACGTGCACATAAAGTTTCCATTGGTTTCTTTAGTACCCTCCCAAATCTATTTAAATTGCCCTTAAACCCTGAAGGAGTTTGTGCCCCATCGCCACACTTCCCTTAATGATTTATTATTACATACAGAAAATAACATTGACCACTTCCAAACAAAATACTCAAGACCAAAGGGTTCTTTGTTACCAAGAAGCTTTAGACAGAGCCGTGAGTTTCCTGTGGTTTAACCAAAGATGTTGGCATGACCTCCTTCCAATTCGTGGATAGCTTCGAACAAGAAGTGGAATTTGGGACACGCGCTGTGGCTACTTGATTTGTGAAAAGAAAAACTGCATCAAGTTTAGTTTTCAATTCCCAAGTTCCCATTACAAGAAACATCACAGGATAAGCACCACAGAGCACAGAAGACATGGCTGGTAGCTGCAGCACCTGGCAGATATTCCAGTACTCCCAGTGGTCCTACTGGAACTCCGCATGCTCTGCGACACCCCAACTCTGACTGTGTACATCAACCCCTGCTTTGCACTACTCTCAAGCCTTTACCAAAGTACAGCGGCAGCAGCGAGGGATTTGTTAGAAAAGTAAAAAAGGGCTTCTGCCTTTGCAGTAAGAGCATCAGAGAGGCAGGAAGCTCCTGGGACCAAGCTGGAAAAGATGTGGTGGTCCTGGCGGATAAGCGCAAATCCTTGGCAGCAGTTTGCCTACAAACTCCTCCTTCAACCTCAGGCACGCGGCTTTTAGAATCCCAGCGCCTTTTCGACTTAGCCCTAGCACGTGCTAATGAAACAAACAACAACCACCCAGACGCCAAATAAACTTAGGGAGGGTTACAGGGAAGTGCATCCTCGAGGAGGTCTGGCTCTAGGGTGCGAGGTTTGGCTCTAGGGTGCGGGATGCAGAGTGGGAAGATCCCTTGTGTTCCCAACTCCACCAGGAGGCACCTAGACGGGTGGAAAGTGGGTAGGAGTCGGATGGAAAGTGGGTAGGAGGCGTGGGAAGGTCTCACCTTGCCAGGCGGGTTTCTGGAAGTCCAGCCAAGGGGCTTGAACAGAGTCGAAAGCCACACACACCCTCAGCATGGCAGCTGGCCTGAGGAACTGAGGACCACAGCCTGGATGGCTCCTTACTAGGAGCAACACCACTGTGTGTGTGTGGGGGGGGGGGGGATAGAGTGAAGGGGAGAGGGAAAGAGAAGAGGGGGCCCGACAAACATCTCAACACTGAGAGCAAAGAGAAGACAAAGTGCACTCGCCCCACAGCAAGCGGGGGAGGGAGCCACGGAGATGAGGGAACTCGGTGTCCCAGGCCGCTGGGTGGGAGTCCACCGGGAAATGATACTCACCTGCAAGGAAGACTGCCTGCAGCAAGCAGAGGTAGTTCTGCCCATATTTCTCTGCAATCCTGACGCGATGCAGGGCCATGGCCATGTCCACCTGCACCGGGACTGTCTGCGTGAACGGCATCAAAGTGCAGCCGTCCTGGTTCACCATGAAATTCCCAGTACCGGGCGCCTGAGCAACAGCCAAGGGCAATGGCCTGAACGCCAGCCATGGAGAGCCAGGAGCTCGAGCAAGACGGGGCCCCGCTGAAGGGGGCCCTGCTTCCGCCATCCTCAAGCCGGACTTCTTGGTCAGGGACCCCAAACTCAACCCGCTGCTGCTGGACTCTGGCCGGCGCAGTCCGCCTGTGCAAGTACAGACACCGCCGGAAGGGTCGCAGCCTCAGCAATTCTATGGCTCAGAAGACTAGAGCCCCCTAGCTGGGACCGACAAGCACTAGGACAGAGAGCGCTGTGCGTCCCTGTACCTAGAAACTCTCAGAGACTTCAGGACTCTGGCAGCAAAGTGCTTCTGGCCTCAGCCACTGAGAGTTGGGAACAACTCCGTTCCCTGTGGGCGTGTACTCACATCCCCCGCCTGGTTTCCAAAGACAGGAACAGGGCAGGTCACCAGGAACCAGAGGGGACAGCCCCCTCCGAGACGCCCACAGAGGGATAGAGAAGGCTGGAGCACGTGGTGGGAGGGGCCAGCCCAATCTCTCTCACTGAGCATTGGACGCTGGAGCTGGAGGTTCCTTGCATCCTGCTTCCCGGGGCAGGGCAGGGGTGGAGTAGAAGTGCACAGGGTGGGCACCTGCAGATAAATCTGTTAGAGAGCTTTACTGGTGTCAGTCAGGAGAGCATCCCTAGGCAGTCCAAACGGACTACAAGGGCTCAAGCACACTTAGTCAATCTCCACCCTTGCTTCTCAAGGGCTAGGGTTCTGGGAAACCCTGTAAATACACTGAGCTGCCATCTTTTAAGCATTTGTAATCATGGCTTGCTTTAGCAAGGACACAAGAAAACAGAAATGGGCCAATAAGATAGCTCTGAGGGTAAAGACACTTGTTGGGCAAACCTAGTGATCTGGATTAAGGGAATCCATAAAAGTTAAAAGAAGAGAACTGACTACTACAAAATTGTCCTCCAACCTCTATACATGGGCTGTGGCACATAAATTATACACAAAAAGAAGTAACAGAATTACGGCCTGGAGATAGAGGTCGATTATTGGTAGAGTGTATTCCTAGTATGCTCACGGTCCTGGATTACATCCCTCGGGAGATGGACTCTGGAGTTATCAGGGTCATTCCCAGCTACATAGCCCATTCCAGGCCAGCAGGGCTACAAGAAACCATGTCTCAAAAAAAATCACACACACACACTAACAAAACAATGACAAAAATTAAAGGGAGGGCAGCAAGAGAAGATGACCTCTTGCAAACCCAAGTGGGAAAGGCTAGGAGTTCCCAGCCCTTTCCTCCTCCTGAGCTTGGGAGTCTCGGGGCTGCAGAAGGGAGAGTGAGAAAGCTCAGGGTGCTTATCAAAAAGCTATAGTACCATGAATTTGAAGACCATCAGGGAGGGTTTGGAGGGAGGAAAGGGAAGAGACAAATGTTGCAGTTATAATCTCAAAAGTAAAAAACTAAAAAAAAACAAAACTATAGCAACTGAACTTAGAAACTATGGAAGTGTGATACTATGGCTGAGCCCTATGACTTGCTCCAATTTTACTCCCAAACTGGCAAGGTTCATGGGAATTGCAAGCATCACTCTTTTATTTAGTCATTACCCTTTTCAAAATTTTCTGACATGAGAGTGTACTGTTACCTAGGCCAATCAATGTAAGTGGGTTTAGTTTTATTTTAAGTGCTTTATGTAGGGGATACCACTGATTTGTATCTGAGGGGATCCGATGAAGCAAGTATAAAATGTGGAATCATAACTCCTGCCTCTTTCATATTAGCGTAGGATTAGTCATAGAGATTTGGGTTGAAATACTCAAGTGGGAGTGCAGTATCAATTGCTACAGTTCTGTCATAAGGGTTCACATCATCCACCCAAGTCTAAATATCACTTCTTTTAGGCAGGTCAGAGGAAATTAGAATAAGGGAAAATTATTGTATTATAGTTTTCTCTACCATGCTGAATCTGTAGGTAGGCAATACAATGAAAAGTTCTCCTTACAACCTGGACTTTGCAGAGGTGCTCCAGAATTCAAGACATCTCATAATAAATGAGAGGGTTACCGAATACAAAGTCATTTTACAACGGAGATAAGGGAAACTCAAAGATTTGTGTAATTAAAATGGATTAACTTAAGCCGGGTATTGGTGGCACACACCTTTAATCCTAGTACTAGGGAGTCAGGCTGATTTTTGTGAGTTTGAGACCAGCCTGGTCTACAGAGCAAGTTCTAGGACAGGCTTCAAAGCTACACAGAGAAACCCTGTCTCAACCCCTCCTCCCCTCTAAGACTGAAACCTAAATATGAAAGCAGACCTGAAAAGAGAAAAAAACTGGTCCTTAATGAAAGTACTTAAACTTTGCATTTGGAGATCTACCATTTGCAACCAAAAGATGCCCTACTAATAAATACATTATGACTAAGGCAACATATAACTTCATTTAATTCTATACTAGTAGAACCTTGGTAGGGGCTGTTGTTAATACACTGACACAATGTATTAAGCAGGCCCAAAGAAAAGAATAAACCAAGTGATCAGACATAATGTTTCTTCCCTTTCAGGAAGAATTTCAAAAAACATAACCTCCTCACTTGTTTTAATTTTTTTTTTGTTCCATCTTTTATGACTTTAAAACCAAAACTTTGCTTTCTGTAGAAAGTACTATTTCATGGGTCAGTTTATTTTTCTTTCTGATGTTCATTAAAAGAAATGGATCCTTCAAAACTTGCCCTTCTGAAGATCCCATATTTTAAGAACTGTTCCAGTGGCACTATACTTGTAGGGAACAACTCTCTTCCACAAATGTTAGCAGTCCTTTCATGAAAGGCTTTGAGTATGATGAGGATATATCTGAAATGGAAATTTTACTGCTTGAAGAAAAGTTGACTCTAGAGTAGCATTTGAAATCATAACTTCCAACTACTTCAATTTTTAGCTACAATTAGTGATGAAGCATTTTTAGATGTAAATATTGAAGTGAAAGTACAGGGTTGATTGCTGAATTTCTGTACTGCGTAAATAATTATTTACTAAGATGAATTAGAACTCAAGATTTGCATTTGTTAAACAATGTGATATGAGAAAACCAGTGTGACTACACTGGTTATGTAGGTTACCTGACAATAAAAAGGTATACAGTTGATAGATCTAAAGGAAGTACTATTATTGTGAATGTTGTGACACTTATTTATCATCACACACACACACACACACACACACACACACACACACACACACACACACGGCTGGGCATAATGATTCTTGCTTTTAATTCTAGCACTGGGAAAGCAGAGACAAACTGATATCTGTGACTTCAGACATTCTGGCTAACATAGGGAGTTCTAGGCCAGTCAGGGATATATGTATGTATGTGTGTGTGTGTGTGTGTGTGTGTGTGTGTGTGTGTGTGTGTATATTCTAGCATCCATGTAGTCAGGCAGCTCACAACTATCATGACTCAGGGTATCCAATATTTCTGGCCTACATAGGCACCCACCTACATGTACCATGTACGTACACACACAAACACACACACACACACACACACACACACACACACACACACACGGATACGACCCCTAAGCAGATCCCATCCCTTTATTATTGTGAAAATAGCAGCAATAATTATGGATATGCATGCAACTCTGTAGTAGAATATAGAGTCATTTGAATATATACCTAGGAATAGTATAATCTCTCTCTCTCTCCAGAGTCTTACAGTGTAGTCCAAGATATTCTGAAATACATTATACAGGCCAGGCTATCCTCAAACGCCCAGTAATTTTTCTGCCTCATTCTTCTGAATGCTGGGATAACAAGGGAAAGTCACCCTACCAAGCATAGATTTCTTTACTGGGGAGCCTACTCCTCTTCTTCCATGATAATTGTTTTCAATCCAGAATCTTGTTTTTCATTCACCCTATCTATCTAAAGACTATGAACCCTGCCAGACAGCTTTATTCAAGCCTCCCCCAGTTGGCTGTGCGCTGTCATATCAGGGAGAATGATAACCATATCTTGGTTTTACTAAAACACTGACTTGGTACAACTTGAAATAACCTTGTAGCTGAATGAGAATCTTGCCACAGCTACCAGAATTGAGAGCAAGCCTGGAGCCAGAAGCATTGTGTGCTCACCTGATGTCTATAGCACTGGGCTTGATGTCTGCCTCAATAACAGATTCCTCCCAGTTCATTGTGGTTCTCCAGAGTGCAAAGAAAGACATCCCTTCCCCCCCCCCCCAGGGTTTAAGGTTTTTTTTTTTTTTTTTTGTGTGTGTGTGTGTGTGTGTGTGCGTGCGTGTTTGTGTGTAAAACTTAGCCTAGGTGATGTGAAATAGCAAAAGTAATACCTATCATTTCCATTGTCTTCTTTTTAAAAGTTTAAACCAGGGCTGGAGAGATGGGTCAGCTGTTAAAAGCATGCACTACTCTTGCAGAGTTTGTTTTCAGCATCCATGCTGGGCAGCTCAAAAGCACCTGTAACTCCAGGGTGATCTGATGCCCCAGCCTTCATGTGTACCTGCACTTAACTGCACCCACGACATGCATACATATGATTTTAAAAATACATATGTATATAAACTTAACAGGGTAATTTTTGGAAAGTCACAAGTGAATAAAGGCCATTGTGGGATGCTCCATCTTAGGAAGAGCAGAAGAAAGTTTCATGAAAATGCCCATGGACCAACGGGAGCCAGTGTGACTCTTTATAACCTTGGACATCCAAAGACTGGGAGAAGCTCGGTATTGTTGAAGGGCCAAAGGGAGACATATATCTGAAGACTGTGACATTCACTGACTAACACAGAGAAAGTCCTTTGCATCAATAGACACACTTCCTACAGATGGACATTAGCACATTCCCCTAGCCAGAGAGCAGAGACTTCAGCAGGGGTTGGGGGTGGGGTGACTGAAAAGCTCCCAGGGAAGGCATCTGAAATTCTTCTATTTCTCCATTTCTGTTCCCATCATGGGATTCCCCTCTTCAGCTTTTTAACAATAAAGCAAAGACTGGCGGTCAAGAATTTTTCCAATAAGCAGTTTTGGGCCCCATTTTTAAATATAAACAGAGGCAAATCACCAAAATAGAGGTAAGTGGCTCTGGGGGTTCCTTTCGGTTTTCGGGCCTTCCCCCAGCTAGGCCATAGTTATTCAAACACTTAATCTGACTGCTGCCTTGCGGTATTCTGAACTGTGGTTAACATCTGCAAATCAGTTGACTTTAAGCAAAGGAGATAATCCTTGAAAGCCTGGGTGGCCACATTCAATCAACTGTAAGGCCTTAACAGCAAAACTGAAGTCTCCCTGAGGAAGAAATTCTTAGGAAAGTCTCTAAGAACCTTTCTGCCTGAGAGTTTGCAGCACATCCACCTTTTGAGAGAATTCCTCCCACCCCCACTCCTGCCTGCTCTGGTACCAAGCTCTCTCACGTAGCCTTTTCTCTCTCCCCCTCTCCCCCTCCCCCTCCCCTCCTCCCTCTCTCCCTCTCCTCCCTCGCTCCCCCCAAAAGGAGTACAGATAGGTGTATGTGTGTGTTTAAATAGACACACAGGTACACACACATAAGACTCTTGTTTGTCTGGTAGAACTATGACTAACATAAGACACCAAAGGCAAATGGCTGCCAACACTAACAGCAAAACTGATCTGGTCCGTTGCTACACATCTCTCCCACACAGCTTCTTTGTACATTTTTCTCCAGCCACATTTGTGCCCTTAATAGTCCTGCAAGCTAGTCCACTTGCTGTCTTCACAGAAGCATAATGATGTTTCTCAGCACCATGATTGTACTTGCATGCTCTTCTATGGTCAAGTTTCTGTTTAAATGTTATTTCCTTGATGACACTATTGAAAATGCACTACTACCTACTGCTGTGTACTCCATCCCAGCACATTGAACTGTATTCACCGAAATCAAGGACAACTCCCTCATAGTTGGTTACTTGTTGATACATTTACTAGTTTATTATCTGAGACTTTTCCTTTTTTTATGAATCTTTGGGAGAGGTTTTTTTTTGTTTTGTTTTGTTTTTGTTTATTTTTTTTTTGAGGCAGGATTTTTTTGTTGTGTAGAACACACTGGCCTTGAACTCAGATCTTCCTGTCTCTGCTTCCTGAATTATGTGCTTTGTTCACTGTTGGACTGCCATAACCTAAAACAGTTTCTTGTCTTTTAAGAGTTGGTATATGGGTGGATGAGTAAGTGCTTCAAAGAAACAAATGTAAATCAGGAACAGGAGAACTTGCAAAACAAAACAAAAAGCTAATGGCTATATATGAAAATATTCAAGTCATTATCATAGTCTATTATAATAATGGATTGTGATAACTAAAAACTAATTAGAAAACAATAAAGAAAGCTTCTACACCTAGTGACATGATTGATAACATTAAAAAATTCCATGGTGTTGGGAATGGTGTTCAGTTGGAAGAGTGCTTGCCTAGCATGCAGGAATCCTTGGCTTGGATCCCCACCACTGAGTAAAAGTGAGTGTGGTGCATGCTTGTAATCCCAGAGGACAATCAGTTCAAAGTCATCCTCAACAACAGAGAGAATGTGAGGCCAGCCCTGTTTAGAGAAGACCCTGACAGGCACAGAGGGTAACAGGGTAGAAGCTAAGCTGTGTCCTTAAGATTCTCCTTCAAAAAACCAAGGGTTTACTGTTCTATCCTTTGAGAGAAGCCTGAAGCAGTTAGTTCCCATTATTAAAGATGTCCTCACAATAGGAGATGCCTAGTTTAAGGTCAGCATCCTTTGACTTCACAGTGGGTTTCAGGGCTCAACCTCCTTGTCTCACATCAGAACCACTGTAGAACTCCTTGGAGCAGCTAATGGGGCTTCTGCTGGTATCTATCACCTTAGTTGTGACTTCTTCCTCAACTCAACCTTCTTCCCTCTCTTCTTCACTCTTCTTGGAGATTTAATCTTGTCCCCATTTTCATGAACTGAAATGAGTAAACAATAGTGAGAGGAAGAGGAAGAGTGGCTGTGGGATATTTGAGAAGAAAAGGGGGTGAATTCATCATTTCACAATAAGAAATTGAATTTTTAGGAACGTATAGTGGGATTGTCTGACTGTGTTGTGAAAATAACACAGTCTGACAATGATTTCAGGGGGTCCAATATCCATCAGGAGTCCATGAAAAAAGGAAACAATGGAGAAAGATATTTCCAAAGGAAAAAAAAAAAAGAACTCCAAAAGGAAAAAGATGGCTATTTGTATTTTTAAAAGGCCTATCTGAGGTTTGGGACATGCCTCAGTGGTAGAGTGCTTCCCCAACAAGGCAAAGGCCATCCCAAGAGCAGTAAGGAAACAAAATGGCCTATCAAGTGCAAGTGCAAATATGATACCTTTTTTATAAACTGTGTGGCTAGCTGGGTGGTGGTGGCACACACCTTTAGTCCTAGCACTTGGGAGGCAGAGGCAGTCGGATCTCTGGGAGTTCGAGACCAGCCTGGCCTACAAGAGCAAGTTCCAGGACAGGCTCCAAAACCACAGAGGAACCCTGTCTTGAAAAACAAACAAACAAGCAAAAAACTGTGTGGATACATACCCCTTTAGAGAACCCAGTGGCATTAAAGAACCAAGGAATTTGTAGCGGGAAAGAGGTAAATGGACTAGAAAAGAATAAGAATCAAATGTGAAATCCTGGTTAGGAATGTTGGGTTTTAGGAACTAATGGACTTGTGGGATGATGGAACTCAGAGAGCTTCTTTACTATGCAGGAGCTGCATCACCACCACCTGGAATTCTTACTGCACACACCTGAAATCCTAAGCAAGAAAGGCAGAAAGGGTTTCTCTGTGTAGCCCTGGCTATCCTTTGCCCTTTAAGACCAGCTGGCCAAAAACTCACAGAGATAGGCCTGCCTCTACCTCCTGAGTGCTGGGATTAATGATACCCACCTCAGACCCAGTTCACAGAACTTCTTCCTGATCAGCTAAAATTCTATAATGAGCCAAGGTATTAGGGAAAAATAACAATAGTCCAAAACACACACACACACACACACACACACACACACACACACACACAGAGAGAGAGAGAGAGAGAGAGAGAGAGAGAGAGAGAGAGAGAGAGAGAGAGAGAGAGAGAGATCCATTTTGTGGGTAATTGTCCTAGTTTGTTTGTTGATGCTGTGATAACACCATGACCAAAAGCAATGTGGGGAGGAAAGAGTTACTTGGCCTACATTTGTGAGTTATAGTCAGTAGTCTATCATCCAGAGAAGCCAGTACAGGAGCTCACAATGGGAACCTGGAGGCATGAGCTAAAGCAGAGACCATGGAGGAAAGTTGATTAATGACTTATTCTCCATGGCTTGCTCCACTTGCTTTTTTTTATATCGTCCAGGACCACCTGCCTGGTGTGTGCTGCCCACCATGGCCTAGGACCTCTCACATCAATCATCTGTCAAGAAAATGTCCCCTAGACTTGCCAACAAGCCAGTCTGATGGAAGCATTTTCTCCTTACCCTCATATGCAAGTTCAGTGACGGGAAAAAAAAAAAAAAAAGCACACAGCACACAGCACACAGATGTGAATAGTCAGAAAGCTGATCACTTTATTGGAAGTAACCAAAGCCAAAGAAAGGAGTGTCCTCACAAGAACAATGGGAACACAGACAAAGGGAATTCTAGAAAGGGACATCCCTGGAGAAAAAGCTAGCTTAGGTCTGAGTAAGACAGAAAGCTAACTTGAGAGGGCCTGCTCCTTTCATTCCTTTCTAGAACTTTCTAAACAACAATCTTCCATTAGGGCCTTTTGGTACATATGTGCACTCTCCTAGAACTTCACAAATCAGAGAAGGAAATAGTGGGAATCAGTACCTTCCTCATTTTTAGAAACGTCTAAGCTTCTTACAAAAATTTCCCATTCTCCCCCCCCCCACACACCCGAAATTACCTGCTTCCTTAAATCTGCCTCCTGGAAGATTTGTCTCAACAGAAATCCAGTCCAAATATATGACAGATGAGCTGGGTGTGGTGGTTCAGGCCTGTAATGCCAGCTACTTGAGCTGGTGAGGTAGGAGACTGACAAGTGTTTGAAGCTAGCCTGAGGTGAAAACAAAATGTGAGAAATGTCACCATATCCTTTTAGAGGATTGTCTTCATGATGTTCTACTTTCATTTGCTCCTTGGCCCTGCCTCCTGGTCACCTTCTGGGGACCAAAGAGAACACAATGTCCAGCCTCCCCCCACCTTGGCTGGAAAAATTGAGCATAAGTAGTAGAAAAGACTTTTCTTCACCAAGAATGTATACTCTAGCATATAAATGCACGATTGGTCTTATGCAAATTCGGGTAACAGAGCATTTTCTCATGGCACAATCATGACAAGGCTCAGACACAGACACTTGGATTCCAGAAAGGTGAAGGCATCCATGTGTATCTATCTATATGTGTGTGTGTGTGTGTGTGTGTGTGTGTGTTGCATGGTGGGGGGGTCAGAGGATAACTTTCATAAATATGGTCTTCCTTTCCACTATGTGGGTCCAGGGATCAACTCAGGTCAGAAGCAACTAGAACCTTTACCCACTTGAGCTGTCTCACCAGCCTGGAAAAGGAGTCTAATGTAGAGATGGAATTAAGCAAGTATGGAGGACAATGTTTTACATAGGAATATCCTAATATAGAAATACTCTAGTCATGCCTCCAGACTTCCTTACAAGAATCTGTGGTAAATATACTCTTACCACAAATGTCTGTCCTTCAACAACTGTGGCTCATTTTGTGTCCCCCACCAAAAGAAGCCACTGGACACCACATTCTGTCCCATTTAGCTTCACTTGAGACACATTCTTACTCTTCCCTTCTCATTATCATGCAAAAAGTTTTCAAAGAACACAGAGCAACCTTGAGCTGCAAGTACACTCTGGGAAAAGTCTGACAGAATCATACACTGTATCGTAGTAGAGGAAGCAGACCTAAATTTGTTTTATTTACAAGGCCAAATCGGGAAGAAAACAACTAGCTCTGAAAGTATTTATACACTGAATAGATAAAGGAGTTTTAAAGTTTAAAAGAAAAAAGCTCAGGCCAGGCAAGTTATGAATCCAGTCTGGAAGCTAAAGGAGAGGGGGGGGGGAGAGGGAGGGAGGGAGGGGGGAGAGAGGGGGAGGGAGGGAGGGAGACAGAGAGAGAGACAGAGAGAGAGAGAGAGAGAGAGAGAGAGAGACAGAGAGAGAGAGAGAGAGAGCTTACTATGTCAGGCTCTTGTCAGATAAGCAACCCCATGGCAGGGAGGGGAAAGGAAAATGAAAAAGCCCAAGGAATGGCAGAGAAAGCACACTTAGGTGTCAGCTAGCTTCTGAAAGAAAAGGTAAGGAGAGAAGAGAAAGGCCATGCTGCACCTTTCTGAGAAGGAACAGTAATGGTAGTGTTGAGACTCAGAAAAACAGGGTGACTCAAACAGAACTTCATTTGGCAGATTGCCTAATACGTTTTATTTAATTTTAAAAGATTACAGCCAGGATTGATGAATGCCTTTGAACTCAGCATGCCTGAGACAGAGGCAGGTGCATTTCTGTGAGTTTGAGGTCAGCCTAGTATGAGAGTTCCAGGCCAGCCACGGCTACAGAGACCCTGTTTCAAAAGATTATATATGTAGCCCTAATGGAATGACTAATTGAAGCTGCTATCTATGTACATGGACACACACACACACACACAATTCTAGAGATCAAATCCAGGGCCTCATGCTTGCAAGGTACTATATTTCACTCTGCTCTTCCTTCGTTTCTTTTCCTGCATGGTCTGGAACTTGCCTCTGTCTCCAGAGTGCTGGGATTAAAGGCATACCTTTTTGTTATTTTTGACAGTCTCTTAAATGCCATACTGCTTAGAACTCCCTAAGCAGCTAGAAATGACCTTAATGAATCACCATGTTTGGCTTCTACTATGCTGAGGTTTGAACCTAGGGCTTCATGGATGCTATGCAAGCACTCTATCAGCTGAGCATACAATTACAACCCCAGCATAAAATTACTACATCCTTTACCTTTCTCTTGTCTCAGGTTTTGTATTCTGGCCATGTGTAAGACCTACTGTCAGCAATTTCACCATGTAGCGCATTGTTAGCAACTGTGATCATCACCATGTGAACTCGTTCCTCCTAAATTACTGGAAGAAACCATGATTCTCCTCCTCTCTCTAAAAATTATTAATTTTTTAAAAGATTTATTTATTTATTTTTCAGACAAGATCTCCCTATGTAGACCAGGCTGGCTGCAAACTTTACAGACATCCTCCTGTTTATGCCTTCTGAGTGCTAGGTTTAAAGTTGTTCACCTCCTCCTCCTCTCACAGAACTTCTTTCTCTACCAAATCTAAACTAGTACCCATTGTCACTTTTTGAAGATTGACACAGTGACACTAGAATGTTCCCAAATCACATAAAAATATAGCACACTTAATGGTAAATGGACAAAGAGAAAAACAGTTGCAAAATACATGACAAAGCAGACATTTTCATAAAATCAAGTAAGGCAAAAAGCTTATTAGCTTAGGACAATGGGCTAAAGAAACAAAATGGTTTGTTTATTAATTATTTGTACATTTTTAGACATAAAAACAGAAAACCAAATACTGCTGCTATGGGTTGAATATGAAATGTCCCTCACAGGAACCTTTGTTGTTAAAGGAGAGGTCCACAATGGTGGGTTGGTTCTGGACTCTTCCGGAATTAGGGGTTGTGGCTTAGCTAGATTAAATAGATCGTTGAGGATGGTTTCTTGGGGGCAGGTATCTTTTATTTAACAAGGTTATTTATTTTATTTGTGTGTGTTGTCTGTATATATGTGTGTGTGTTAGTCTACACGAGTGTGTGCGCACGTGTGTGTGTGTGTGTGTGTGTGTGTGTGTGTGTGTGTGTGCCACAATACACCTGTGGAGGTCAGAAGTCCATCTGTGGACTTCATTATTTCTTTCATCCACATGGGTACTGGAATCAAACTCATCATCAGGCTTGGCAACAAGCACTTCTATTTACATGCT
The DNA here is from genome assembly GCF_943737965.1 of Phodopus roborovskii. NCBI lineage: Eukaryota > Metazoa > Chordata > Mammalia > Rodentia > Cricetidae > Phodopus > Phodopus roborovskii. Next base: position 398,385 of record NW_026125946.1, on the reverse strand, counting down.
GATTGACCTCAATGGCCTTTGGATTTGTTTGTTTGTTTGTTTGAGATGTGGTTTCATGTATCTTAAGCTGGCCTTGAACTCACTCAGCTGAAGTTGACTGAATTTCTGATCCATTTGCCTCCTTCTCCTGGGTTATAGGGTTACAGGTATTTTTCATCAAGCATAGTGAATACAATGTTGGAGATTGAAACCATGGCTTTGTGCATTATAGGCAGCCCCTCTACCAACTAAGCTATTATACACTCCCAGCTTCTGTATGAGAACTTTGATCATATTTATACTTTATCCCAGGAATTATTTATCTTTGATTTTGAACCAAGAAAACTGTGGCAAGAACACAAATATTTCTGATGTTTGTCAGAGAATAAGAAACCTAAACAAAGCATGACCCAGTAGTAATCCAGCACTCAGAAGCAGAGGCAGGTGGATCTCTGTGACATCAAGTCCAGCCTTAACTACATATCAAGTTCTAGGCCAGCCAGGGATACAAAGTGATACCCCCCCCCCAAAGAAAAACTAGAAAACCTAAACAGGAGAACCCTTGCTGCTCCTGCAGAAGAGTGGAGTTCAGATCCTAGCTCCCACATCAGGAGGCTCACAATCCTATGTAAATCCAGCTTCAGGGAATATTACACCTGCTTTTGACCTGCATGGACATCTACACACATGTGGCAGACACTCATAATACAGACACATTTAAAAAAATGAAAAAAAATCAAACAAACAGGTGTGGTAGTGCATGTCTTTAATCCCAGCACTCAGGAGGCAGAGGCAGGTGGATCTCTGAGTTCAAGGCCAGTCTGGTCTACAGAGTGAGGTTTAGGACAGCCAGGGCTGTTACACAGAGAAACCCTTTCTTGAGAAATGAAAGGAAGGAAGAAAGGGAGGAAGGGAAGGAGGAAGGAAGGGAGGAAGGAAGAATACTATCAGCCAGGGAATGTTTAAATTAACTACATACATGAAAACAATGAAATATCACACATTTGTTTAATAGTGTTACATATTTGAATTAATTAACATGGAACAGCCTTATGGTTCTTTTGGCTAAAATATAATATAGTACATGAAACCTTGTTCAACTTACATGAAGTTACACAAATATAGGATGATATTGAAAACACTATAATTACCCAAGAGGGGATTGCAACTTATATAAGGTGTTGCTTGATTCTCAGTAGATATCATTACTATTACTAGAAAATACATAAACTCCTATTGGATTTTTTTAAAGATATTTTTAAAGATTTATTTACTCTATGTATGTGTGCTCTATCCGCATCAGATCCAATTATAGGTGGTTGTGAGCCACCAGGTGGTTGCTGGGAATTGAACTCAAGAACTCTGGAAGAGCAGCCTGTTCTGAGCCATCTCTCCAGCCATTATTGAATTTAACAAGATTTCAGTTCAACTAAAATGGGTTTTCTTTACCTGAAATGGAACAATGGAACAATGTTTTAGGTACTTTGCTATAAACCTTATGTTAGATATTTCATTATCCTTATGTTAGATATTTCCATGGCTTGAATAATTCATACATGCTTTCCTGTTTTGTTTGTGTCTACATTTATTTAGTTACGCAGTAAGCCATTATCTAATGAAAATTCTTTTGTGGAACCTAGAATCATACATTTTCATTTCTGCCACCTCTTTTTATTTATGTTTTAGACATAGTATCACCATATCATGTGTATCTAGAACTTGCTATGTAGAGAAAACTGGCCTCAAACTCCCAAAGATTCACCTGCCTCTGACTCCCATAAGGAGTCAAAACAGTCTCGGACAATAGGTTGGTGCAGGGCCAGGCCCCTCCTCCTGGAATTAAGATTGAATATGGCATCCCACCATAGGAGTGGGCTCCAACAAGCTAGCTCATGTACTAGGTTTATGTCGTGGTCCTACTGCCAGGGGCCCCTCAGCTTCACACCGATCTCTCACATATGGAGGGCCAAGTTCAGTCCCCTTGAGTCTCCACAGTTGTAGGTCTAGAGCTTATGAGTTTTCACGATTGATTTCTCCATTATGATCTTGGCTTCCTTTGCTCATATATTCCCTCCTCTTTCTCTTCAACTGGATCCCCAGAGCTTGGTCTGGTTCTTGGTTGTCAATCTCACAGCTTGTGCTCTTAACCATCTATGGAGTCCCGAGCTTTTTTTTTTTTTTTTTTTTTTTTCTTTCTTTCTTTTTCAAGACAGGATTTCTCTTTAGCTTTGGAGCCTGTCCTGAAACTCCCTCTGTAGACCAGGCTTGTCTCAAACTCATAGAGATCTGCCTGCCTCTGCCTACTGAGTGCCACTACTACCCGGCCCCTCAGCTTCTTTTTTAAAAGGGTATTTTTATTTACTCTATGATAGCTTTAAAAATAACATATCCAACTCAAATCCCCCTCCCTATTCCCAAATTCCTAATCAATACTTCCTGTTGATAGTTGATACTCTCTTTTTTCCTCCCTCTACCCCCGTGTGTGTGTGTGTGTGTGTGTGTGTGTGTGTGTGTGTAAGTGTGTGCTTGTGTGAGAAAACTTAGTCACTGTAGCCCAGACAGGTCTTGAACATGCCTCAGCCTCCCGAGTACATGAACCACCACACCTTGGTGGACATGTGATTTTAATGAAAGCTTTAGATATTTTTATAATCAAAAGTAGGGGCTTGAGAGAAATTAACATGGCATCATGCATCCTTTGGTGATGCATGGGTGGCCGACAGGAAAGCTAAAATTGCTATGGTGTGTGTGTGTGTGTGTGTAACTTTTTTATGATATTTTTAAAATTTTGAAACAAGCTTGTTTTACATGTTAATCCCAGTTCCCTCACCCTCCCCTTCTCCCCTGTCGCCCCACAACCCTCATCCCTTCTTCTTTGGTCTTCCCAGAGAGGGTGAGGCCTTCCATGGGGGATCTTCAAAGTCTGTCATATCATTTAGGGAAGGGCCCAGGCCCTTCCCCGTGTGTCTAGGCTGAGAGAGCATATCTCTATGTGGAATGGGCTCCCAAAGTCCATTTGTGTACTAGGGATAAATACTGATCCACTACCAGAGGCCCCAGTCCTCCTAACAAACATCCACATTCAGGGATTCTGGGTCAGTCCTTTGCTGGGTTTCCTAGCTATTAGATTGGGGTCCATGAGCTCCCCCTTTTTCAGATCAGCTGTCTCTGTGGGTTTCTCCAGTCTGGTCTTGACCCCTTTGTTCATCACTCCTCCCTCTCTGCAGTTAGGTTCCAGGAGTATGGCTCGGTATTTAGCTGTGGGTGTCTATTGTTTCCATCAGCTACTCGATGAAGGCTCAAGGCTCAAGGAGGTAGCCTCTCCACTATTGCTTATATTGTTTGTTGGGGGCATCCTTGTAGATCTCTGGAAATTTCCCTGGTGCCAGATTTCTCTTAAAACCTATAAAGGCTCCCTCTGTTATGCTCTTTTCTTGCTCTCCTTTATTCTTCCCCTGACTCAATCTTCCTGGTCCCTCATATCCTCCTCTCCACTCCTCTTTTCCCCTTCTCTTTCTCCTAACTCCCTCTCCCCTCCTCCCACACTACCAATTTGCACAGGAGATCTTGTCCCTTTTCCCTTCTCAGGGGGACCATGTATGTCTCTTAGGGTCCCCCTTGTTTCCTAGCTTTTCTGGATTGTAGGCTGGTGATCCTTTGCTCTTTGTCTAAAATCCATATATGAGTGAGTGCATACTATGTTTGTCTTTTTGTGACTGGGTTACCTCACTCAGGATAGTCTGTTCTAGTTCTATCCATTTGCCTGTGAATTATAAGAATCCATTGTTTCTTTTTTTTTCTTTCCTGCTGAGTAGTACTGCATTGTGTAAATGTACCACATTTTATCCATCTATTCTTCAGTTTAGGGTCACTTAGGTTGCTTCCAGGTTCTGGCAATTACAAATAATGCTGCTATGAACATAGTTGAACAGATGTCCTTGCTGTATGAATGTGTATCATTTGGGTATATGCCTAAGAGTGGAATTGATGGATTTTGTGGTAGACTGATTCCCATTTTCCTGAGCAACTACCATACTGATTTCCAAAGTGGCTGTACAAGTTTGCACTCCCACCATGGTAATGGTGGATGATTTCTCTTTTGTGTTCTTGGATTCAATTTGCTAGTATTTTATTGAGTATTTTTGCATCAATGTTCATGAGGGATATTGGTCTGTAGTTCTCTTTCTTAGTTGAGTCTTTGTATGGCTTGGGTACCAAGGCTTGTAAAAAGAGTTTGACAATAAATCTTCTTCTCCTATTCTGTGGAAAAATTTCAAGAATATTTGTATTAGCTCCTTGAATTTCTGGTAGAATTCTGCATTGAATCCATCTTGCCCTGGGACTGGTTCCCCTGCATGCAGTCTCCTGTCCTCAGGAGGTTCTGAATAGGGCTGGAAGCCAGGCTCCTCCCATGGGTGGAGGAAGGACCGGGATGCTGGTAGACCCTGGATAGTATATATGGCTAAGTTTAAAGAACAGAATACAAAATGAAAAAAAAAATCTCTCATGTCTTTCTGAGACCTAAACAAATACAATACAAAAGATAATTTAAATGTCAGGTGAAGCTCTATAAAGGATCCTAGAAATATTGATGGATTGCATAAATAAATTTGTATGACTAATATTCTTTGTTACCTGTTAAATAATAGTATTATCCAATTAAAATGCAAAATACTTTATATTTGCATTTCAGTAGTCCATGTTCATATTAAAGACTTTAATTTGTTTTAAACAGCAGAACCATCTGTACTGCTAAACTGTAGTGAAAGCATATTTGACACCAATACTTCTGTCTTACCTGGAAATCACAAACTAGATTGATTTGTGTGTGGATCCACTATTGTATTCAATATTATACTCTGTTTTTGTAGTGTAAGTCACTGGTATCTGTCACTTATTATTTATCATGTTACATATAGCAGGTAATGTTAATGAAATTATTACATGTTTTTATCCTACACACAATTTTAAAAAAGATGTATTCATTTTTATTTTATGGGGGGTCTGTGTGTTGCATGTATATCTGTGTACCATGTGCATGTTGTATCTGAGGAGACCAGAACAGGGCACTGGATTCCCTGACACTGGAGTTACAAATGAGGTCATTAGCCACTACATAGATGTTGGTTGCTGAACCTGTGTCTTCTACAAGAGCAGTCATTTATTCAGTTCCCATTCAACATTTTTTATTTTTAAAATTGATTTTAATTTTTTAAAATTATTTTAATTAATTTTATAATTATTTGTATAATCCTGGCTGTTCTGGAACTTACTATGTAGAGCAAGCAGACCTCAAACTCACAAGGAACCACCTGTTTCTGACTCTCAAGTACTAGGATTAAAGGCATGAGCCATCACATGTGGCTCATTCAAAATTTTGTATTAAAATGTCCTATCACATTTATCTATTTATTCATTAATTGTATTGTAGAGCTCAGAGCGAAACTTGTGATAGATGGTTCTTTCTATCTTTATGTAGCTTTTAGGGATAGAATTCAGGTTGTCAGCCTTGGCTGCAAGTGAGTGAACCCCTGAGCCATCTTGCCTCCATCCACAATTTTAAAAAGGTTTATTTTAATTGTATGCATATGAGTCTTTTGGAGATGAACAAGCCTCTACTCACTCCAGATAGGAAAACTACAACATATCAAAGTATGGATACCATCAAAGTCCAACTTGGTGAACCAATGGATTTTATTGTCGTTACTTACAAGTAATATGGGTGAGGGATTGCTTACAGGAATATGGGTGAAGAGTTACTTGCAGAAGCAGCATTCACCTAGATTACTCAAAATAAAACAGGCTATATGATCAATCTAACTTCAAATAGTAGAAAGTTAACAATGATGTGGGTCTAGGGATGTTGCTTAGTTGTAGAATACTTGTCAAACATACACAAAGTCCCGAGTTCTACCTCCAGCACCACATAAAACTAGGCATGGTTGTTCACACCTGTAATCTCAATACTGGGGAGTTCAATGAGAAGGATAAGAAGTTCAAGGTCATGGCCAGCTACATAGCTCAGCAGTTAAAGGTGATGAGAGGTTAGATAATATCCATTAATACCATATAATTCTGATTTTTTGTAATACTGTCTAATGTTTAGCCAGAAACACTTAAATTTTCTTATTTGCAACCGCAACCTGCCTTTTCTGAATTATGTGCACTAGTATAGAATGTAGGGGCTCCAGATATTAGTATTCCCCATACAATTCAAGGAAGGATCCAGTTAGTTCACTTTATAAAATTAATTATCTTGCTTTTGGAATATTTGTTGTTTATCTGTCCCAAAAGATTACTTCAAGTTCTTTGTCAAGGTCACTTTCTTCTTCCCATAATTTGTCAATGTAATCATTATTAAAAGGTACTACAATTTTTGCTGGGTCTATTTCTGCTAATTGATGAAGTCTCAATTTTCCTTTTAGAATCAACTCAGACACCTTTTCCAAATAAGTTAAAATTTTTTTTTCTACTCTGTTGATGTGGTAAAAAAAATCCATTCTAAGATAATATCTTCCCTCTGCATTAATACTCCTGTAGGAGAATACTTAGAGCATAAAATAACCAGAATGCAATCAAGCTCTGAATCCAAACGATCCACACGTGCATCCTATAATGTCTTTTTCAACAAAGCCAATTCTCTCTCAGCTTCAGCTGATTATTTTCTTGGAATATTTCAGTCCTTGTCATTACCTAAGGCTTCCAACACATTATTCAATCAATCATAGAATACCCCAATAGTGCACTTTAGATAATAAATATCTCCTAACAATCCTTCAAAGAGTCTGTCCTAATTTTCCCCCTTTGGGATCTAATTTTCTGTAGATATGTTTTATTTCCTAAGTAATTAACAGAATCTCCTCTATTTTTTACAGGAGCAAGTAATGTCCAACAAGGCAAAATTTTCTTTACTCCAAGCATTCTTTTTAAAGTATCTACATTTGAAACAGCTAGTAAAATGTCATCCATGTAATGGCAAACTATATATAGATTGAAGAAATTGCTTACATATCATTTCCAAAGGCTGTCATACAAAATATTGGTACAGGAAGGGACTATTTAACATCCCCTGTAAGAGAACCTTCCATTGATATCTCTTAGCAGGCTGAGAATGATTATAAGTAGGCACTGTGAAGGCACATTTTCTGTGTCTTTTTCTTGTAAAGATATTGTGAAAAAACAATTTTTAAATCATAAAGACGTGATCTTTTAGATAATTAAGAAGGTGAAGGAATTCTACACTGTAGTGAGCCCACTGGCTGAATCACCTTATTAACAGCTCTTAGATCTATTACCATTCTCCATTTTCCAGATTTCTTTTTCACAACAAATACAGGATAATTCCCAGGGCTGATTAATTCTTCAATATGCTGAGCATTTAGCTGTTCCTGTACCAGCTGTTCTAAGGCCTGCAGATTCTGTTGTTAAAGGTCATTGCTTAACCCACAAAAGTTTGTCTGTCAACCATTTTAAAGGTAGGGCTGTTGGTGCTTTGAAAGATTAGCAGCTGTTGCTGTTGCGTCCTGCTCTCATAGAACTTGAATGGGCAGTGACCCTTTTTTGTTTTTTTTTTTAATATAGTACTGTCTAATGTTTAGCCAGAAACATGCTAATGTATGGTTTGTTTCTAAGACTGGAGGAGTGTTAATCTGAGTATTCCATTGCTGTAACAAATTATGTCCCCATAAATTCATTGATATGTTAGCCATATATGGCTTTAATTTGCTTCTTTATCCTTCTGGCCCCATACATGTGACCCATCTCACACTCTGTTTTACCTGAGATAAAGTTCCAATCCCTAAAAGTTGAACATTTACCTCTTGAAGAGGCCAATTTGGATGCCAATTTTTGTAACATTCACACCTTTGTCTACAAGACCCTCAATCATTTATTTGTATTTTTAAATTTGGTCTTTGTTTATTTATAGAAGTTTGTCAAAATACTTAAGGGTTTCTCTTGAATTTTTTGTTCTCTCTTCTATAGCTTATCCTATCATCCAGAGCAGTATTTTTTCTTTTAAACAATTGCTCTGGGAAGGAGTTTCCATCACGATGACAGGAAACAATTGAACCAAATTTGACATGGGGGCCTGCAAGAGGAGTCTCCTGATTGCAAAGGTTACCTTGACTTTCCCTTGTTGACCTACTTTCATTTGTCTAATACCTTCCTTTGCCACATCTTCTATGTAATCCAGAAGGAAGAGGTGTTATGTTTGGATTATACTTAGAAAAAACATTGTTTCTAGAAACCCCTTGTTTATAATCCCTTTTTAGGTGCCCTTGTTCACCACAATTGAAACACTTCACATTTCGACTATTCAAATCTCTGCAAATCACCTCTCCTATCCAAGCATCATCATGGTCATGAGATTCAATATTGATTTTATCTGACCCAATCCTCTGAGGGTGCTGATCTTGCCTTTAATGGCCTAATTATCCTTTTGCATTGTGCATTTTCAAAAGCCAGAGATTAAATTATTATTTGTGTATCTTCTGAATTTGGTATCATTCTATTTACAGCTGAAGTCAATCTTAGTAAGAATTTCATGAAGGCTTCCTTTGGGTACTGTATAAACCTTAGTAAATGACTCATTTTTCTTCTCCAGTTTGTTACCAAGCATTGAAAGCTGCTGTGCAGCATAAAGCCAGGGGGTGGTCATCATATAGACATTGCCTTTGTACATCAGCATACTCTCCCTCTCCAAGAAGTTGGTCTTGGGAAATTTCCATACCTCCAATCTTACTTCATTGTTCAATAGTCTTAGCCTCATCTCTTCATCAGGTCCTCCATTGTTTTTGAGGACCAGGTTCCCAGCTGTAACCCAGTCTCTCCAGTCTCCAGGGATAATTCTGTTACAAGGTGATCATGAGTTTGACATCTGCTTCACAAAAGGTGAATTTATGCCATATGAAACTATTTTTCCTTGAATATCATTAAAATCTAACATTTCTACAAGATTCTAGTGAGCTCTTACACAGCCTTGGGGATAGCCATCATTTGGAAGTTCCTGTAAGGTGAATGGACATATTTAGGCTGGTTGTTCGAAAACATTAGACCATTCCTCTCTTAACCTGAAATTGGTTTTCCATTACATTCCTCTGTCTTTGTCTGAAAATCTCTATGATGTTTTATTTTTTCCTAAAATTTCTATCTTACCATTCATATTAACCAACTTCTTAGTGATAAAATTGATATTTAAAATTGACATTACATAATTCCCATCTAAATTAGTTATCTATTTTCAAACCCTCCAGCATATTATCATACAGAGACCTAAATCCCTCCATTGTAATAGCACTTCCTATTTTTTTAATGTGAGAAAAATCTCTATTCCCCCTCTAATAAGAGTTCCCAATCTCACCAAATCTGCTGATGAAGATGGTAGAGCTTAAGGCTGTCCAGTACATCTGAATGGAGAACACAGGTAGTGAACAGTTAAAGGTGCTAATATCTGAGTTCAATTCCAAGAACTCTCAAGAGAAAACTGACTCTCACAAGCTGTCCTCTCACTTCCACACATGCATTATAGCTCATGCATATCCACACAATTACATGCAAAAATTTAAAAAGTTTGAGGTCAGCCTGGGCTACATGAGACCATCTATGAGTTTTATATTAAAAGTATATATATTATGTGTATATATTATACATTTTAGTCACTCAATTTCTAGTTCTAGATTCAACTATGGTCACATGCTTCATGGTTGGTTTTCTTTATTTGGGACAGTCTCTCAGTCTTGGTCTTTCATGATCTTGATAATGTTGAAGATTATATGTCCATTATTATACATAAACCCTATGCTTTGGGTTTGTCTGATGTTTTCTCATGGTTAATTTTTGATGGCTTGTCAATTTATGCCATCAGGGTACGGATAATGATGAAAACACAGTGTCCTAGTTAGGAATAGACTCTAGCCACAATACCTGGATTCGAATTTTGCCTCTAATAGATTATGTGACCTTAGTTTTTGTGACTTAGTTTCCTCATTGGGTATATGGGAAATATCAGTATGTATCTAAGGCTGTTGGGGTTAGTAAACATGTAAAAATGTATACTGTGGTTAGAGCACTGTTACCTAAAATGAGGAGCTGGACATTTATTTGGTTTTACTAACAGAAAGAACTTTCGTGGCAGTTCACGAAGAAACTAAAACAACAATGTATATCCCTACCCAAAGAACAAGGGCTAAAGACTGTCAGGACTTCTGGCCTACCATGAGGTATACTGTTCATTTTAGCCATCAATTTGCTTCCAGTACTTCCTCCTAAGATCTCTAAGATCAAGGTCTCACCTTAACCCACAGAGGAACATTTCTTTAGAACCAAAGATGAGTGAATTAGGCACTAGGCTCTGGTTCCTCGCACATCCAATGAATGGGAAAATGTGAATAAAAACATAGCCAACTAATGCTATTCCTTTTTTTTTTTTCCTGGTAACTATCCCTGGTAACTATCTGGCCTTCTGGCTTCATTAGTATGCATCCAGCACTTCACCCATAGATGCATTCACTGAATAACCATAGTGATAACCTCAGCCCCTAACCTTTGCATGTGTTTCTTGCTGAAGAGGTCAAATCACTCAGACCTCACAACAGCCACTGTATTGGTCAATTGAAGGCAAACAAAGCTGGGAGACAGCAAATGACCCATAAGGTTGGATGGGGGAAGGGATCCTGAAAACTGACTTCAGAAAGTTAGAAAGCATGTATTACACATATGTGTAGTGTTAGTAAATGACAAGTTTTCATTAGCGTCAGAGAAATAAGCAAGTCTTTAATTATGCTTCTGAGTAGCAAATGAATTGTTACAAGTCTGATCTCTTAACTCATTTGACTTCCATCACACTGGGTAACAGTATTTGAAACTTTAATTCGGATCTTGTCTCTGAATACAACGCATTTCTCACAACAATAAAAAGGAAATTTAGACTAACCAGAATACTAACTGAATGAAATGAAGTGACTGAAGTATAAAATGCAACACAACTAGATTTAGGTAGAGCAACTGGTTTGACACTAAGTACTTTTCCAAAAAGGGTCATTCTTAAGGTCTGAGTGTAGCCTGAGCAATATAGGGAGGCATGGTGGGGAGATGTGAACAGGCACATCTTTGGACTAACTTTCAAACTACAGTAATACTTCATCTCCGGTCACTTAAGAATCAAATAGTTTCAATAGGTCAAAAATACAGACCATACAGCATGTGTATCACATCCCCGCCCCTCCCCCCCCAAGTGTGTGGGCAACAGTAAAAGCATATCATGAACACTTAACATGCATTTATTGAGCTGGTTGTGTTTTATACTTTTTTGTGTACTAGGGATCAAACCCAAGACCTTGTGCATGCTTAATACACACCTATGAATATAGGTACATCCTGGCTGGGCCTTTATTTATACGACTATAGAATAAAAATTTTCACAACTTTCTTACCCACCTCAGATTAGGTACTGTTATAAAATATCAGCTGAATTCATAGAAATGTTGTAGCAATCTGTTGTGAACTGTACATGCAAACAGGAAATAAGAAACTTACTTTCTATCACTAAATTGCACCCATAACATTTTGGTATCAAATTGATACTTAAAAAAAGAGGCTCAAATATGAATTGTATCATACCAAAGTTTATTGATTACATCAAACGAAAATTTCTGTAATGAAAAAGGCAAGTTGCATTCATAAAAGATGGCATCCATGTTCATTTTAGAAAGCAACAAAGTAGATGTAAAAAATTGCTTAAGTGAAAAATGTAATACTGCAGTTCCATTTTACAAGCTGAAAAATGATTTTATCAACATCTGCATAAAATTTGCACATTTATATACTGCATGTTATTAAAAAATTTCATCACTAAATTATGACTTTTGCAAATCTAGGCTTACATTTCTACTGTTGCTGGTGTATATGTACTAGATATGGAATGAATATTTTCTGTTTAATAGGCAACATCCTCAAACAATAGACAACAGTTTGTAAAATTACATGGACATTTTGATGGTTCAGAATTCATTCAAATTATGGTAATACAATCCTACTTTTATTTTTTTACTGATTTCTTGCCCTCTTCTAAGAGTGGTTAGATTGTAGTGCTAGGAATACTGGATGGCTCATTTCCATTTACTTCATCTGCTAATCCCATGCTAGCCCTGTTTTAAGTCACTAATAAAAATCTTTCAAAAAGCAAACCCAGGTTCCTCTGATTTGAGCTGCAGTGTACAATGTAATGTGTAACTGAGACATGACCCTAATACATGTCACTCGCTTATCTAGCTTTCTCTCCACTGCAATGGGTCACACATATTCAGTTTTATTTCTACTATCCAATCATTTTGCATTCAATAAGTCTCTCTATTTGGCTCTTATAGTTATTCACAGTCCTTATAGTTCTGATGTAAAACAATAATAATACAGCAGCAACAACAATGACAACAACAATAACAAAATAGCAAAGCTTTCCTGGGTTAGATGTTTTAGCTCTTTGGAACAGGCAAAGAAAAGAAAGACTTTGCTTTCAGCAGATCACCTCAAATACAGGCTACAAGAGCACACAACACACTTAAGCTGTGAATGACACCTAACAAAATACTCAAAAATAATACTGATAGACAAGAACAAATTCATTAGGGAATGGCTTCTGATAACTGAAATTATGACCTTTCTAGAATTTAAGAAAAATTACATCTAAACATCAACACAATATATATGGAAGAATCAAATGTGCCATATGGACTATATAAATATACTGGAATAGAATGAACCTAATACTTTCCTAAATCAAGGTACAATATAAACATCAAATAGTACAGGCATGTCAGACTGACAAAAAATATTAGAAACTGATAGAAAAATATTTTCTAAATATCATTTCAGCCTAGCTTTCAAATGTGGTCCTTCTATCAAATAAAGACATTTCACACTTACTTCATGTTTTAAGTGAACTTGTTAGGGGTTAAACCCTTTTTTTGGTTCAGCAGTTTGAGGATCTTACCAAGATCTATCTCATAGTTGAGAAATAGACCACTCCCCTGTCCCAGTTAGCTACAGGAGACAACATTCATGTCCAAAGAGTCATGGCTTCACAACCTGAACTGTTTTTGTAATGGATCTTTCCTACCAAATTGGTAATAATATTTTTAAAAAAAAGTGCTATATATATGCACAAACAACCTCTTTCAAATAAAAACCGTTAGTAATTTAAAATAAGCTATTCTCCTTTGCCACATAAAATTATAAAATGCCAATGCTAAGAATGGCGCTTATTTCTATATATTTAACCCACCTTAGCTCTTTCTATATATTTAACCCACCTTAGCTCTTTCTATCTATTTAACCCACATTAGCTCACTACCCAGCAAAATTGACACTGGAAATATCTTTTTATTGCTTAACTGTTTTGAGGGGCTACTACCCAAGTGACTGAAGTGTTTTAATTTCAAGTTTAATAGTCCTAAATACATACATGGTGTGTAATTCAGAAGGCAATACACCAAATAACCTTTTCCAACCCTGTTTCTACAATAATAACAATAATTAACAGTATCACACAAAGTCCTCAATGTGTTTTTTGGGAAAGGATATTATACCAAGACAATTAGCCTATGATTGAACAGAAGATGAACTATTTTTGTTTAATGCAGTAATATCATTTACTCTTTCTGTATTTTCAAGTATTGCTCTTATATGTGGAAAAAAATAAGATAATCATTTAGCAGGAACAAGAAATGTGATACAAACAGCCTATGTCTTTTGCCAGGCAAAAAAGTAACACTGTATTAGCAAAATCTGATCATTGCCATTGCATGACTTCTACTTTATACTACTATATTTAAATCCATTCACAAAGTCAATGGGTTAAAAGAGCATCCTTTTCATAGTTACATTTTTCTATCTAAATCCAGAATTCTAAGTATGCTTACTTTAAACTTTCATATAAGTCTTAACTTTGACCATAATGGCTACTTACTATAACTGTAAATGGTTAGGAGAGTTATTTGGTATTTTAATGGACATTTATTCTGAACCCTATACATGAGAGTGGTTTTTTGTTGCATATTGAGTATCCTGAGTTAATATCTTTTGTTCCTTCATGCTTTCTTTCTTTAGCTGCAACCACTGTCAATATGCTTGTAGGACAACAACATGGGCAGTTCAAGATTCGGATTCTGAAAAGGTTAAAATAAAGAGTTACAAAATTTATTTTGGTAACAATATATAACCATCCATTTAACATTAAAAAATAAATCAAGTAGTAAATTTTGTTATGAGAGTTATGCCAAGTTTTATTCACATGCAGGAGGGGAAAAAAGAGTGACACAATAACCAGGTTACTATTTTTTTCTTCATCTGTCCGCTGAATAGTTCAGGCTTGCTCTTTGCTTTTGGATTGCTCCAGGGTTCTCATAGCAGGTTTTCTCACTGGGGTTGCTTATTAAGCGGGGAGTTGCTGGAATACAGGAACATGATTTTTTATCTCTAGAATATAGTAAAATACTTGGCACGTAGCAGATGCTCAGGAATTGAAGGAATAAATTGCATATTTTTTTTTGGTGTGTGAATTATCTTTGGGCATGTATATATGTGAGTATACATGCACATGTGTTCATAAGCATGTATAGGACAGAGGTTAACCTCTGGTGTCATGCTTAGGTGCCATTCATCTTTTTTTCAATTATTTTGAGAAAGGAATTCATTATGTATGCAGCCCCGACTGGACTTGAGCACATAGAGATCCACCTACTTGTGCCTCCCAAGTGCTAAGATTAAATGTGTGCGGCATTACACTCGGCCCTCACTTTGTTTTTTTGAGACAGTTTATTTCAGCATGACCTGGTGCTTGCCAATGTACTAAGCTGACTAGCCAGTAAGCTTCAGGAATTCTCTTGCTTTGTCTTCCAAGGAATCTTCTTTTCCAGCATTGCAATTAAAAGTGCACCAGCATACCTGGCTTTTTATGCAGCCGCTGAGGCTTGAATTCAGGTCTCTATGCTTGCACAGTCAGCACTAGCCCCTGGATTTGTGAATTCTGAGATATTCAGTTTTGGAAAATTTCTGTGAAAATACTCCTTTACTCAAAGAACCACCACCTTTAACATCAGAGTTAATTTTTCTTTTTGGTAGATGATTTACTGTTATTCAAATGACACTTCTTTTTCTTATTCATCATCTATTTAAAAGAAGAACCAGATAATTTCCCTAATATACCTGCAGATTCTTCTCTCTCCTCTAAACTTCATTGCTTGCTGTGATCAGGGTGGGGTATAATAGACAATCTGACCATTGAATATAAATGTTGAAGTTACATATAAAGAAGAGTGGGCATACTTTTGATTCTTTATGCTAAAATCAAGCTTTAAAGATCTTAAAATGTATTTACTTAGATGTGTATATGCACATGCCATAGTGCATGTGTGGAGGTCAAAGATCAGCCTTCAGGAGTTGTTGCCTCTTTCCAACATGTGGGATTGAACTCAGGTGGTCACGCTGGGTAGCAAGCACTTTTACCAGATGAACCATCTTGATTGTTTAAAACTCAAAAAATTTGAACTACATACAGCAATGAAAGGTCTTAAAGAGGGAACTATTTACTTTCTATATTGGGGCACCTTTCTTATCATATTGAACTATAAATTCATTAGAATAACCTCAATTTTCTATTCATGTTCCCTACTCTTCAGGTCATAGTGACTTTAACCCAAAGAAGGTTGCAACTCAATCTGAGAATATGTGAAAGAAATCAGGTTGTCCCCTTATCTACCAAGGAATAAACTCAGTAGCTGAATTGCCAAATATTTTCCTTGGAGAAGAAATAATGCTACAGAAAAATCAATTCCTGGAAAAAATAACTACATTAAAAATGAAATACTTCTTTTTAAACTTCCTAAGTTCTAGATATTGCAGGAGTTGAGGCCCTGGAGAGGCCAAAAGCAGTAGCAGTGTCTGCTACTCAGCAGAGCCCCCAACCACAGACCAAGCTAAAGAAAGCAATCCAGGGGGATACAAAATTAAATGCAAAAAATACTATAGTTGAAATGCATCTGGCTTACTTAGAACAAAGCAATCTGGGACAAAATGTTCAAAGACTTTAAAGGCTACTAAGAAGTAAACTCACTACTAAGAAAAAACTCATGCAGGCGAGTCATTAAAAAAAAATGTGTAACATGTTGACTGCAGCACAAGAAGTCTGCTTCCAAAATAACACTGCAGATACACAATATGGGAAATGATACGAAGTGAAAGAACCAACAGATTCAGTCTATTAAAATGGGCTAAGGTGGAGTATCAGATTCAAAGTAAATTGTTCCACAATTTTATTCATATGATCATAATTTTATGTGCATATAAAAAACCAGTCCTGCTTGTAAGTAGAGAAGTTGATAAGTGAATTACTTAGGAACTACTCTACATTCCCTTCAATGGATAAAGGACCTGGCATGACAGAGACCTCTGCAGTAGGAAAGAGGACTGCACATGAAAGGAGTCATTCTGAGTTCTAGGGTCCCTCTCATAATACATTAATTCTGCTAAAATATTTTTGAGGTAAATAAAGCAATGTTATAAAATAAATTTATTTTAGAAACATGAACTAGGAAACATTTTGTCATTATCATGCATCCCCCTGAATGGCTAGGAAAGATTTTACCTCTGAGAGTTGAAACATTTAGCTTGAATAAAACTTGACATCAAAAGTATTATAATTAGAGGACTGGATCATTAACATATATTTGGGGATTAGATCTTTACAAGAACATTAAAAGTATATACCTACAAACACACAGACATAGCACATGAAGGTACAAACACATTTGATTATTTTTACATAGTTCCCAGAAAAACATGCAATGCTAAACTGACTTGGTATTATACAGATGCAATTTTGGAATATTTGATTCCAATTTTCCAAATCATGCTTATAAGTCATAATTATAGCATTTCTAGAGATAAGCATGAAGTACTTTCATATGATGGCACTACCATGACAATTTGCCCTCCACAAATTAAATATATATAGTATTAATATTCAGTTCTTAAGATGTCAAAATTTCATTGTGAGTTTCAGGAAATTTAAAGTATAAATTTAAAGTATAAATTTCCCCATATTCCAAGCAATGCATCTTTATATTTTTGCAAAGAATAGTATAAAGTTCACCACACCAACAGCAGAGAAAATTTAAAGAGTGATATTTTCATTTTTTTCTTTATAATGCTGTTAATCTTTTTCTTTAAAGGCAGCCCACTTGTTTAACACTAGGTACCTGTTACAATATATTAGATTCGTCTGAGAATGTTCGTAAAAGAAGAGGTCTGACTGAAGGTCTGGTGGATAATGAGTCAGATGCCCTTCTACAGCTCAGATTTCTCTGTAATAGTGAGGCAAAGATACTTAAAGCATTTGAAGATAGGTTAACCTACCTGGTGATAAAAATGTAGGAGAAATAAAAAATCATTTCCTACAGACTACTTTCCTGGCCCCAAAGCACAAATTATTTCAGTATACAGCAAATGCATAACATTCAAGTAAATACATTTAAAGGTCCAAGAAAGCCTCCAACTCAAACTGGTTTTTGTGGCAGAAGTAAATAAACATTAGTGGTATGTGGCAAACTTGGGTGTCTGGGATGGCACTGGTAGGTTATATGGTAAGATGAGTCAATATGGCTTGATTAGTGAACCTTACCATCCTTTTGGTGAACACCTCTGAGAGTTGTGCTGGTGCTCTGAGTGTGTCAAAAAGGAAAATTTGTGCAAAATATTCTTGTCCTGATGAACAGGCTAGTTCTAACATCATGGCTACTATATTGCATACCCCATATTACAAAGTTATACTTTGAAGTTTTTGAAAATTACTCCCTTTCCAGTAAGACAATTTAGAAGGTGAACAAATGATTAAAAGAAAATGACAAAATATTTTAAGTATCAATAGAAAATATAAAAATGAATCATGAGAAGTAACTTTTTAAGAAGAATCAGGAATGGTGTCAGGCAATGAGAATGCAAACAAGTTGGTACATTAAGAAAAGAAATCACCTTATTCACTCCAAGAGAAACTGTGATTGCTGGAAGTTTGAGAAAGCATGAAGATAGTAGATGTTCCTGAGGAAGGGAGGCGTTTCGTTACCTTGTTCACAATTGCACAAAAGGTGGAAAATTGCAGTAGGAAAGAGAAAAATGCAGAAACCATAAAAAAGGAAGAAAAAAGAAAGAAAGAAAAGAAAAAGTAAATATTCTCTCAGATGTAAAACATTTAAAAAGAAACCTTGAGAACTGGAAGTAGAAATGACATGTTAGTTTTGAAGACGTTACTAAAGTAAGAGTAGAGTTAGTTAGAAATAATCTATTATATGTGCCAGCTGCTGTTCTCCTGTGCATCAACTTAAAATTAGTTTGCTAATGGGGATGTACTATTTTAAATTATATAATTCTAATATGCCTCTTGTTAAAACGTTAATCACTAATTAACTACCTTAAGTTTGTTTAAAATGCATTGGTCAGAGAGCTTATGTTCAAGTTCTATCACAAATCACTAATGTACCTGAAGCAACTGTCTTTCCTATTCAATTGTACAGACATATTATGAAAAGATAACTATTCTTTGGGCTGCTACAAGTTAAAAATCTAACCAAAACTAATGTAATGAGAGAACATTTGGTGGTGTAACCACTGTACCATTTAACTCTGAATTAGTTAATTTTCTTTTTTTTTCTAGCATAATTTGATCAGTTTTAAAATTTTTCTACATAAGAGACCTCTTTACAAAGGTAGGCTAAATTGTTCCTACATAAAATATATATTTTTAAACTCAAATTCAAAGTTATAAAAATGTAATTAGAAAATATAAGAGATTCCTTTTTATATCTGAAATCATTACATAACTTGCAGAGTTGGCTTTGGTGTTGTCCATGCAAGACAGAAGATGGGCGGTCAACTATGGATGGGGATGAACTTAACAACTCTACTAATCAAGATTATCCATGTTAGCCAGGTGTGGTAGTACACATTGTAGTCCAAGCACTCAGGAGGCTGAGGGAGGAGCATTACTATGAACTTAAGTTTGTCTCAAAAACCAAAAAGCAACTAAACATCCGCCCAAAAAGATAGAAGATTACCCTTATTTTTTTATTTATTTATTAAAGAAAATAGGCTTAGGAAAAGAAAGTAACTCAAGTGTTATATATATCTAATAGTTTAATAACTAAACCTTTAAATACAAATACTTCTATTTATTTGTGTTTTGATATAACCATACTTCTTCCCATTTATATTTTACTTTAAATACAGCAGTTGAGGACATGTGGCAGGGTGCGAATTACAACTTGGTAGAACTAGAGAAGTATTTCACATTCCAAAAGAAAAATTTATTTCCATCTTCTGTTTTGTGGGCAAAAACCTCGCAACAAGATTAACATGACACTATGTCCCCATTCCCAGGTTTAATGTAAAAACCTATTTAGAGACTGCAGCTATAAGCACATTTTGTTGTATTAAAAAAATTGTATTCAACCATCAGAGACAAAGGTAGCACAGGAGGCAAAAATTTTAGGAGCTAATATATTAGGTGTTTAGAAACTTTATAAAGAACAAAAAGGAAGTATGAACATACAGAAAGCAGTAGAAAGCATGACATGAAAAAGTATCCAAAACAATAAAAACAGCTAGCAACTGGTAGTGGTAGGTGAGGACAGGTGATGATGGGCTAAAACAGTGTAAAATGTCCATATTCCTTTACAGTCACTTATAGAGCTCTGAAACACAGACATAGAGCAGTATGTCAAAGAGGCCAAGGATAAAGACTTGTGCTAACAACCATGATGTTAGGATTTTTCCTTACAATATTACTACAATTTAATTTTCACTAGTGTATTTTTTCAGAAATACTGCCCTCTGAATACATGGTTGTAAATGACACTTGTACGTATTAAAACATGACTCATCATTATTACCATTTATAATTAAGATGATGTTATATTTTCCAAAATGCATTCTCTGTGAATTTTAGTCAGACAGCTGACATTCTTTCCCTGTGTTCTCTTCTTGAACAGCTTCATATCTGTACATTGGAATATTCCTTTATATTTTGTGTAGACATCTTGTACTAGCCATTGGGATGTTGTCGGACCATTTCCTACTAATTAGAAGACTCTTCTCATGTCTAACAGGCAGTGAAGCCTCCTTTTAGAATGAGGCAGATTATATGAGAAAACATTTCATAAGAAAAGTTGAAAACTCTTCTTGCTGGTAATGCAAGGTTAAGTAGTATTTACTACTTATCAAGTGGGTACATGGGTATTTCAATGATTCACGCGAAGACTACTGTGTTTATATGAGGTAGAGATTTCTGAGATACCTCAAATCTTAAAACTTTAAACTCATTTTCAGGTGTTACCTTGTTTCTTCACTGTTCAACGTTCAATGGTAGTTCCATCAAACACTGCCAACAGTATGGTTAAGCAGCTTTGCCATTTCATAAGCTAAAGAAAAGCTTTACTCTTCCTTTTTTTGAGACGTTTCACTGTGTAGCTTTGGAACTTGTCCTGGAATTCCTTTTGTAAACCAGACTGGCTTCAAACTCACAGAGATCGGCCTGCCTCTGTCTCCTGAGTGCTGAGATAAAATGTATACACCACCATTGCGTGGCGTAAACTTTACAATCTTTGAAGATGGAGCTTTAGCACAAACATTAACCTCCTTGCTGAAAATTAAGCTGAGAGGTAAATGGTTGAAGTATAACCCTTGAATTGAGTGACTTGAGAGAGCTTTTTAAAAAAATTCAAATTAGAAGTTTATCACACTTAGGCTTTTTTAAATATACTTAGGCTTTTTCATTAATATGCTTTTATTTTTTTTAAAAAATTATTCATTCATGTATATGAATTCTTTGTTTTCACACACAGTAGAAGAGGGCACCAGCTCCCATTATAGATGGTTGTGAGCCACCATGTAGTTGCTGGGAATTGAACTCAGGACCTCTGGGAGGGCAGTCAAGTGCTTTTAACCACTGAGTCATCTCTCCAGACCCCTCTCCCTTTTTTTTAAAGACAGAGTTTCTCTGTGTAGCTTTGGATGTCCAGGAACTTACTCTGTAGACCAGGTTGGCCTTGAGGTCTTGAACTCACAGGTATTTGCCTGCCTCTGCCTCCTGAGGGCTGGAATTAAGATGTGTACTACCATTGCTTGGCAAATAATATGCTTTTCTTTCTAATTTTTTTCTTGAAACCAACAAATATTCCAAAAGGCTATTTTTATCTTGAGCCAATTATAATTGCATTATTCTTTGGTAATTTTATATGAGTGTAGGATTTTAGATCACATTCATCACCCCTTCCAATTCCTCCTATTCTGTATTCTTTATTTATATTTTTTGAGATTTATTTTGTGTAAGAGTATTAGCCTGTAAACCATGAACATGTATGGCACCTGTATAGATCAGAAGAAGGCATGAGATCCCCTAGAACTGTAGTTACAGATGGTTCTGAGCTACTATGTGAACCTGGTCCTCTGTAAGAACGCATGATCTTAACTGCTGAACCATCTTTCCATCCCCGTGAGCATTATTTATAATGCAAACATCATAACAGTTCTCAGCAGCAATGGGGGCTACCATTATTAGCCTTTTTACTGGAGATTTCAGGAGTAAATGACTCTAATCTTGTTATGTTGTCAAAAGCTATATAACTGATCGCATTATTACATTGTATATCTGCTTACTAAAGGGTTCAGAATGAATATACTTTATAATGTAACTAGAAGGAAAGCTCCAATAAGCTGGGGCCATGTTTGATTCACCCATGAATTATCATCACCTATAATAGCTAATAAATGCATCATGAATCCTCAGACACTATAAATTGAATAAAAAGGAACACAAAATAAAGATGTTTTTATAATTATTTAATATATATTAGCTTCTTTTTGAAACATCATAGTGGCATGTTCACTACCTACTTTTAAGTCTCCTTTTAAGAACAGCTGCTAAGACCCCCTTGTAGATAGCACTGACAGGGTATCTACTACAGACAATTGTGGAGTAAATAGAGAATGTGTAATACACTTACTGCAGTTAGGGGAACCTTCTATTCTAGATAGGTACACACATTCAATGTCATCCCATTACAGAATCTGCTAGGCTCCAAGCACGACCCAGTAGTAAGCTTATGCTTTGCTTTAAAGTAAGTCTACTCTCGTTTAACAAGGCATACTGAACAAAATAGGAAATTACTCATGATGTCACACTACTGGTCATTAAACATAATGATTAATGTATTTTAGGGAAAATATGATACTTATTCTCCTTCATTTCAAAGTTGACCTCTGTTAGTTTATCAATGACCCAATGGAATCTGGTGTGACCTATGGTTGCCATGAATCTGTTGGCCTGTATGCATTCATATGTAGTACCTTTGTGTATATTTCTCCCACCTTCCCCATTCACACACACAGTTGCTCACTCTCTCTTACATAAAGTCTCTCTCTCCCTCTCCCTCTTACACACACACACACACACACACACACACACACACACACACACACACACAGTGCAGTTTAGTGCCCACAGTTGTTCTGACAAAATCCTATAGAGTCTGAAAAAACAATTTAGACTTTCAGACACTGGATATATAGAGAGATGTTCATCAGGAGGTGGCTCAACAAATGTTTACTGGTTCCAAAAGGTAGGAATAAATGAATGAATGACAGAATGAATGAAAATGATTATGGAAATTTTCCTGCTTATTCTACAACATTTTCATGCCAAGCTATATCACAGACATTAGATTCCTTCTGTCATGGATATAAACCATGACAAATTTCATGCTGACCCACTGGCAACATTCTATGCTTTCAGCTGATATTTGGACTCCCCTGTCTACATGGAATAAAAATGCTCTGATTCTATGAATCTGTAACTTGCTAGCAACACCCCTCCACTTAATTGCCTATGAAAACATCACTGAACATTGCAGCTGGTGTCTCATTTTTGCAGAAAGCCTAAGTAATATTGGGATAATACATTTGAAGATTGTGAATTCTGAGATTTTTTTTTTATCCTTAAGAGCATGAAGCTTGAGTGTGAGCCATTTTGCAACATGAGCTTCATTATCTCAAAGAGAAACATTAGAAGCAGCCCAACATATACTTTTCAGATAGGAAAACAAATGGAATAATAATGCAAAGAGAAACTTCCTTTGTAAATTCTGTATTGAAAAAGGACCTTTCTTTTCTTCCTTTTGTCCCTTTCATAGGGTCTCAGGATATAGCCAAGGATGGCCTTGAACTGTGATTCTCTTGTCAGACATTATAGGCATGGGCCACTATATCCATTTTAGGTAATGTTGAGGATGGGACCCAGGGTTTTGTGAATACTAGGAAAGAACTCTACCAACTGAGCTATATTTCCAGTCCCTGAACCATTTTCTTCTGTTTTTTCTTTACTTTCCTTTTGTCATACTTGAACATTTCTATTTAGCTATATGAAAATCACCTCTTGAACTAGTTTAGGAGAAAACTGTTTCATCACACTACTTTCCATCCTAAAACTAAAAACCAGGCTGGATGGAGCTAATCAAAGGCCACTGGAAGGGTTAAAAGAGTAAACAAATACAGCTCATCTATACCAAAATTGTGATCATTGTATCCCCTAGGCCACATAAAAATAAGAAGTTCAGAGCAATTCTTGTCACCTAGCTATATACTACTTTCCCTCCAGTAACTGAGGGTTAGACCTGGGGTCGCATGAATATTTTCAAAGCTTTACCACAAAAGCTGTATTCCTAAACCACTTTAAAACTTTGTTGACTTTTTTTACTATAATAATTTCACATCTTCATGTTTATGTAATGTCATCCAACTGGGTTTTGTAATTCAATATGCAGGAAGACTCCTATGATATACCAGCTTTGTGGCTCAATTGTTTGATAAATTTGATTAAATACATCAGGTGGTCATGACTAGAGTATTTCCTGAAAATAGTGCCTTAGAGGTGTTAGAAGAGCTAGCTAATAACGACACAAAATAAATAGGACTTCAGGACTTCATTTAACAAAGTGAGCAAGTGTTGGCAAGAATATGATATAATTAATTAATCTGCTGGTAAAAAAAAAAAATTGCCAGTGGGTTTTTTTTTTTTTTTTGGACAATTCTAACCCTTTCACTTTAAAAGCTTTTAAAGAAATGTTCAAAAGATATCAGGTAATGTGACAAAGGGAAAGAACTCCTCTCCACAGAAATATAATTTAATAGTTAAATATAAAAACACACTTATAAACCATCATGAATTTTCACAAGAGTGTACTGAAGAGTAAGGATATTAAAACCACATCTAATGAATGAATTATCTTTGGTTGAAATATACTGCTAGGACACAGGGCTAGAAGCAACATAGAGATTAAGCAGCACTATAATCAAAGGAAGAGGACAGGTTTGAAAGAGGCAAATTAGGATTATCAACTGAAAAAAATCCACAGGGAAATTTCTAAGGTCAAAGCTAAAATGTTGGTGTGGAAATTCCTGATGTGAAAATTCTGAGATAAATACAAAATAGTCCTTCTTTCCCTTTAAAAATTCCATATGGAGCATATGAGATACTCCATATGGACTGCTAACGATCACATAGAACACTATTAAGGAATCTACTTACCACCTGCATTGGATAACGAAGTTTTTACTATACTTTTTATGCAGAAGAGGAAATTAAGTGATGAACCTGCAAGGAGGGGTTTAACATGCTGTAACTAATGCAATTCTCTAAATAAGGTTTTTAGTTCATGGCAGACAGTGCAACCTCTTCCAAATATTAGGTTAGAACACAAATTTAGTTCTTACCCTGGCACTTCTTCTTCGTACATTCTTTACTACTATTAGGAGAATCTCAGGGAAAAGGCTGATAAATATTAGGAGAATTATGGCCAACCATGTAGACACAGAAGACAGCATTTGAGCAAACACAAAATACATTCTCTGTTGTTTTAGAAAAGGCCTGGAATGGAAAGAAAACACAGAATAGAAAAACCAATCAGTTCCTGTCTTTTGTATTTAAAAGGAATCTTCCTCACACAGATTGATGAAAATCATTTTCTCTAGAATATCCCCAAAGCATTAACATGTTTCATTTACCAAATGTTCATAAAGGGATGTGAATCAAGGAGAAATAAATAAAATTCATCTGACTTGGAAACAATCATGCCATCAACTATAAAGCTACCAAATGGTGAATAATTATATGCACTGGAAAATGCCAGAGCTTAAAGATATTTAAGAGAAATGAGGTTAATTTCCATCATATTAAGCATTTTATTTCTTCACCTGTCTTAGTACAAAGGATGTTTGCTCTACATTCAGAAATCTGTCTTTTTAAATGAATTACCCAAATTACCCCCTTAAAATGTCTATTAAAATATATAAAAAAAGAACTATACAGTTTACAGTCACTCATAAATGAGAGGAATCTACTCTTCTTGTCTGCAAACATATATATTGAATAACAATTTGTGCCCAGGAGACAGATGACAGACTACTTTTTTGTTTTGTTTTTTTTCTCTGTATGGCTTTGGAGCCTGTCCTGGAACTAGCTCTGTAGACCAGGATGGCCTCAAACCCACAGAAATCCGCCTGCCTCTACATACTAAGTGCTGGGATTAAAGACATGTGTCAACACCGCCCAGCAGCAGACTACTTTTTTTAAGCTCATGTGTAGCTTAACCTGAACCATTCTGGTTAATCACAGAATTTCAAGAAACAAAATAAAACAAAGATTTAGTCTTCCTATATCTATGTGACATATGTGCATGAGTCCTGGTGGGTACCTGAAGCTATGATTAGTACTCTCCCCCAACAGTTTCCAGTAATACCCATAATAAGTTTAATTTATAGAACATGCACAAAAAGACAACAATGAAATAAGCATAGGAAAGTCACCAGCATCATTACTCTTGTACTCTGTTGACCCAAAATAAGGGTCAGTTGAATACAAACACTGTGATTTCATGATAGCTAACCTGAAAAAGAGATAGTTATTACACAAGTAATGGGGAGGTGGTATATATGGCTTTGAGTACATGGGACAAAGGGATGAATCATGTGTTTGACAGGACAGATCTGGGTGGTATGCAATTTTATCACACTACTGAAAACTGCACTTAAAACTTATGAATTGCTTATTTCTAGAGTTTTTCTTATTTTTTCTTAGTGTATGGTTCATTGAGAACAAATAAACCTCTCAAGTGAAACTATAAATAAGGGAAGCCCATTGTACATTTTTCAGTAGGTATCACTTAATGAATGTAAGTAAATGTGACAAAGTTTTTTCATTTAAAAGAGCTAATGAGGAAAAGTCTGTATGAAGGGTTCAAAATTGTTTAGGTTCTAGAAGCATTCTATCATGTGGAAATTTGTCTAATTCTCAGATGTTGATTACAGAGTCAAAGAATATAGTATTCTGGGTAGACAACTACATATTTCATTTAGTTAATAAATTTTGGTTTAGCTGTGTAATTCTTAAGAAAACTTTTTTTTTTTTTAGTTTTGCTGTTCTTAATCATTAACTATAGAGGTGCCAAATATGTGCTATAATTACATTTTTTCCTCCATGGGTATCCAAATTTTTGTTTTTTTCTTATTTTACATATCAATTTCAGTTCCTTCTCTCTTCTCCCTCCCTGTCTCCCTCCCATGCCCCCTGACCACCTTCCCATCCCATCCCCCTCCCACTCCACAGGGAGGGTGATGCCTTCCAGGAAGGATCATCTAAATCTGTCAAGTCATTTGGAGTAGGGACTAGGCCCTCCCTCCTGCCTCTAGGCTAAGGGAGTATCCCTACATGGGGCATGTGCTCCCTTTTGTGCACCAGGGATACATCCCGGTTTTGCTGTCAGAGGTCCCTTAGACTGCCCAGGCCTTCTAACTGAGACCCATGTTTAGGGGGTATGAGTCGGTCCAATGCTGGTTTTCCAGCTATCAGTCTGGGGGTCCATTAGCTCCACCTTGTTCAGGTCAGCTGTCTCTGTGGGTTTCTGTAGCCTGGTCTTGTCCCCATTTTCTTATCACTCCTCCCTCTCTGCAACTGGATTCCATGAGTTTGGCTCAGTGTTTTGCTGTGGGTGTCTGCTTCTGTTTCCATCAGCTACTAGATGAGGGCTCCATGATGGTGGATAAGTTAGTCATCAATCTCATTATCAGGGAAGGGCATTTATGGTAGCCTTTCTACTCTTGCTCAGATTGTTAGTTGGGGTCACTATTTATAATTGATTCAGTGTGTGTCTATGTGTGAGACAAGTTCTCATTATGTAGCACTTATTGGTCTGGAACTTACTACAAAGATCAGTTTACAAGTCTCTATCTCCCCAATTCTGACTAATATTAACAGTGTATCCACCACACCTGACCATGTTCTTTATTTTCTGATCATGTTTTTAAAAGTTTTTCTTTTCTTTTTTTTTTTTTTAAATTTTAAATAGCTTTGCAAAAGAAGAACTCTCTTCCCCTGGGCGTGTGAAGGATTATACAGGGTTTCTTTTATCCCAGGATGAGATAAAACTTACTATTGTAGCTCAGGATGACCATGAACTTCTGGTGATCCTGCCTCTCCTACAAATACTGAAGGAAAATGCTATCATTTAAGTGATAATAAGGTCTAAATCAGGTTCTCAACCTTCCTAATGCTGTGACCCTTTAACTGTAATTTTGCCAGTGTTATGAACTGTAAGTATCTGACATGTGACCCCTTAAAGGGGTTGTGACCCACAGACTGAGAACCACTGGTCTAAATGAACAATAATATATATTTTAGCCAATGTTATCAGGTTGAGATTTCATAGGATGACCATTTCTATTGGAAATCATATTCGTAGTCAGGCTACTGTTTTATTTCACAGAGAGCTGATAATATATCTATAAATTTAAATATTTTCACGGAGCCTATACAAATATTGAATGAATAGACTAATAACATGCTTATAAGTGACATTTTACCTACAAGTAGCAACATTTCAAGGTTTAAGTAATGTCTAGCCCATTATTATTAAATATACATATATTAATATTGATCACATATGTACAGCTGCTTACCAAATAATTCCTCCCCAGAAGAATGAGAAAAAAACATAAAAGGCTAGAGAACCCCAAATCACAAAGTGATTTATCCATGTCCAGAATCGAGTATCCAAGGCGAGCTGAAAAAATACAATATAAGCATTTTTTTGACAGTCACACAATAAAATTGGTAATACTGATATCTGATAATTTATATAGATTACAACAGCTATGGGAGGATTTAGCCCTGACCATTACTTTAGAAGGGGATGTAACTAAGAAGAGCAGAAGCTAGACTTTTCAAAGTACTAAAGTAAGAATGCTGAAAGCTGCCCTGATGACTCTAAATTCTATAGTACAGACATGGAATTGTAGTTAAGCAATTTGTAGGTAGAAGGCTAGAGATGTCTCAGCATTGAGTGACAGGTAGCAAATGAGGCAATGGTAATAACTGGGAGGCTAAAGTCCCAAATCTTCAGGTAGTAGTGACTAGGGATGTAATGGCAAAGGAGATCTAGCTAGCTGAGGCAGGTATGCCAAAAATCAGGAGTAGAAGAGTAGCTAAAAAGAGTATACATGGAGTTATAAAAGCATGAAAAGGTAAAAGAGTCACTATATGTCGAGGCAACTACCTGTATGCACCATACACCATGGAGCAATGAATCATGGGTTGAGAATTCCAAATACAGTCTCCCAAATACAGGAACCATAGACATAGACAATTATACCTATCCTGTCACATATCTTTATATACTTCATTAACTAACATTTAGATAAATTTCAGTAACTAATAGATTTTATAAAATTACATTACCACCAAGCTCTTTTGCATACATGTCTTGTAAAGAAAGGGCATGAAGTGAAGTGGGCAGAGAGGATCTGAGAGGAATTAGAGAACAGTAAAATCCTGATCAGAATATAGTGAATGAAAAAATTTTCAAAACAGTCCAGTGATTAAGAAGGAGAAGATTTCTATAAGTATGGCTGTAATTTTAAAAAGTGGTGTGTGAGACAAAGATGTGACAGAGCTTGGGTGGTGGGTTTTACTTTTATTTTTTTTAATTGGCGGAAAGTGAATGGGAAAGGGGGGTGGGGAGAGGGGAGACAGGCTTCTGAGTACAGGAGCAGCAGCAGAGAAGAGAGAGGCAGAGAGAGGTTGGGGGAAAAGACAGAGTTAGAGGAGGGGGAGGGGGAAAGAGATGGGGGAGAGAGGAGGAGGGAGAGAGGCAGAGAAGGAGAGGAGGAGGGAGGGAGGAAGAGAGGAAGAGAGAGATAGGAGGTAGGTAGGCCCTTTTAAAAGGGAACATAGTGAATGTGCTCAGGCGGTGCTCTTAGTGGCTGCAGCTGAGGGTTTATACTGTCAGAATCCCAAGACAGGCCAGTACAGATGCCTGAATACTAACAATGGTGTCTGAATTTCTTAATACCAAAACAAAATAGCATAGAACATATACTAGAAAAAATGATAAACAGTATACAATGTTAAAACACTTAGTATCATATACGTTTTAGTAAGTAGTCAGACAATGGCTTGGATAACATATAGTAGCACAAAGATATATTTGAAAAATATACATCTAACCTTTAGAGTTACAGTGAACACTAAGACTGTAAAAACAATGGTTCCAAACGTCCAGTTTCCATATATCTGAAAAACATTTAACGATTACACATGTCATAAATACAGAAGCTTGCTGAAGAAAAAGAAAATCAGGTTCAATCCTGCATGTAACTGCCAAAGATCTTTTTATGAATTATTTAGGAAAATAGCTGGGCAATAAGATTAAATCATAAAGCTAGACTTTCATGGATATAGATACACCACACCTGTGGTTCGCTGGTTTCATTACCATGCAGCATCAAACAGGAAGAGGGAAAAATACTATTCCACTAGAAGCACCACTCATCAAAATAAGTCATCCGTATGACTCATGTCAGTAATGAGTTTGATATGTTTTTGTCCTAGAATATAAAGGAAGTTCTGATATAAAAACAAGTGGACTCACATTTTAAAAAGTGAGTCTAATTATTATTAAATCTGTTAGCATGTGCACACCAAAGAGAAGCAGTACCACTTATAAATCCAAACAATGGCAATGAATGGCACATATGCTTACCAAACGCTGTCAAGATCTGAATGCATAACATTGAAACAGAAAATGAGATGTAAAACTTTAAAAAAATAAAAACAAAATAAGGTTACTAGAAGGAAAAAGGATTCAACCAAATCATACATGGGTTTAGCTGCTGATAAAAATGCTTACGCTTATGTAATTTTAGCAAACACTTAAAAAGGATTATAACATATACAATAAAATCTTAATTTAGACTTCATGAACTCAAAATGCATAATGAATCTGAAAAGGGCTGGGCCAATGGTTCTTATATACCACCTGGAATGTTTGCTAAGCCCATGAATGTCAACATAAAGCAAATTTGAAGCAAAATTTGTTTTGTTTTTCCACAGAAGTTTTCTTTGTAACAATCCTTGGCTGCCCCGGAACTCACTTTGTAGATGGGGCTGGCCTAGAACTCAGACATCCTCCTGCCTGTACCTCCTGAGTGCTGGGATTAAAGGTGTGGGTAACCACCACCACGCTGAAGCATTTTTTTAAGCACTAGCCAGTTATGTACAATTTTTGTGTCAAAAATTACAAAGTAAAAGTTATAGAACTACTCATAAATGAAGGATCTGAGAAACCATAAAATTGCATCTATACTTACTAGGAGACAAAAGTTGACTTGGAAAGTTAATGTGACTTTCCCAAGGATATCCAAGATTTAGCAGGACCTTCTGTGGCAAGTGCTAGGTGTATGTATTCTAAGGTCAATATATATTATTCTAATAGTTACATTATGATTAATAATTAGATAGGATCCATACCAAACTAACTTGTTAGTCCAAATTAGGACTATAATTTCCAAAGTATCATTCAAATTAATTGAGTTTACACTTTTGTAAGAGATTTTAGTTGTGCAGATTTCAGACACATTATGTGCAGTAAATTATTTTTGAAACAGCTTTTTGCTTCATATTTATGGTAACTAAAATGGCCATAAAAGAAGAGTACCAAGCACAGCAAAGGAGAACATAATGGAAGCAACATGCAAGGCAGAAGTTTCAGTTTCCCAGTGTATGGCTGCAGGATGGCCTCTTCCCTTCTCCCATATCAATATTTCTCTCCTAGAATATGGGTAGGCCAAAATCATCCCAGTGCAGCTGCTCACTGACATCATCACTTTTTCAGAAGGCACTAGCAGAACCAACACAGCATTTTTAAAAGAACCCTAAACTCCCACTTTGAAAATAAAGACTTCCCTCTTTATATACTCGTCTAACATTACAAGACACAGTAGCTATCCCCTTCAACTCCAAACATGGAAGGCTACTAACTATGCATTAGAAATGCAGCGGGCCATGCTGGGCACTAACATGGGCTAAAGCTTTTTTCCTATCACAACACACAGGTACAAAGTCTAAAGTCCCATGAACTCTCTTCAGTTCTAAAAATCAACAGACAAAATAAGATTCTAGAGGGTTTCCTGTCTTCCTAAACACACACACACACACACACACACACACACACACACACACACACACACACACATGATTTATTACTCCAGTACTTCCTTATGTCAAAGACCTAGCATTAAGAAAAATAATTTGAAAAATGATTACCATAAACCTGTGTGACAAATGTAATGCCTATGGGAAAAATATATGCTCTTCTTACCTTTCCATTGTCTTCTAAGGATGTAGCCTGAAAAAGGAAGTAAGTTCCAAAGAAGAATACTGTCCCTTCAAAGGCAGCCAGAAATGTCCAGTATAAGAAGGGCCCCAACTGTAACATAGCATTGCCAGTAATTTTCCTACGAAGAAATGGAAGAAAAAATATCAATGAATCTCTGTATGCTGTTAAGTTAAAGATACAAGGAAACACCATTAATCTGTCCTTGCTACAATGAAGGGGCTGCCCTGATGAACAGAAAGCTTTTTTTTTTTTTTTTTTGATAAAGGGACTAAATAACCAAAGTTACATCTTCATGTAATCACTACCTAACCAAGACATTGAAGTAAACTGTAATATATTTCTAAAATTTTGGTCAAACAACATAACAGAATATTATCAATAATAATTATATACAATTTAACAGTTATTTATAAAATGAGTTAAGATTGATCATCCATCCCTTTGTCCATACATCCACCTGCCTACCTGTAACTTTATACATGTCTATATAATTATAGTTAGTAAACACAAACAGATGTGGGGCAGAGAGTGCAAAACCTAGGTATTGTTATTCTCATCTGCAAATAAATCTCAGAAAGGTATAACATAATGGTTCCCAAACTCCACACTTAATTAACCTGGAATCTTTCAAAGCTAGTAATGGATAAAAGACAAATACTGTATTTTCCCACTCATTTATAGAAGGTAAAGAGCTGACCACATAGAACTGAATTGCATGGAAGCTACTAGAGACAAGGAAGGTAGGGAGGATAATGAGAAGGTGAAGGGTGGTTACTGAAATACTGTTAAAGAATGAGAGGTAACACCCTAGCATGTACTCCATCAGGACCTAGATGATACCTGAAAGGTCTCCAAGACACAGGATACCCCAGAAGAGCTTTGGTGAGGATCCAGTACCAAAAAACATTGGCCTTGAAACAGACCAATGACTCACTGCAATGGACAGTTGTCAATCAAGCTTAGGGGACACAGGGATGCTATATGACACACTGAAGCCTCCAAATGGCATCAGGATGGATGAATAGGTGATGGAGAGGCAGGAGAGAAGGAGTAGCAGAGATTTTACTGTTTTGGGTGTGGTTTTCTTGTTCTGTTTTGGTTTAATGGCTTTTTCCTTTTCTTTCTTTCTTTCTTTCTTTTTTTTTTGTTCTTGCTTTTGTTTGCACTTGCTTGCTTACTTTGTTTTGTTTTCTTTTGTGGGGAGATGCAACAGGGTTAAGGGGTACATGGGGGACTGGGAGGTAAACAGAATTGGGGTTCTTGATATGAAACCCCCAAAGGTTCAATAAAGAAGTTTAAAAAAAGAATGAGAGGTAGTTCTAATGTGATTTAGCACAGTAAGGTAACTACAGTTTACAATAGTTAAGACACTTCAAGATAAGCATAAGAGTTTGAAGGTTGTCGTCACAGAGAAATGATGGTATCTGAGAAGACAAAAATGATAATTGCTCTGAGTTTTATCATTACACATTGTAAACATGTATTAAAATACAATACTATATTATATAATTGAAAATATTATGTTAATATATGCTTATGGCTGACTTATATCCACATTCTGATTTTACTGGCATAATGTATAATATGAACATCAGGGTATTTTAATCATTAATTTTAATTATAATAGTAATTGTACATTACTAGCTTTGAAGGATTCCTTGGTTAATTAAGTGCGGAGTTTGGGAAACATGTTATACCTTTTTGAGATTTATTATTTGCAAGTGAGAGTAATGACTGCTAGTTTTTGCATTCTCTCTTGGCTTCTCCCTCTTCTTCAAGTCACTCTAATGTACAGAAATTCACTCAGTAAGAGACAGAGCTAATATATACAATCCTGCACTGAATTAATTTCAAACATATGTTCTCTTAGTTGGGTCTTATAACTTTAATCCTAGCAAAAGCAGGCAGATCTCTGAGGCCTGTGTGGTCTACATAATGTGTTTTAGGACAGCAAGAGATACACAGTGAAACCCTGTCTTAAACAAACAAACAAACAAACAACAAAAACTCCATATATTCTCAACAATGAGACAAAGCTTTCTATCTATATCTGTTTATATATGTCTTTCAATTTCTTAATGGAAATGTAACCTATTTTAAGTAGGTCTTAGTTTTCCATCAAATCAAATCACACGATAGAGGCTACACAATGATGTCCTGATAAATGGCACAATCATCTCAATGTCAGAATGTGAAATGAAATAAGGTTACTCCATCTAATAAAGAAGATCTGCACAAAGAAGATGGGTTTGTATAGGTATCTTTTTTGCATCCATTTGAAATTTCCTGTACCATGTATCCAGGTGTGTCTAATCACTACTAACAGCACACCTAATGATAACACTAGAGAACGTCATTGGGCTATATTATCACAGTTATAGCATAAATGCAATGGTTCTTTACTTACTTGGTACAGAGAATGAAACATGATAAGTCACACAACTTTTTATCCTATAGGACTTTTAGGAGCAAATCTGAAGTTATGGGGAGACTGTAAACAAAAGATGAAGATGTGGCTACTTCTCAGAAACAGGAAAAGAACCTCTCTGAAGATCCTTAGAGTGAATGCCTACCAACTGCTAGCCAATGTGGCTTTTCTAGTCACTTTGACTTAGACTGGAGCAAAGGAGGCAAAAGCAGAAAGTGATTCCTGTCCATGTAAAAATCTATGGGAAAACAATGGTCCCAATATCACGGTATACTGAATTCCCAGTCAGACTTTTTAGCCACACTTAAGGAACTGTTAGAAACTCAAAATGGGTTACCCAACATGAAGGAAAGCATTAAGACAAGAATAAGGATCTAGAGAAAAGCTGAGTACCTCTATATTACATGCAGCAGGTGTTAGAACCTTTTCTTTTTGTTGTTTGAAGCTCAAGAAGTCAGGTACCCACTCTCTTAACAAAAGGATTAGTTCAGTTTTCCAATTTTTATTAAGATTATGAAAATAACCAAATGCTTCACATCAGTATTTTTCAAAATGTGAATGATTAAGTTCTAAAGGTATAATGTATAATATCACTGCTAAAATTCAGTAGGACACTGTAGAGGTCCATGTACACAGTTCAGGACTTCATGTTTATAAAGAAGTTGTCAGAGAACAATAATCTGTTGTCCAGGAACAAGCTAAGATCAAGGTTGAACAAAGCAGGTGCCTATTGCTCACAATGTTAGGAAGGTAAGTTGTACTTTAGGCTTGGTTTTACCTATGTCATAGCCTTTATTTTTCATCTTTATGAAAGACTTTAAAATAATTTATGGCTGACACATGCAGCACAAGTATACACATTTAAGTACAGAACTGATATCTAGGAAAGTATACCTTTCTCCTGGTGAAAGATCTGTTTTAGCTGAAAAATCATAACAGAACCACTTAATGAACCAAGTGATCAATTCTGTGTCCTTCCTATTTGTAGATTAAATGAAACCCACTACTTAAAACTCAGTATGGTGACTTATACCGGCAATACCAGAACAGACACAAGAGGATTTCACAAATTCAAGCATGAACTAACTACACAGTGAAGTTCCAGACAGACTTGTATTATAAAGTGGGAAATTGTCTGAACTATGTTTTCAACTTACATGTACAATCGAGGGTCTGAGGTCAGAGCATCAATATTGATGTGCTGTTCTATTAGACTGTAGGCCAGGATGGGCAGGGATGTGAAACAAATATTGTACATTGTGAGGTAAGCAGCATCATAGAGTGGCTGAAAAGACAAACAGAAAAATAATGTTTGCAGTCATTCATCTATGATCTGATTATGTATTTGTAAAAACCTGTATCTGAAGCGTTAACCCACAAATGTATAGACTCACAAAGACAATAGATGATAGAATATTTTCTTTAATTTTGTCAAATGCAAATAGACTAAATAGTGTCAATTAATTTGTTTGATAATTATTTTGTTATATACGATTTTACTATGTTAACGTTAAAAACTTTCATTTTAATTAGAAAAGGGGATATGATGTAGCAAGTCCTTCTGTATGATGTAAATATGTGTTGCTTTTATTGGTTGATGAATAAAGCTGTATTTGTCAATGGCCAGGCAGAATATAGCTAGAAAGGAAGTCCATCTCTCCATCTCTCCAGCCCTAGTATCTATTTTAGAAAAGACCAAAGAAGTACAAGCCAGGAGCCCTTACAGAAACTAAACCATAGGGAGCAGCTAACCTATGTTGCAGATCTTTTCTGGTTAAAACTTTATGTATTTTTGGCTAATATTTTATAAACCTAAAACCTATGAAAAAGCTCAAGCCATTTCTAGCACCCTCTTCCTGAGAGATCCTCTAGTGTGTGTTCTTATTCCCTAAGGCCTAATAAACTGAATTTGATCAACTGTAAGTATGAGCGTAGTGATCTTTGTCGTGAATACTTTAACAGTACTGAGCTTCCCAGAGGATAGAATCCTAAAATCATTTAGTAAACAATGGACAAGTGAACACAGAAGTCACACCACATTTGTAAAGGATCAATCTGGAATTATAAAATTTTGAAAAAAATATTGCTAAAGATTGTAAGACTGTGTTATGGGTAAGGTTATGTGCATTGCATGTATCCAAGGAGGCCAGAGAGGGTGTAAGACTCCCTAAAGAGCTAGAGTTACAGATGGTTTTGAGCTATCCAACCTGAGCCATCTAACATCTAGCTATCTAACCCTATGCCATCTCTCTAGCCCACAAAACATCTTTTGAAAGAAATTTTAAGTTTTTTATGATCTTCATTCAAGTGAAAGTATTGAGTTCAGTGTATCTAGACACTGTTAGGTATCATCATATAACCATTTGGGTTGTCTGATTAAAGGCATCCTACACACACACACACACACACACACACACACACACACACACACACGTTAAATGTCCTCTGACTAGTAGAATTCATTTAAATGTGACAGTCTTCAATACAACTACGTATACATATTTTCAACCAGTGAAGTAAATACATAATTACAATGAAAAGTGATGTGAAAGGCTGGAAAAAAACTTGAACAATTTTTTTTTTACTTTATTCACTAGTGGGCTTCAAAGCATTAATAGAGAACACCAAGCACTGAGGGCAAACATGATTTATCCTCATATTCACCAAGAAGTTAAAATTCAAGACAGAGAGAAGAATTAGGGTATACAGGGAGCTGGTAGACACAGGAGGGGACCACATTCTTTGGTTTCAACAGAGAAAAAGCATGAGATATAGTACCTTAAACATTCCCAAAAAAGTTAAAAGGATGGTTCTGCATAAAATATGGAGACATTTTTCATATAGTTTCTACGAACAAAGATTTAAGAAAAGCCAAAATAATATTTCATTGAAATAAAAAGCACAAAATTGTGCTATACTTATTCTAATTTCCAAATGAAAGTTATTTGCTTTGGAAACTACATTTTCACTAATGAGTAAATTAAAAGAGCAACTCCAAGATTGACTGGTGTATAATTTAGTCTTGAATTTACTTCAAACAAAAGAAGCATCAATCTACCTTTGCTTCAGGATGGAACTTTAAGGTTATATGAGAGTTAATTGTAATTCTTGGATGCATAATTAGAGGTTGTGACAGAATGTCCTACAAACAAGGTTTAGTTGATAATAGTGTCATCTTGTTAAACCTGTAACAAATGTATCATTCTCAAGGAAAAACAGACAAGTAATATCCTAGTTTTACTAAGGAAAAGGAGGTTTTTGTTTAAGTAATGTGATTCCATTTCTACATTTTCATAGCTCACTCTCCGAATTCCAAAGAGTAGCTAATGAGTCTATGGATTGAAAAATACAGCCCATATGTATTTCTTTTTCTTTTTTTTTTTTGGTTTTTCCACAC
This sequence comes from Phodopus roborovskii, assembly GCF_943737965.1. Lineage (NCBI taxonomy): Eukaryota > Metazoa > Chordata > Mammalia > Rodentia > Cricetidae > Phodopus > Phodopus roborovskii. Next base: position 360,812 of record NW_026125946.1, on the reverse strand, counting down.
AGGGTTTCTCTGTGGTTTTAGAGGCTGTCTTGGAACTAGCTCTTGTGGACCAGGCTGGTCTCAAACTCACAGAGATCCGCCTGCTTCTGTCTCCAGAGTGCTGGGATTAAAGGCGTGCAACACCACTGCCCTGCAGCCCATTATGTATTTTAAAAACACAATATAAAGCATGCTGCCACCAGCACTAACACAAGTCCAAAGTAAAAAGTAAAGATTTGCCATGCTACCTCCTCAGAGACCATCTATTTACCTTTTACATTTTAAAGACGTCTGCTTAACTTTTTCCTAGGGTACTCAGGTCTTTGTTTTAGTGCTGACTTATTAGAGAGATTGTTCCTGATAGCCCTATTAAAATAGTATCCTCTCATCTTGTCACAGTATATCCTTTTGTTAATAATTTATATTTTTATTACACTTCATTGTTTTTCATCAGAGCACCAATAGAGTATCCTACATCACATATTTGTCTGCCTCCTTCCTATTACTATCTTTCAAGTTTTAAAATGACAAGACCTTTGATTGGATCAATGTAATTATCTTTAGAAAAACATTGCCTCCTAGCAATTACAATCAAGAGAAATAAAACTTTTTCAAAGCATTTTTAACATTTGGAAATTCAGTCACCTGTGACAATGTGGTTATCCAGCTTGTTAACATCATTAAATTGCTTCTAGATTAATCAAAGTTTTGACTCAGTCATCATTATAGTTCTTGTATCTGTTATACTTCTACTAAAAAAGACACATACCTGTTGTGAGAATCCACAGAAGAATTGGTACAAAAACTGTGGTAAAATGAAACAAAGGTTCTGGAAAATATTGAGACCAAGATTAGTAATTTCACTTAATCAACTTTAAAAACTAAAACAGGACACTGTAAAAAGTCATTCCTAATTCCTTCTAATGTTAGAATGCAACAACTCTCTGTTTTGAAGATGTAAAGAAGTTAGTTTCAAACAAGTAATTGAAATCAAATGATTAATTCATACTAAGAGTAACTTTTGCCCCTACATAAGCAAAAGAGACTCTTGCTATTTTCTAATTTCTTCTTTGTTTTCCTATTGAAGACAGGGTCTCACACTATAGTTCAAGATAACCTGGAACTCTCTATGTACTCCTATCTGGTCTCAAACTCATAGGTTTCCTCCTGCTTCAGTCTCCCATGTTCTGGGATTACAATGAGTTGCCATTCTATATTCTTGTTACAGGGAAAATTGTGTTCATCTGACATGAACACATAATGTATTGTCCCTTAAATTCCAACTGGATTTATAGAATCACCATAGACTTATAAAGACCCAATGTGTATATTTTATTTAATTTAACATGAGGGAACAGGTAGATTGAGTAAGGGGAAGAAAAGAAATACCATAATAGTGGGAGCCATTATAAATTTATTGAGAAATCTGGCACTAGGGAAATGCCCAGTGATCTACGCGGATGAACCCAACTAACAATCTAAGCAATCATAGAGAGGCTACCTTGAATGTCCTTCCCCTATGAGATTGATGACTATCTTATATGCCATCCTAGAGCCTTCATCCAGTAGCTGATGGAAGTAGAAGCAGAGATTCACAGATAAACACTTAACTGAACTCCTGGAATCCGGTTACATGGGTCTCTGTTAGAACACCTGGGCAGTCTGAGGGACCTCTGACAGTGGAACCAGGATGTATCTCTGGTGCACAAAAGGACTTTGGGAGCACATTTCCCATGGAGGGATACTCCCTTAACCTAGAGGCAGGAGGGAGGGCCTAGTCCCTATTCTAAATGATTTGACAGATTTAGATAACTCCTCCAGGAAGGCATCACCGTACATGTGGAGTGTAGGGGAGTTTTGGATTGGAGGGTGGTCAGGAGGCATGGGAGGGTGGAAGAGAGGGAGGGAGGGAGAGAAAGGGAACTGGGAGCGACATGTAAAATAAAATAAAAAAAAGATTAGAAATCTTTTTGGACAAAGGACAGCTGTATGTAGGAGAAGTGTTGAGTCAGTAATGTAGATGATAATGAACACAGAAGGCATCACATACATAAATAATCTCTGATATCCTTTGTTGTGAATGGGGTCGTAACAATTTTTGACTACTAGTCAACATTTGGTAAGTTAAGGCTTGTTTTGTTCTTTTAGCAAACAATTCATTCCATCTGCTGGCAGATGCTTGAATTGCAGGGCAAAATCCAACTGAGGCAAACCAAGCTTTTTTTTTTTTTTTTTTTGGGGGGGGGGGAATCAGATAGCCAGACAAATCTTCATGCGGACCTTCTATCAGGGGAAAGTCAAAAATAATAATAAGTGATGTCAAGCCTAACAGACCTTTATTCTGATGCAGTTTCCTATATTTAACTTACTGTGGGAATACAGCTCTCATTATTTCCTAGCTGTACAACTAAGAACCAAGATAAAATTTACCTGAGTTATCTTTTTTATATATTTAAAATTGAGATACTAAAACTTGCCTCATAGGAGGATTGTGAGAATTAATTAAGAAATGAAGTGTTTCTGTCAAACAACAAACTATTATACATACATTGAGTTCAATAAACATCATAATTATACTTTTCCTTCTTCAATGTTTGACCCAAATAATACAGGCTAGCAACCAGGGATTTTAGCAAATCAGGGAAACCTAGGATCAGTGATATTTTATTTATATATATATTCTATATCACTATATATATAGATGCATATTCTCTATATATTTATATACTTTGCCATATACATGCACACACACGTTTCCATAAACATTCCTTTCTTGTCTTTACTTTTATTTTTAATTTTTAAGGGCAAGGTCTTCTTATGTAACACTGGCTGTTCACAAACTCATATTAACCAGACTGATTTCAAACTCACAAATGATCTGTCTGTCTCTGCTTCCTAGGTACTGGGATTAAAGGCGTGCACCTGTGCTTGATTCATTTTTTAATTTTTTACTTAACAAGTGCATATATAGGAGCCTCAGCATCTGGTGCTATATATAGCAAGAGGGATCACTGATGATGACTCATTTGATAGGCCATAGATGACAAAATGAATGAAGAAGTGAAACAGGAGATGATAGACAAGATGGTGGTCATCATGTAGGCTTGGTCCATAGATTATCTAGAGAATAATCTGGGGGGGAATCTAGTTAACAGCTATCAGAAGAGATGGGTGATGGCCACAAAATATGTAGTCTAGTTCAAAGTAAAATAGAAAGCCTTGGAAATCAGAACAGAAAACTACAGTCTGACCTGAAGGAATAGCATAGTCCAGGGAACTCTCATCTATCTCTGTTATAGTATTCACTAAAACTTCAGACAGAGTGCCTTAAAAATTGGCAAAATACTCCTAATAAAAGACATTTATAATAGAAAAGATGGAAGAAAGGAGACAGAAGTTACGCATGGTGGCTGCAGAGAAAAACGTTTCCATGGTTGGGGGGTGCAAACCTTTTCCTTGGCAATGAACTGGAAAGTTGTAGCACATCAGTTTAAAAGACCCCTGCCGAGTAATTTGATGGCTTTGCAGGCTCCAAACAATACATGATCTGCACCCCCTAGAAACTGAGAGTAAGTATTACAGAACCATAAGGCAGCAGAGTATCTCTACACTATGGTGAGGAAACATTGCATCAAAACTTCTTAGTACCCAGCGAGGTAGAAACCTGGTCAGACTGTGAATACAGACAAAGGTTGCAATGCAGAATACTCAAGATACACAAACAACTAAACAAAATAAGTAAACAGTATACATGAAAACACAATCCAACAAGTTTGAAATGCTAAAGTAAAAGAACAAATTGAAAGACTGGAAACAAAACATTCAATAAGTCAAATGAAAAGCTACTTAAAAAGTCTTACCAATAGAGTAGATCAAAGGAAGGAAAGACTATCATTAGAAGGAACTGAAACACAGGACAATGACAAAGATAAATTAATATGAAGACAGAGAGATGGCTCAGTGAGTAAGGGCATCTACTGTCAAGTCTAGCAACCTGAGTTCGATACCCAGGACCTACATGGTAAAGGAAAAGAAGTAACTTTTTTAACACTTGTGTATGAGTGTATATATATATATATATATATATATATACACACAACTGCAAGAAGGAACACAAAATCACCTATAAAGGCAGGTTTATTTGAATAATATAAGGTTTCTAAACAAAAACTTTAAAGGTCAGGCAATCTTCTAAAATGATGCATTTCAAGCCCTGAAAGACAACAATCAACCAAGACTATTGCTGCCAACAAAACTGTCATAATTGAAGCAGAAAGAAAAGTCAATTGTGATAAAAACAGGATAAAAGAATTCATAACTACTTAACCATCTACACCAAAGACACATGAAGAAATCTTTTGGCCTGAAGAGAGAAAAAAACAGGCCACCCGGCTACAGAAAAGCAATAGTTAAGCAAACCAGAACTAGAAATAACAGGAATTAACATTTCAATAGTAACTACTAATGTCTCAATTCCCCAAACAACAGATAAGGAGATTGTTGCCTTGAAGGAATACATCTCAGCATCCAAGACAGATACAATCTTAGGGTGTAAGGATGGAAAAAGGTATTGCAAGCAAATGGAATTAGGGGGAAAAAAGCAACAATACCCAAACAACAATAACAGGTGCCTTTAATATTCTACTCACAAACAAATAATTATCCTTATTTAAAAAGGTGTGCGTTGGGTGGTGAGAAATGGCGGGTTAAATAACATCACAGATCAAATGAATTTAACAGTTTTCTATAGAAATTCTATCCAAACACAGCAGAACGTAGTCTTCTCAGCAGCCCAAGGACCTTTCTCTAAAACAGAATATTCAGTAACAATAGGACACAAAGTAGGTTCCCCTACCCGAGGCAGGGTTTCAGCCCTGGAACTCATTTTATAGGCCAGGATGGCACTGAATTCACAACGATCTGCCCGCCTCTGTCTCCCAAGTGCTGGGATTAAAGGAATGTACCACCACCTAGTTCAAAGTAAGACTTAATGCATGTAGTAAAATTAAAGAAATTTCTTGACAAAAATAGATTACTAGAAACCAATAGCAAGCGAAAACTATAGAACACATACAAAAATCACAGACATTAAAAAACATTCTCCAAGCCAGGTGTGGCAGCACACACCTTTAATACCAGCACTGGGGAGACAGAGAGGCAGAAGAAGGCCAATCTCTGAGTCTCAAGCCAGCCAGAGCTAGACAGTAAATTCCAGGCCAGCTAGAACCACATAGTGTGACCCTGTCTCCAGGCCAGCTAGAACCACATAGTGTGACCCTGTCTCAAAAATCAAAATGAAACAAAACAAAAATTAAAAAAAAAGAAAGGAAAATACTCTGTGGAATGATGAATGGATCACTGAAAATCAGTTAAGGAGGGAATAAAAAAATCAGAGAAGTGAATGAAAATGAAAATACAATATACCAAAACTTGGAGGCTAAGTAGTCCTGAGAGTGAAATGTATACCGTTAAGTATCTGCATTGTAAACATCAGATGGGGCTGGGTATTTAGCTCATTTGGTAGGGTGCATGCTCAGCATGTGTAAAGCCCTATGTTTAATCACCAATAGCACATAAACTCAGCATGAAGGCATATACCTGTAATCATAGTACCTAGGAATTAGAGAGCAAAGGATCACAAGTTCAAGGTCATCCTCAGCTATTCAGTTAGTTCAAGCCCAGACTGAGATACATGAGACCTTTCCAAAGAAGGGAAAATCAGAGCTTTCAAATAACTCAGAATATACCTTAGGGCTTTGGAAAACTAAGTATAATCTGAATTCCAAAGACATACTAAAAAATAATGTAAAGTTAGAAATTATTGAAATGATCAGGTGCAGTAACATACACATTTACACTTTTTTAATCCCAGTACTTGGGAGGCAGAGGAAGGTGGATCTCTGTGAGTCTGAGGCCAGTCTGGTCTGCAAAGGGAGTTTCAGGCTAGCTAGGGCTATGAACTGAGAAGTGCTCACTTCAGCAGCAAATACACTAAAATTGGAAGGAAAAAGAAAAATTAGGATGGCCCCTGTACAAGGATGATATGCAAATTTATAGCATTCCATATTTTTAATAACACTTATTTAATGTTCGTGGCATTGTAAACAGGTGAAGCCAATATGAAGTCAGTGTGGAGAAATCACAAAGAGCTAAAAATAAAATTACCATATGAGCTGCTATACCATTCCTTGGCATATATAGCTAAAGGATGTGAAAACCTATTCTACAGGTACTTAGCCATGTTTATTGCTGCTCTATTCACAATAGCTAAGAAACAGAACAACCTAACCTAAATGTCCTTCAACTGATGAATGGATAATGAAAATGTGAGCACTTGATTCTTTGAAAGGATAAGAAACACCCATAAACCGTTAGCTAAATAAAACATCTCTTTGGCTGGATCTATACACTCTTAATGGATAAAACAATATTATGATTAATCAATTTGACTTCAAAATTAATTTCAAAATTTAATATCCCCAGTAAGTGCCTTGGTTTTGATTCACAGAAATTAAACTGCAGAGCTCAGCACTGTGTTAGCATCAGTTACATAACAAATTTAATTCTGTTACTCCCAACACTTGCGAGGCTAGAGGTAGGCAGATCTCTGTGAGTTTGAGGCCAGCCTGGTCTACATAGTGAGTTCAATGACAGCCAGACTGTTACACATAGAAACCCTGTTTTGAAAAGCAAAAACAAACAACACCAAATTGATTCAAATCTAGGCACTGCAAAACAGCTAAATTATAAACATTTGATCACATACCTTATAGAAGAAATATTGTACAAGATGTGCTATTCTCACATAATATAGATGTCCATGAGCCAATAGCAATTTCTTTAAATGTTTAAATTTTGGAACAGAATAATCACTATTCCTAGCTGCTTGGCGACCTTCTTTTCCTTTAATACCTAAAAAGAGAATATCTCTGTATGGTGATAACTTTATAGTATGTGAAAACACCTCATCTATTTTTATATTTTAAGCTGTTTAAATGTTACAAATTGAGTGCATAGCTTAGATTTACTTCTTTTAAAATAAAAAGTGGCATTAGCAGTGATATTTAAACTTACCAAATAAGATATGTTAAATTGATGATTAGCTGTTTGTTAGTACAATATAAAACAATGATGTACAACCAGTATTTCAACCATTACAAAGCAAAAATTATTCGAAGGGGGAAAATACACTTGAAAATTATTCAGGGCAGTTAGTATATGCTTAATTGTGCACAACACTAAACTAAATGTTATATTACGGCAACAGAGGTCTGGCTTTGTGATAAAGGAAATCAATGAGAAGACAGTGAAATCCTTTCACTGTATGAAACTAAATAGCTTTCATGAATTTCATGAGCCATAGGCCATTTCCACATTAGGTAATCAATGAGCAAAACTTAGAATTCCAAGGTAAATCATTCTACTTTGGAATGGGGGAAGGAATTTGGGAATCTAAACTTCCCTTTAATAATTTGCAAGATATTCATTCTGTATGTGTTCCCAATGCATTGCCCAATGTTGCTGCAGTGTTAAGCTGGGTGCTTAATAGCAATCAGATGTGTGAAAAACTTTGTGTAGGTGCTAGAAAAACTGTTGTTGTATGTCAACATAAGGCTTCAACACCATAGCCCATTGAACAAATAAATAACACTGTGTGGAAAATGAACCAGCCAGTGATAATTTATTAACCTCTAACAGTTAACAATCTCAAAAGACAGAATAGTAATAGAACAGACAACATGGCCAGATGTGTAAAAATTTAATAAAATATCATGCATGATGTCAAAATAAGAGCTACTCAATTAATTGTGACACAAGAAGGTTTGAAAAATCCATTTTGTAGTCAGGCAGTGGTGGTGCATGCCTTTAATAACAGCATTCTGGAGGTAGAGGCAGGTGGATCTCTATGTGTTTGAGGCCATCCTGGTCTACAGAGTGAATTCCAGGATAGCCAGGGATACACAGAGAAACCCTGTCTCAAAAACAAAATAAAAAATTAAAAGAAAAACAAACAAAAGAAAAAAATCTATTTTGTTTGGCAAATATAAATACCCTCCAACTACTATGGGTAAGACCTTGGAATGGTAAATATTAGAAGAAATTATTTGTTAAATTAACAATTATTTTCAAGTTCCAATCCCAGATGAGTAACCCAAGCAATCTAGATTAAGACTGATTCAACCTAGAAAGTAATACTGATGATGATACCTTATAGAGGCCATCATATTAAATGTTTCTTACCTATCCCCACATGGGATTCCAAAATCATACTGACATCATTGGCACCATCACCTATTGACAGTGTTATGGGGGTGCCTTTCAAATTCTTCACCATTCTGACAATCTAAACATAAAATACAAAAGAGACAGAAAAGTCAAAAACAGAACATGTAAACTCACTGGGGTTTATTGTCATTTACAAGTGTAACTGGAGGATTTACAGACAGAAAGGTAGTTTGCATATATTTGTGTGTTAGTCTTAAGTAGTCAGGTGCAAAGTAACATTTAAAATGCAATTCTAGCATCCTGTTTCTAGGTTTGTACCTGCATAAATACTCAAAACCTTTCCTGCCATGCTTACTAAATGTTGGCATGTTTCCTTCTTTTGCTATCTTTTCACATGCTCTCTTTATATTATGTTGTGTGAGAGTGAAGGCTATAAATTGGATTTCAGGTAAAATGTACAAAGCCACCAGAATAAGAATGGAAAAATTAGAACAATATTTTGGTTACCTCTTAACCCCTCCTTTCTAAAGACATTTTATCTCCCTTAAGAATACCCCAATGGGGGGCTGAAGAGGTTCAGAGGTTAAGAGCACTGGCTGAATTCAATTCCTAGCACCCACATGGTGGCTCACAACCACCTGTAATGAGATCTGGTGCCCTATTCTGGCCTGCAGGGATACATGCAGGAAGAACACTGTAATACCCCAATGGTAATTATGGAACGTATGTTAATCTTATACAGGGAAAAAAAAAGCTACTAATTTCATCACTTTCCAAATAGTATCTCATCCAAATGTAAAAACAATGCAGTGTGGTTCAATGCAGCGTTCAGGGTAGGGCGAATACTAAATAAAAAAAAATGTTCACTTATGGTGTTGTTAATGACTTCTGCTTTAGGGGTCTCCAAAACCTCCTAGGAAAGTCACTTGGGGAAAATACTTGGGTCAAATCCGTCTTTCCACTCTGTTTGAGAAAGTTATTGTTTGCCATCTACTATCAAGACTTCTTGGGATTGAGAAGCCTTAACATGACATATACGTTTCAGCTGCTAAATAATGATTTTCAAAAGTTTTTCCCCCTGGTTTCTCTAGCTGGTTAGCATGAATAAAATTCATTTTCAACAGAAATAAAGTGATTACAAATAATTTATGCAAGTAAGGCACAACATGGTGTTTCTTTAAATAAGACTCATTAAGGTTTTAGTTGTCTTAAAATTACTTTAAAAAAAAAAACCTACATGTCCAATTTCATTCAACACAAAAAATGAAGTAAAATGTTAGCTTTTGAAGGATTGTTCCTCTTAATTTGGCTCCTATTAAGAAGTATACAAAAGATTATCAGAAATAATCTCTTATTTATGTAAGTGAAAGAACTAAGTCCAAAGCTAAAGAATCTAAACTCAATTCAGTTTTGATGGGCTATATTAACTGTTAACTAATTTGTACTTAGTATACTATGTGCAGGAATAATTTGTACCTCAAGGCTTAAAAATTGCAGCCTGGAAGGCAACATAATTACTAAGGTGACAACCTTTGCAAGAAAAATACAGGTTAGGTTGAAAGATTATAATTTGTCATTATAGAAAAAAACAATTATGGTTACTGATAATAAAGTCATGAAGATTTGGTAAGGTAAACATGTAGATTCCCCCAGCCAATCTCTTCAAGTTACCCATATTAAGAGTTTTTCTCCAAACTGTAGGTAACTTTCAAGAAAAAGGAGGTAATTTAGCTAAAAACAGCTTTTTCCTTTTTTAAAATATTTATTTTTCTTATTTTACATATCGATCCCAGTTCCCTCTCCCTCCTTCCCATACCCCATGGCCACCCTCCCATCCCATTCCCCCCAACTCCACAGGGAGCTTGGTGCCTTCCTGGAGGCTAAGGGAGTATCACTCCAAGGCGAATGTGCTCCCAAAGTCCTTCCGCGCTCCAGGGATACATCCTGGTTCCACTGTCCGAGGTGCCATAGTGTGCCTGGGCCTTCTAACTGAGACCCATGTTCAGGGAGTATGAGTTGGTCCAATGCTGGTTTCCCAGCTATCAGTGTGGGGGCCCAGTAGTTCCTCCTTGTTCAGGTCAGCTGTCTCTGTGGGATCTGTAGCCTGGTCTTGTCTTCCCTCTCTGCATCTGGATTCCAGTTCAGCTCAATGTTCAGCTACGGGTGTCTGCTTCTGTTTCCATCAGCTACTAGATGAGGTCTGCATGATGGTGGATAAGTTAGTTATCAATCTCATTAACAGGGAAAGGCATTTAAGGTAGCCTTTCCACTGTTGCTCAGATTGTTAGTTGGGGTCATCCTTGTAGGTCTCTGGACATTTCTCTATAGTCAGTTTTCTCTTCAAACCTATAATGGCTCCCTCTTGTATGGTCTCTCTTTCTCTTTTATTCTCTCATCTATTCCTCCCAACTCCCACTCCACTCACTGCACCCCCACTCCCAATATGCTCAGGAAACCTTGTCCTTTCCCCTTTTGTGAGGGACCTTGTATGAATCTCTTAGACTCCTCCCTGTATCTGAGTTTCTCTGGCCCTGTGAATTATAGGCTGGTGATCCTTTGCTCTATGTCTAAAATCCATATATGAGTATATACCATGTTCCTCTTTTTGTGACTGGGTTACCTCATTCAGGATGGTTTCTTCAAGTTTCATCCATTTCCCTGTGAATTTCAAGAATCCATTGTTTTCTTTTTTCGCCTGCAGAGTAGTATTTCATTGGTAAATGTGCCAAATTTTCTTTATCAATTCTTCAGTTGAAGGGCATCTAGGTTGCTTTCAAGTTCTTGCTATTACAAATAATGCTGCTACAAACATAGTTGAACAGATGTCATTATTGTATGGATGTGGATCATTTGGGTATATGCCTAACAGGCAGGTTGCTGGGTCCTGTGGTAAACTGATTCCCATTTTCCTGAGGAACCGCCACATTGATCTCCTAAATGGCTGTATGAGTTTGCACTACCACCAGCAGTGGAGGAGTGTTCCCCTTTCTCCACATCCTCTCCAGCATGAGTTGTCATTGGTGCTTATAATTTTAGCCATTCTGGCAGGAGTAAGATGGTATCTCAAAGTTGTTTTGATTTGCATTTCCCTGATAGCTAAGGATGTTGAGCACTTTCTTAAGTGTTTTCAGCCTTTTTGATTTCCTCTATTGAGAATTCTTTATTCAGTTTTGTTCCCCATATTTTATCTGGTGTTTCGGTGACCACTTTCTTGAGTTCTTTGTTTATTTTGGAGATCAGCCCTCTGTCAGATGTAGGGCTGGTGAAGATATTTTCCCAGTCTGTGGGCTGCTGTTTGGTCTTGTCCACTCTGTCCTTTGCCTTAAAGAAACTTCTAAGTTTGAGGAGGTCCCATTTATTAGTTGTCCATCTCAGTGTCTGTGCTACAGGAGTTATGTTCAGGAAGCGGTCTCCTGTACCGATTTGTTCAAGGGTACCTCCTACTTTCTCTTCTAAGAGGTTCAGTATGGCTGGATTTATGTTGAGGTCCTTTATCCATTTGGACTTGAGTTTTGTGTATGGCGACAGACAAGGGTCTTTCTGCAGTCTTCTACACACCATCATCCAGTTGTGCCAACACCATTTGTTAAAGATGCTTTCCTCCTTCTAGTATATACTTTTAGCTGTTCGTAGGTGTGTGGCTTAATATCAGGATTTTAAATTCAATTCCACTGGTCTACCTGTCTATTTTTGTGCCAATACCAAGGTGTTTCAAAAAGCTTTTTCAACAAGTTTAAATTTATGCAATATACCATTCAAAACAATATACTAGTATCAAAAAAGAAGAGGTATGGTTATTGAAAAGCATGCAAATGAACCAGAGATTAGTTTTAAATAAAATATATTAGATCAGAATGTAAATAATAAAGATAAATAATAAAAATATGGTATCTGTACAAGAGTACTTTAAATTATCCAATTATCCATAGAAAAGCTGGTTGTGATGTCTCAGTAGGTAAAGACATCTACTACCAAGTCTGACGACTCAAGTTTGGTCACTGATAGCCACATGGAGGAGGGTAAGAACAGACTTCTTCAAGTTGTTTTCTTATATTCATGTGTGTACCAAGGTACATGTACTTCACAATAAACAAACAAAGAAATAAATGCAACAAGAAATTCCAAGCAAGAAAGCTGATGATATCAAAGATGTGGAAAGTATTTGCCAATTAGGCATTATTTTACAGAGGAAATCATTAAATAATGAAATATTAATAAAATTTCTGTGTTTATGGAAAGGAGAGGATATTCCCAGAGAAAAGAAATGATATTCAAAAGATACACAAGGGAATTAAGAATAGTAATCACAGAAAAACAGAAAATAAGTCTGGTGTTACTAGATCAATGAATTTTCACATATGGATCATGGATTCAGATCAACATGGAAGGAGATTTAGTAGAAGTAGCAGAGTACAGAAGGCTCTGGTAGAAAACAAAATGAAGAGAAAAAAAGGGAAGCTAGCAGGTTACAAATAAAGTTTAATAGCTACCCAATGTCTGGCTTTGGAAAGAAGAAACAATCAGCTAAAAAAAAAAAAAAAAAACAAGTAGCAAAACATACTTTGATAGCTAAAGCCACGTAAAAGAATAATAAATGACGAGGAAAATCAATAATGTTTTGGGTTTAGAAAGTTGAAACTATACTATGCTTGGTTATAGAAATAATAGATGCCAAGGAAAATGAATGTTAAGCTGCAGAGAAGGCAGATTGGGCAATAAGGACAATCAAGAACATGGGTTTACAATAGAATACCAAAGATTTGGACAGAAGGTAATGAGTTAAACATCACCTATATAGACACAAGTGATGTATTTGTCTAGAAAAAGCAACTATAGTGACAAAGGTAAAATACACTGAGGCCTGAACCACAAGAAACCCTTGTTCTGGGTAGGAGAAAAAAAATATGAGCAACATCAAAAGGTTTCATGAAAATGACAGCAATGACAAAAATATGTAGAATAAACAGACTATAATGTGAGACTTAGGGAACAAAGAAAAATGGCCATAGTAACCGAAATAAAGTAAGACAAGAAACAAACTGTTCAAGAAAACTGTAAGATCTCTCTTAAGATACTAGAATTTAATGTGATAGGTAGGGAATCTAAATGGAGATGTCTAGCACACAGCTAGAAACAGGATACATAATCTTAAGGAAAAGTTAGGACTTAGAGCTACATCAATGAAAGGCAGAGAAACGGAAGAGTTAATCCAGAGAGAAATAACCCATAAAGTGGAAATCAAAGCAAAACTTTATCATAGGAAAGAAAAACTATTACGAAAATACAGGATAATGGGCCAGAGAGATGACTCAGTAGTAAAGAGAACTGGCAGTTATTTCAGAAGACTCAGGTTCATTTGTCAGTAGCAACATAGCAGCTCACAGATGTTTGTAATTCCAGTTCCAGGGGTTCTGATGCTCTTGTCTGACCTCTGCAGACACCAGGAATGCAAGTGGTGCAGAGATATACACGTAGGCAAAAGATTCCCACACATAAAAATAAGGTACAAATGTAAAAATACAGGATAAAAGCATGAAAAGATAATCCAAAGAGGGGGGAACACGTCAGCATTCTGAGCCGGCACAGCAATAAAAGAAGATTTTGAAGAAAATATAAATGCCAACTGTAGTAAAGAAGCAAGGGAAAGAATATTGCTTAAGGAATTGGGCCAGGTTCATTTGTTTCTTTGTTTTGATTTTTCGAGACAGGGTTTCTCTGTGGCTTTAGAGCCTGTCCTCGAACTAGCTCTTGTAGACCAGGCTGGTCTGGAACTCACAGAGATCCACCTGCCTCTGCCTCCCGAGTGCTGGAACTAAAGGAGTGCACCACCACATTCTGACAAGGGCCAGGCTCATTTGTAACCAAATCAGCAGAGTAGTAAGAGAAGAAAGAACAGGATACATACGGCTAATATAGCCACGAGGAGGAATCAACCACAGGCAGGGGTAGTAGGAACTAAGTACTAGAAGGTAAAGAACTGGTCAGCAAGTTTGAGGGTACATGGTACAGTAGAGGTTTAAAATAATTTGGAAGAGACTGCAGAGTTTGTTCACAAAGAAGGAAAAGCCAGGGAGAGAAATGAGCTGTGTAAAGAAGATCCATCACGGAAAGAAAATTCACTAATATCCAGTTACCTGGGCTTTTTGTAATGGTGCCATCCGGCAGCAGAGCACTGCAGTACATTTCATACAGATCTGTAGGAAAATGCTTTTATAGTTGTTTGCACTAGAGTCTTGACTAGAATTTAGTATGAGTGACAATGTGGAGCCGTCAATGATTAATCCATATTCCTGATGTTCTGTCCATGCTCTGCAAAAGATTTAAAAATGTGTTTGAATCCACACATACTTAGAATTAACATACTGAAGACAGCTTTTAACCCCCTGATCCTCCTATCTCCCCTTCTTAAGTCCTGTGCACCACCACACCTGCTTGATCTTTGAGTTTCTTAATCACTTGATGGTCCTTTAAGTAATAAGTGTGCTTACAAAATTATAAAATAAAATATTGTATAAATACAAAGAAATACAGGAAAAATGAGTGTATTAAAGTTTTTGCTATTCAAAGTTTGGTTTTATACAAGCATGTGGGGAGATGATTAAAATGCAGAATTTAAGATCTCTCCAAGACTTATGGAGTCAGAATGTACACTTTAATAACATACCCAAGTAACACTTCTGCACAGTAAACATTGAGTAGCATTAAAGTAGACAACTCAATCTATAACTATGAAATTTTCCTGTACTTACTGCTTCTATAGGAGTGATTCTCAAAGGGCACCCAAAATTGTTTGAGCAGAAATTAAATGGATGCTGTTTTACCCCCCTCGTTGCAATAGAAAATTGATTGAATTTGGTCTTTCTCTCTCTCTCATGTGTGTGTGTGTGTGTGTTGTGTGTGTGTGTGAGAGAGAGAGAGAGAGAGAGAGAGGGAGGGAGGGAGGGTTGGCACTATAGTTCAGAAGAGTATTTGCATAGTAGGTAAGTGGCTCTAGGTTCAATATCCACAGTAAAATTAAAAAGAATTATTGTCTAATTTTTCCTTGGGATACAGAAATCTCCACAGAATGACAGAAGTACATATAAGGGAACATATACAACCAACCAAGGTAATAAATGGTACACACTAAGTTACTGGGACAATGAATCTACACAGGAGATAATTTCTTTGTGAGGTAAGATACTTGGAAGTCACATTTAAGGTGGAGAAGAAGTGAAAGGAGAAAATGTATGTTGGGCACACTAGAAAGCAAATTAATTCCACTTCAGGCCTTTGGTATAACCTGAGTATTTGAGGTTAATGGAGAATTACCAAAGGTTTGGGCGTAAAGTTGTGATATAGACAGCGCTATATTTAAAGACCTTATCTGGCAGAGGGGCTTAAGGCTTTGAATGTATATGATGCTAGGTATATGATCTGAAATATCAGTGGTAATTGAAGCATGGCTAAGGGTTGATGGATAATGTGAATTGGAAAAAGAAAAGGAAAAAAGCTGGCAAAGGGATTCTGGATCTGAAGCCTATTAATTTGGGAAAAGAGTATGCCTGATTCTAAACACATAACCAGAAACAGAGGAAAAACATGAGGTAAGTTTTCCATAATGCCTGGCTTATTCAAATTGAGTACTACACAGTGTTATGGACTGACTCATTTCTTTTTAAAATGTGTTAAAGGCCTATCCTCACTGTGATGGTGTTAGAAGTTGGGGTTTTTGAAAGTTGATTAAGTTTAGATAAGATCAGAGTAGGATCTTCACAATGGGATTTGTGCCAGTTATGAACTTAATTTTGCTCTCAAAATTCTGAAATACAACCACAAATGTGATGTTATTAGGAGACAAGGTCTTTAGAATTAAGATTAACTAGGTGCATATGTTGGGATAATTGCTTTCATTTGAAGAAGATTCATCTAAATAACCTGTCATCTGAAAGTATTCACCAAACCATGGCACTCTGATCAAACTTTTGGCCTCTAGAACTGTGAGAACTATACCTATTCACTGTCTATTATGTTGCTACAGCAGCATAAGTAAACCCAGAAAAAACTAACAAGAAACATGCATTATAATTTGGACTAACAATATATGTTATCTGACTAAAGAAAGAAAGGAAAAATTTCTCATAGACAACTAATATGAATATGCAATCTCATTATTAGGTACAGGAACAACAGTAGTTTTAAGATGGGCTATAGCTGGATTAATTCAATTTATATACTTTAAAAATGCTTTAACTTCAAAATTTAAGTCCAAGGACAGGTTACTGGGAAAAGATTTCTATTTTTGTTTCCACAGAAAATGAGAAGCTGTGGATTACTTCCAGACTAACATGGTTTGATTAAGTCAGAACCCCTGAAACAGTATCCCAGGTGATCCAACATTCAAAACAGCTTAGACAAGGTAGCCTTGCAGACTACAGCCAGGATTTCTGAGTCTTCTTAGGATCCCCATGGACAGTGCCCCCTACCAGCAGGAAGTAGTTTGGAAAGAATGATGCCCAAATTCCCAAATATTGTTTATAAATGTTTGTTTTCATTTATATGGGGTTGGTTATAAATAGTTAATGACCACAACCAATTTTTTTTAAAAGTAAAAAGGGGATTATGGTATAGATATGAATACTTTGCCTTGGAATGGATTTTCATTTGATACAATTTGATACAATAAGGTCAATTTTGTGATATGTATAATTCTCTTGTTTAGGTATTGTGTTTATATAGCTCATTAAAAATGTAATGTATAATTTAGTACAGATTATAGATAGTTACTTATAATAGTTAAAACTTATAGTTAGATAAGTTAGGGTTTCTAGATATATAGAGATGTATCTGAGATGGATAGGCATTCTTCAAACCTGTTAAAGACCTACAAAATATGGCATTTAAAATGGTTTAGGGTTTTTCTTGACAATGAGACATAATTGCTCTTGACAATACTACCTGCATTAGAAAGGAAGATGAACATTGAAGAAACGTGTTATGGAGTTAATTTCCAATATGGTAAAACTAGCCATTTAGGCAAGATACTACATTTGTCTAGACTGTTTGACTTTATGCTGTATAAAATGGACATGCAGGACCCACAGAAAAGTGACTGCTGATACAAGATGGACATTGCTAGAGGATTTCTGCTTCATGGAAGACAGTCTACAGGACACAGAGAAAAGTGACTGACAAACTGCCAATACAGGTAAACAGTTTGAAGTTTCCTGCTTTGCTGAGTAGTCTGCCTGCCAGATACACTATGGGTTACAGGCTAAAGATGGAACATTACAGAAGAACTTCAGGTGACTAATCAGGTAGCAAGATGACTCTGTCATTTCTAGAGTTTATATATTATCCTTCTGTGGTCTTTGATGGAGTTGAAGACAGATAGTCATGGTTATAGTTTTCCTTAGTTATGATTAAAATTACATATATGACTTTAGACTCACAAAGATAGAAGAGTTGATGGACTATTTTCTTTAAATCTTGTTAAATGTTAATGAACTAAATATTGTTAACCGTGGTTCTTATTTGATAACTGTTTTGTTACATATTTTGCTATGTTAAGGTTAAAACCCTTTTTTTCATTTAGACAGAAAAGAGGAGATGATGGGAGATGTCATTCTGTAAATATGTTTCTCACATTGGTTAATGAATAAAGCACAGATGGCCATTAGGAAAGCAAGATAGGTGGGACTAGGAGACAAGGAGGAGAGAGGAAGTAGGAGGGAGGAGATTCAAGATGGAGAACCTACAGGGTAGTATGCTGGTTTCTCTCTCCAGTAAGATAAGACCATGTGGAAGTACTTAGATTAATAGAAATGGGTTAATATTTAAGACAGAGCTAGCCAATAAGAAACTAGTAACTGGCCAACAGAATTATATCAAATACAGTGTCTTTGCTTGTTATTTGTGGCTGGTGCGGCTCTGGGACCAGGCTGACAGGGAAAAAACCCTACTCTAACACACTTTAGTGTTTATTTCAGCACTATCCACAAGAGCTTAAAGATGGAAACAACCTAAGTATCTATCAACTACTAAATAGATGAAAAAAAAATATGGGACATACATAACAGAATACTATTCAGCTACAAAGAAATGAAATTCTTTGTAATTCATTTGTAATAACATGGATGTCCTGGAGTTCAGTATAGTATAAGCAAGTAAAATAATACAGGCACAAAAAGATCTTATTCATATGAATCTCAAAGCATTGATCTCATGGAAGTTGAGAATACAAGGGTGGTTACCAAAGGCTGGATATAAAGATGGGGAAAAATTGATCAAAGGGTATGAAGTTGTAGTGACATCTTACTTGTACAAATAAAGCCTCTCTGAGGGTCAGAGAATGGAGTTTGCCATTAGTTAACCATAGAGGTCTGGAGGTCTATACAGGCAGACAGGAAGTGAGATAGGTGGGTGGAAACAGGATATAGCAGGGAGAAACAGGAACTTACTTTCTTATCTCCTGAGATAAGTAGGTAAGGTGTGGTGCTGGCTTGCTCCTTCTCCCTGATCTCTCATCATTTTCTTCTATATCTGACTCTGGGTTTTTATTAGTTAGACCAATTAAGAATTCCATTTACATTAAGTGATATTTAGAAAGGATGAAGAAATTTTGGTATATCACCTGTAGAGTAGGGTGACTATAAGCAACACTAATTTATGTAAATTTCAAAATGTTAAGAAGGAATGATTCTGGAAGTTTTTACTATAAAGAAAAGTGCTTTGTGAAAAAGTATGTTTATCTTTAAGTTAAACATTATACAGTGTATGCATGCATCAAAATATATTAACTTATTAGGATGGATAATTTTATGGTTTTTATACATGTGAATTATAAATTCATTAAAAAAACTGAGTACTGGAGATAATTCAGTGGTAGAGCACTTGCCTAGTATGTGTGAGGCCTTAGGTTCAATTTATAGCACTACCAATCCCCACACCCCCAAAAAAGAGCTTTCACACTAAATCTTGAGAAATCTAAATTTCTTTTACATTGAGAGGTATAAAGTGACAAATGATCTTAAATGGACCATTAATCAAGTCCTCTGGGGAAAGTTTTAACTTACAACAGGGAATGATAAATTACAGCAAATAGAACATTCTACAAACGCATCTGTTATTTACATTTGTATCAATGTATAAATAAGAAGTAGAAAAAAAAGAAATAGATGTACTTTCTTACTTTTTAAGGTTTCTAGTGCTTTTAGGAAATTCATGCAGCAACTTCTTACGATATTCTATTAACAATTCATGTAATCGATCTTCTTTCCTTTCACTTTCTTCAATGGTTTTTGTGGTCAGTTCTAAGAGCTCAGTATTGGTTTGAAAAAGGCGGCAGGCATAGCAGGTAGATTTTGCTGTTTCCATCTTGTCTCCAGTAAGCACCCAGACTTTCAAGCCAGCTGCATGCAGAGCTTCAATGGTCTCTGCTGCCTGATCTTGCAGCCTACAAACACAAAGAAGCCTTGTTAACCTCTAAAATTCATGACAGAAGAAGGTCTGATGAAACAAACATTCTTACAGCTCAGTAGCAATGCAATTCTAGACTCCTGACTCCTTATCACAGTTGTACTGAATCTGGCAAAGCTTTTCTTATGAAATTGAATTGCAAACAATGAAGTTCAGAAAGTTTCACATTTCTTGAGATAATTGGTAACAACTAGTGGCAGAATAAGAATTGAAACTGTAAGCAAAAATATCCAGAAACTCACCAAATGTCCGTATTTGGTGTCGCTTTAACTGCATTTTTTATGACATCTCACCACACATTTTTTTTCTCTTTTGAGACAGGGTCTTAATATGTAGCTCCAGCTGTTCTGGAACTTACTATGTGGACCAGGTTAGCATTGAACTCACAGAGATCTCTTCCTCTGCCTTCTAAGTGCTGGGTTTAAAGGCGTGTACCACCGTGCCTGGTGAACCACACCAATTCTTAACATGTTCCATTCTAATTAGATATTGGGACTAGTAAATTGCTATCTCTGAGGAAATTTTTTTAAGATTAGGAAGCTGCTCAGTATGGTAACTTGTTTTTAATCTCAGTACATGGGAGGCAGATGCAGGTAGATCTGGGTGTTTGATGCCAACATGGTCTCTATACTGTGTTCCCGGTAAGCCAGGGATGCACAGTTGAGATCCTGTCTCATAAAAAGAAAAGTAATTAAGTAAGTAAATACATAAATAAATGAAATAATAATTTTCAATGAGAATTTAAGAAACAATCTAAAAGGTAAAGGACAGAAGAATCATACATTTTTTGGGTTCCTTTCAGCCACCAGAACAGCAATGAAATATTACAAAAGAATTTTTGTTAAGAGGAGGAAAGAAAAGGGCAGCCACAGAGGTAGGAAAGAGCAACAAGAGCAGATACTATGATTAAGATATATGCATGTATGGGAATGTCACATGAAACTTCTTAACTTTTTGTAATATATGTTAACGAATTATGCATGAGGGGACTGGAGAGATGGTTAGGGATTCAAAGTATGTATTACTCTTCCTGAGGACTCTAATTTGATTGGCAGCACATGTATCAGGTGGGTCCCAACTGCCTTTGGCTCCAGCTAAAAGAGATCAGATGTCTGTCCTCATGGATATTCCCCATACATGGCATTTCAGCCCCCATTACACACACACACACACACACACACACACACACACACACACACACACACACACACTTACTCAAAAATAAAAATAAGATGAATCTTTAAAAAAAAAATTCTGGACAGAATTGAAGATGGAAAGGTTTAAGGGGAGGATGAGAAGGAAGAAAAAAAAAAAAAGGAGATTTGGCAAGAGGGTAAATGAAAAAGGGGTGTTTGGAAAAGGTCATATTGAAACTTGGTAGTTTATAAGCTAAGTAATAAAATATAACAAGAAAAACACATAGAAGTTCACTGAAATGTGTAGACGTTAGGTTTTGGCAAGTACTTATTTGAGTACTTCAATATACCTCATGGTATTTTTATTTGCATGTTTTTTTTAAGTGATGATTAAAATGGGTTGGAATGGATGAATAATGCTGCTTCTACAAGCCATAGGCTATTGAATGAAACTCCAAGTGCCAAATGCCACCCTGTAAGCTTTAAAAACTATACATATTACATTATATCATATTATATGTGTATTGGTGTTTTGTGTGCATATACGATTGTGCACCACAGGCATACAGGGTCTGAGGAGGCCAGAAAAGAATGCTGGAATCCCTGGAACTGGCACTCAGGTCCTCTGGAAGAACAGCTGTACTCTGAACTGATGAGCCATATCTGTGGGTTCTTCCTTGTGAATGTGAAGTCCCAGAGGTCCCCCAAAACAAAACAAGCTCTTGCCATGATTCTTGGTTGCTCATGAGGACTAGATGGTAAGACCCTATTGCTGAAGATACCACATACAATGCTGGCAGGATAGAGAAATCAAAGCTAGAACTGAGTTGCAAGCTTCCTCCCTGCTTGCTAGCTTTCAGTGTGCTTGAAGGTGTTATGTAGGCTGCTAAGAGAGAGAAATGCTATCAGGAGTCTTATGCACCCATGAACTCTTTGAGTTACAATACCACATTGCCAGGTAGGATGTATCCATTAATGCAAAATAGTATGAATATGATAAATAGGAGTAACCAACTGTATTTTTACAGTTGTTGTATTTGAGGGAGCTGGAGAGATGGCTACTCTTGCAGAGGACCTGGGTTCAATTACCAGTACCCACATGGCAGCTCTCAATTGTCATTAACTCCAGTTACTGACACATGTGTAGGCAAAACACCCATACAAATAAAATATTTTTTATTTAAATTAGAAACCAGCTTTTTTTTACATGTCAATCCCAGTTCCCTCTCCCTCCCCTCTTCCCTGCCCACCATTAACTGCCTATACCATCCCCTTTCTACTCCCCAGGGAGGGTGAGGCCTTCATCTTCAAAATAAATTTTAAAAATTGTATTTGAGACCTGGCTGTTGGTGGTGCATGCCTTTAATTCCAGCACTCGCAAGGCAGAGGCAGGCGGATCTCTGTGAGTTTGAGGCCAGCCTGGTCTACAAAGCTAGGTACAGGACAGGGTCCAAAGGAATACATAGAAACCCTGCCTCGAAAAACCAAACCAAACCAAACCAAACCAAACCAAACCAAACCAAAACAAAAAAAAAAACACTACTTGAGGCCCATTCCATGGAAGGGAACTCATGTCAAAAGTATGCAGCTGGGGAGGTTCTAAGTCCTAAGAGATAACCCACTTTTTTTTCTAAATGGAAATTGTCTCAAGCTGTCTTTTAAATATTTATATTTATACTCATAGACTGGTGCTGCTCTCAATCTTGGTTAGAGAAGATTCCCTTTACAATGGGTGATAATTAATGAAGTAATTCATAACTGGTGTTAAGTGTTGAAAATAAGTGACAGTTCACAGCTTAGACTTAAATGAGCATTTTATATTATTACTTCATGGTTTAGGGAACATCATGAAAGAGGGCTTGGGAAGAATATAAGGTCCAGAAGAAGGACCTTTGAACTGTATCTTCCGGATTTGGCATGACACTGCACTCCTGCATTCACAACAGCTGGGTTTACCTGTACAAGATTGGACCTACCAATGATTCCATCATGGGTGGTGAAGGAGTGCATAGTTACTCTCTGAGAAGCTATTGGGAATTAATGGTTGCTCGGGTAGGATAGTCATCGTCTTTAGTGGCATGGCTACCAATATGTTGCCCTTACTCAGGTAAATGACCATACCATTCATGTTCATGCAAGCAACCCTAACTGAACTCAGTGGGTTGCAAAAAACAAAATCAATCAATCAGTCAATCAATCAATCAACCAATCAATCAATCACCAACCAACCAATCACAAAGCCAGATAGACAGACAGAGAAGGGAACACACATGAAAATAGGAGGAAACCTTGTTCTTAAGAAGGGGGTCAATGGGGGTAGGACTAGTATGAGAGCGGTTAACCGGGATGAAGTAAGTAAATTACATTAAATACGTGTATGAAAGTGTCAAACAAAAATAAATACTAACAAAATAAAAATAATTAAAACTTTAATACTTTCAATTGGTTGAATATCTGTAACTTTTTATAATTAAAACATTTAATTAATGTATGTGCATGGCTGTTTTTCTCTGCATATATATTTGTACACTATGTGCATGCCTGGTACCCAAGGATGGCAGAAATAGGCATCATATCTCTTGGAATTGGAGTTACAGATGATTATTGATACCATGTGGATGCTGGGAATTGATCCCAGGTTCTCTGGATGAGCAACCAGTATGCTAAAACCATGGAGCCATCTCTCTAGTTCCTTTCTCATAATTTATAACTCTTTGAAAACTTGTAAAATACTCAGAAATTAAAATATGATTTCAAGAATATCACTGACCAAGTCTTACAATATCTGACAGAGCTCAGCTTATATATTTAAGTCTTAATCTTAAAGTATTCAAAAATATATTTTGGATGGTTGAACCAGGTTAAATTCTTGTGCAGTTTACTATGAATTTCTTACCATTCTTCTAGGCAACCGCTCAAACAATGGCTCTAGAATCCTGCTTTATGCCTTTATGCATGGTAAGGCTTTTTTTTTTTTAAATAAAAGTTACATGATGATTTAGTAAATATTCAAAAAACTACATTGATAATGGAGTCATTTTTTATAAGATACATGTATTTAATTTAAAAATATTTCTAGAGTTCAAAATATGCTATATTTGGTATACTTGGTATAATAAACTAATCTTTAGGTTTACACAAATGAGAATGCTAAATGAGATATTTCAAAATATGTAAATAAATTACCAATCTGGGTCATACTTCCCTAAATGACTGGTTATTAAAATAACAAGAGTAGACCTGAACAAAGACAATAGATATGCTAATGTGGCCCAGGGAAAGCTCAGGAAGCGATAAAGAACTACAAATAATTAAGGAATGCTGACTGAGGAAGGGGAAATAGTGCCCCCCAGGGGAAGTGCACACCAATTGGTTATTCAATAACCAGATGGTCAGTCCTGAAAACAAACATACATGTAACACTATATATTTAGGAACATACACACAAGATGCCAATTAAAGGAAAATAGGCTATGAATATGAAAGAGAACCAAGTAGAGTTGGACATGGGAGGAAAGGGAAGTGGGAAAGGATATAATTATATTATAACCTCAAAAAGAAAAATAGCAAGAATATCTAGTTACTTGTCTTCCACAGCAGTGGCTCCAATTAAATTCATATTTGTCTCAATCTCATCAAAAATCTTTTCCAATTTTTCTTCTCTATCTTGTAAGGCCATTTTTGCCTCTATTAGTTGTGTATTAATTCTTTCAAAATCATCTGGAGCAATTTCTTTGAAGGCTACACAAAGAGTCCGATACCCATCCTAGAAGCAAAGCAGAAGGACTACAGTTACCTCTGTAATGGCTGAATGAATGTCATACTCTTTCTAAAGATTTATTTTTAATTATGTGTTGAGTGTGTGTCAGTGTATATCTGTGTATAGCCATGTACACATGAGTGCAGGTAACTGTGGAGGCCAGAGGCATGAGATGCCCTTGAGCTGGACTTACAGGTAGTTATGAGCTACCCACTGTGGTTATTGAGAACCAAACTAAGGTTTCTGCAAGACCAGTGTATACTCTTAACTGCTAAGCCCCCTAGCCCCAGCCATATTCTTTAAATGGATTTGCTTTACCTATCTGTACAAGAGAAATTCTGACACATTTAATTTTTAAAAATGAACTGAATGCAACTATAAAGTTAACATTCAGTCAAGTTCTAGATAACTAGTAGGTCTTTTGAAAAGATCCTTGAAACATCCAGGTGAGATACTTGAAACATCTTTACCAAATACTAGGTCTGGCCACAATAGTGGTCTAGAATAATAGTTTTTGTTAAAAACTGAATATAGGAAGATAGCCACATTTCCAAGTACAAGATATAGATCACAAAATAAACTAAAATTAATTTTAACTAACTTATTTAAAAAACATAAACATTGTTACAGCCAGCATTTTTCCATTTACTTATCAAAGGGACAGTCATAGACTCACCATTGCATTACGTTCCACATGGGCTTTGGTTAACTCAATTTCATGGTTATGCACCCTGGGAAAAAGTGATGAATCTGCTCCTTTACAAAAAAGTAGTATATCTCCTAAAATAAAGAACCAAAATAATCAACTTAGAATTTGTAGACTGGTATTAGGGTTTTAAGAAGAGAGGACTTAGTTAAGATGGTGTCTCTCATGCAGCTGCTATCTATTTTGAATCTGTCTTGCAATTTTCAATCAAATGGAATGAAATATCTAGAGGTTTAGTTTGTCAGAAGAACAATCACCATCTCTTCAGAACATTATAGATATACAATAAATAAACCAGATACTACTACATGCACCCCTGTTATAGTTCCTCCCAGTAAATCATAAACTAATAGGCTGTGTCAAAGAACTCCAGGTGACTTATCTTTGAAAATGTAGCACAAGACCTAGAGACAAAGACCAAACTAAAGCTGCAACAGCTTGAATTCATTTTGGATAAACTAGAAGAACACTTGCTTGATGGGCTGTAATGAGAACTTGAGAATATTTTTGTAGAATGCTGATATTATTAGTACAGTTTTAGAATATGTACTGTTGAGCATTATAAGGCACTTTATCTTTATGAGGCAAATAGCTGAGCAAATTAAAAAGTGTAGCTCTGGGACCACTGCCCTTTGCATATCATTTCTGCATGCATTTTACCATTTGCAGAAGGATATAGGTATAGATGTGTACACATAAAAGCAGTAAGTATTTAAATGCTAAATGTTTCATTTCTAATCACACATCTGAAGAGTGTCTAAGATAAACAAATTTTATGGAAACATACTAAAAGTAATCTCATGACTTTGCAGCCATCTCAAAAGCATGAGTAAAGTGAACCATGTTTCACCATGGATTTGTCTCCATTCTCCTATTTTACTCATTAGAGAATTTGTAACAGATGTACTACTAAGATAAATCAAGGATATTTTGAAAATAAATCTTTTAGGACAAAGAAATACATATATACACACATACATACATCTGAGAGCTTGAGAATAAAGCACGAGTACTCTCTCATGGGTCTTCCAGAATCTGAACAGAAGGCAAACTTATCATAGTGCCGTTCAAAGACATTGAAGAGCCTACAGATGATGGTACCCATTTCTTTGAAAAGCAAGTTTTATTCTTTCAGAGTTCTTAGCTCCAGAATGAAACAAAATTGCCCTTTCCCAGAAACTTGGGTTAATCATGCATCTCTACTCACTTCCAAGGAGTGTAAAGCAGTAAAATAAGAGAGGTCAGAGAAGGATTGAAAACCAGCTACTCTCTGAACTTGACCTTTATAATTGACAATTCCAGACCATGCAGTGATATAGAGGCGCTGTTTCAGTAAAATCTGCAAGACTACTTAATCCTAAACTACATACCATGTTTCCTTTCCTCAAAAAGTTGATAACCAAACCTTACAATTAGAAAAAGATAAATAAGTCAAATTTTAAAGATGCATACCTCCTTGGGTCTTTACAATTACACTCATACGTCGGCGGACAGAATCAAAATTTAAGGTGTGGAGAAGTTCATACCTTTAGGAAAGGAAAGACAAAGTGAAATAGCTCAACTATACTGAATGAACACAAAGCTTTTCTTGTTGGACGTAGAGAGCTAGTTTTGTATACAACTGGTTCTTTCACTTTTCTTTGGAATTTCTCTGCATGTAGAGCATGCTGATAATAGCAGTAATTTTTATTTTCTCACTGTATAAATTATTTTTAGTAATTCATTTATTTTTATTTTATGAGCACTGATTGGTGTTCTGTCTGCATGTATGTCTGTGTGACTGTGTCAGATCCCCTGGAACTGGAGTTACAGACAGTTGTAAGCTGCCATGTAGGTACTGGGAATTGAGCCTGGGTTCCCTAGAAGATCAGCTAATGTTCTTAACCACTGAACCATCTCTTCACCAAGCTGTACAACTTATAAAGAGAGTGACTATGTAGGAATGGAAAACAAAAGAACTGGCTCACCCAGCGAGATCTGGAGGGTGTATAATGTGATTGTAATTTTGGAGGGCCTACTATGGGGTTAGCCAATGTGCCAGGTTCTGTGGAATTGAGACGAATCTGCCAAAGACTTATCTCTCCAAGAACTTACCATATTATAAAGGAGATGAATGATAATGAAACATAACTACATTCCATGTCTATGAAATACTTCAATCAAAAATACTCAAAAGGGGAACTTGAGCACAGAAAAAAAAAAGGCCAATTGAAAGAATGTTTCCTGGAAAAGAGTATATGCTGGATTAGAAAAGAATGGCATGATAAGGAAATGGGGCTGACTTTGAGAGCAGAGGGGAGAAAATGTGTGAAAGCACGCATGGCAGCACATGCTTCATGAAGAGTTTGCGATCTCTGGAAAACTCAATGACAGAAAAGCAAGAAATGAAGTACTCAAGTAAGCAAGGGCTGAGAACTGAGAACTTTGGTGCCGTTTCAGACATGTGACATTTTATCCCAACACTGTAAGAGCCATAGAAGGGTTTAAAGGGTATAAAATAACATGATGAGATGGCTTAGAGTTGTCTATGTATGAACTATTAATTAGATTAAATCATACAGAAGAATTAAGAAGGAACTTGTAAGTAAATGTATTCATCTACATTTCAAATAATTCAGCAAGACTCATCCTGACTACTAGACAACATGTAAACCAAACTAGGAACTTATATTGAAATTCTCATTTTTTGATGTTCAATGAAAAATAGCTTTTCCTATTCCAACTATTTTTATATAAAACTATGAGATGGGAGAATAAAGTTCAATATTTATAGGTACATAAGTTTTCTTTCCTTTCTGAATCCATTTAATGTTCACAATTGGGTTAAGAAAAGACGAACATCACAACACGTAGCTACTTACTCTTCTATTTCTTTTCTTTGGTTCTCTACTCTTATATGTCCATTCCAATTTCCCAAAAATGTGAACCCAAACCTATCAAAAAAAAAAAAACTTGTTTATTTTCAAGAAACAATTAATTTCCTCTTCCACTGTCATTACCTATCCTTATAAATTCCTTTCTTCTATTACATGATCTCAATCTCCAATTGCATTCCTGTTTTCAAGATGAGTGACAACAAAGAGTAAGCCAATGACTGGCTACTACTGTATGCAAGAGGAAGACAATTTGTAATTCCAATTTTACATCAAACACAGTACGTAACCTTTTAGGTACTTAGTCATCTGAATCCCATGGGTAAACTGGATTGTCAGTTACCAAATGACATCAAAATGGCTGGCAACACTCAGAAATAACATGTTGTACAAAAGCTGCCACAGTTACATGACTTACAAAATAATATGACGATTTAGATTGCTGACTAGGGTGCACAAATAAGACAAGGAAATCAACGCATTACTATTTTCTTTTCGAACTTACATAATAGGAAAGGCACATGACAGAGTTCCTGACACAAATGAACTCCTACCCTCCTGTGGCTGTATTTTCTCAGATGTGTAAGAAATGCTTACTTTTTTGCTCCTTTCACCAAAGCTATTTCATCTGGTGAGGAGGAGATATAGGTGAATTCAGCTGCTTCTGTAGGTCCATCAACAGCATCATTTGTTTTAATTTCTACAGTGTGGCATAAACAAAGGGCACGCAGAAATAGCTCTTCACGGTTCTATGGAACAGAAACCAAAAAAAAAATGACTATTATTTTTATATTTTCACTAGGTAAACAGTGAACAAATGAATTAATGTGACAGAATGTTATCTAAATTAAAGAAAATTTATAAATTCCTAATACTCAAACAATTATCTAGAAACTAATAGAATTACTAGTTCCTACTCTTTATCCTTGGAATATGTATTAACTCATCCTGGTCAGTCAGTGTTTTACCACCTATACCTAAGGTGGTAACTTCTTCATCGCCTAAGAAGTAGTGAGGTATCTAAGTCACAATCTGGCAATTGTTCATGTGTAAGAAGACCTTGATTAGTTTAACATGCAAAAACCAGAACTTTAATGATTTGGAGGCAACATTCTTAGAGGAGCTAATATTTTTTTTTAAATGTAAATCTACATATAGCCAAACTAATGTTTTGTTCAAATGTCATTTCCTATAATTCTACTTGTAAGTTCTAGTTGTTTATAAATGGTAAAGGTGTTAATAAAAGAAAGGTGTAGTCACAAGAACAAATGATTATTCAAAGGTCTATACCATGTACCTACTGGAAAATTCTGTATTTCTATTATGTAAGGATAAAGTATGTCTACAAAGATTGATTTCTCAAGTAAAATATTAATTGGGAAAAATGTCACCTTATCTGCTTTATCAAGATAGGTTAAGGGCCCATCAGTTTGAGATAATCCATTATCTTCCTGAGATGTGCTTTTATATTTGTGCCCATCAATGCAGCATTCAATGAATTCCATGCTGTTTTCAGTGAGTGTTCCAGTCTTATCTGTAAATACATAATCCACCTAAAAACAAGGAAATAAACACACACATGTTCTTTAATATGGTTATTTTTTAGCAACAATCACCTCTTCTAAGACTTGTCAAATGTTGGAATTACAAATGCAGTGTTATCAAATGAATGAGAAAGCTGCGAGCCTTTTCATAGACACTGAAACTTACTTAAATGTAGAAGACTAATCAGACAGAAAAACCATGACTATTTTATTAAGCTAAACACCTTTCATTTAATCCTTTAATGTTTTAATATGGAAGTAGTAAAAAGTCAATTTCTAAGGAAGAAAACAACATAGTGAACACCCCCCCTCACTGGCATGTATATAATTCAATGTTGGGGGGTGGGAGGAAGAAATGTACCTGGCATACAATAAAAGAAAACCTGATAAGGTATTTTCCTCCTTGAAAATCTTAATTAAAATTTCATTACAAATTCACTGGGTATATGTGTGCATGCCATAATAGAACATGCATGCCAATACACAGATAGAGGTTGGAGGACAACTTGTAGAAGACAGTTGTCTCCTTCCATCATGTAGAATCCAGAGATCCACCTTAGGTCAACAGGCTTGTTGAAAAGCACCTTTTCCTGGGGAACTATCTTCTCAAGACAATTATCAATAAAAATACTGCATTGATGGCAGTGTGGACAAGAAGAGAAGCCCCCCCTTTTCCTCTGGCCACCTGCAACAGATGAGGAAGCTAGTCCTCCCCCTTAGTAGCTGAAGAACTCAGGAAAGTAAGCCCTGCTCCTTGCCTGGGCAGCACAGCAGAGCTGACCATGTTGACAGAGGCGTGGATGAGCTGGCCCTGAAGGTGCAAGATTGGGATAGTTGGCCACATCCCCCTTGTCTGCCATGTGTTGGTGAGGGAAAGATGCTCTCCCCCCCCCTGTCCTGACACCTGTGGTGGCAAGGGAGCTGACCCTCCCCCTTACCAACTTCAGCACTCAGGAACCTGGCCCCTGTACCTCGCCTAGGCAGCACAGTAGAGCTGGCCCTGAAAGTGTAGGTTCAGGAGAGCCAACCCTGAACACATGAAAGCAGGAGAACTGGTTCACTGATACTCACCCTGGTGGTGAAGAGAGAGCTGTTAGGTTTACCAACCTTGCAGCTACCTAGGCTCAGAACCAGAGTTATGAGTTGGCCTACCCCAACATCCATCCATCTGCTGGAGCAAGGAAAGGGTTTAGTCCTGGAGACCCAAATCTGCAGGATCTCCATGACACAGGTCAACAACAGGATATCCAAGAGGAATCCCAGTGAGGGCCCAGAATAGGTAGTGTAGCAGAAACCAGAGGCCTAGAACCAGACCAATAACTCTTTGCAATGAATATTTGCAAGTAAAGATCTATAGATAAAGAGTTTACTGTGTGACTTACTGTGTCACACTGCAGCTTCCAAAAACAGATTTGTCCTCCTTTTTCTTAAATTTGTTTTAATTTTGGAGGGGGGGATGCAAGGGCAGAAGGTAGACATGAAAGGATGGTATCGAAATGTGCGAAAGACACAAAGAATAAATAAAAAGAATGTCTAATAAAAAATACTGCATTGAAGTAAATAGCATTACAATTATAGAACAAATAGAAGAGGATTGTTGACAGTTATCCAGTTAGGAGATACAACAAATAAAGGGTGATGAAAAATTAAAAGTTTTCCATGCCTATTTTCTCAAATACTCCCAAAAATGTTTCTAAATTTTAAAAAGCAATTAATAGTTTAAAATATAGTATTTATGTATATTTTTTACAAATAATGGAAATATGCTAATGAAATAAAATTTCCATTATAATAAATCATTTTGAGCACTTAACATTTTATCTCAGTTTTTATCTATTCTATTTATAACATCTGGCTTTTAGAAGCCCACAATTTTAGCCTGCTTTTTGGTAATGCATGCTTAAATAGTTAAAATTATGGGCTGACAAGAACAAGTATAAGCACAAGATTAAGGTTTTTATAACGTAAGGGAAAGAGATGAATTCTAGCAGTATTTGCTTTTTAACTATTTTTCAAAGCTTTTCATGGTAGCAGCACTGACACAAATAAAGCTTTCTAATCTTCTTTTTTCGCTATTATATTAGTCTAACTTTGAATTCTCTTTTCACAATGATCCTAGTTGTGTTACTTGTGTATCATTTAGATTTTTCTAAGTAAACTGAAATTCTTGATCAAAATATTCACTTTCATTGGCTGTTTCACATCACACATTTGGATTAGTATTAGCACATTCAGAGTCACTTTAGGTTCCCCAGGACCTGTCCATTTCTCTTTTCAGCCAGGGTCTCTTACTGACCTGGCATTCCCTAAAGAAGCTAGGCTAGGCAGTCATTGAGCCTCAGGATCTTATCTCCATCTTCCCGGTACTTGGGCTAATTAATGTGCATGCCACTATGCTGGGCCTTTTCTAAACGGTTCTCTAGTATAAATCTTATACCCTTTGCTTCTAAAGAAAACACTTCACTGACTGAGCTATTTTTCTAGGCCCCTTTCAGAATCTTTAGGCATTAGTGCTAAAGGTGGTAACTTCAAAATAAAATGTACAATTCTTTTGTCTCTGTGGAACAAAATGGACAGTAAAGATCTGCAAACACCAAATCTCAAAGGTATAGGCCAACAAACTATAAACTAAAACATGCGTCTTCTTTAAAATTTTCAATCCCTAGACAATGTTGATTCTGTTGGCTCTGGAGTCAGAATACGTGTAAAACCATTCTCATATGCCTATATAAGCACAGTAGAAAATCTTAATCATCCTTTCCAAAGTGAGAAAGTTTGGATATAAAGAAAAGTAGGAATCACAGTTGTAGGTCACAAATGAATAAATGGGATTTCACAATGAGGGCAATCTAATGCTATTTAATAACTTAAAAGGGGCTCATAGAAAGAGATGACAGTGTCTCCTAGTAGAATAAAATAAAAGCTTGCTATTACTAATTTTAGAATTGGACAAGTTTTGGATGAAGCCTATATTTCTCAATATTCTCACCCTTGGAGACATTCTAGATAATGAACTAGGGTAATTATTAGTGATTGAGTATGATTCTAGTAATGTGTCATTACCATTTGAGTCTTTATGCCCTCAATGTAAAGGGATGGGTATCTGAAAATGGGGAAAGATTATTATAAAATATCCAGTATTATTAATCTCTGTCTCCTGAATATAACTTAAAAACCCTCTGGTAATCGCCAGAAAGAGATGTACCTTCTACGTGCTAATGAGATGTGGTGGCCCTACATACTGGAGAAATAAAGGTATTAATTTGATGGGTGGAACTTTTACCTCCATCTCACAATCCCTGGGGGATAGGATAAAAGAGCTGAAGGTTAAATTATCACCAAATGCCAAAGATTTAATCAGTTATATTATATCTTGTTATTTCTATTTAACCCTCAAAATAAGACAAGACCATGTTTCAGATAGCTGATCATGTGAAGATTTCCTGAAGGCTGGCATACTGGAGATGGCATGGGAGGGCTGCACTCCTTCCCATGAACCTTCTTGGCTGTCATCTGGCTACTCTTCTATAACTCTTCCTAACCATTTAAATAAAATAATCAGTAAATATTATGTTTCCCTGAGGTTTTAGGTCATGCTGTCAAATTAATGAAATTCAATCAGAAGACTATGTAAATTTTGATTTACAACTAGATGGTCAGAATCACTGGTATTTGAGTGATGCTAGTATTGTGGGACATAGCCTTCAATTTGTATCTTCAGGTTAACAGTGTCAGAACTGCAGCTCACTAGAGAATTTCACTTGTTATACGTGTGTAAATACTCTCTACCTCCACATATCATGAATGTGTTTGTTGAATTACTCTGAAAGTAGTAAAGGAGAAATTTTTTCTGCTCTTTTGGTGACACTGGTTGCTACACAGAGGTTAAAAAGCACACTTAAACTAGATGAAACGCATGAAGTCACCTATTTTGTAAGTAAAAATTGATTAAACAAAACAAATAACAAATGGTTTAACCTAAAGGAACACTTCAGAGGCCTGGCTTTATCACTCATAAATCTTGAGAAAAATCTTATTTGTCTTTAAAGTAAAATACTTGATGATGACTAAACTATGTCCTATTGACTACATATATGTTGATTAATACTGTGACTCACCTGACCAAAATTAGTCTTAAGATTCTTTCTACTGTCCCTTATCATCTAAAATTTCTGATTAATTATAACCATATTTATATAGTTAGGGCTAATATGTCTGCCCAAGCAGGTAGTGTATAATTTGAGTTTGTTTTTAACTTCATAATAGTAACTTCTATACATATAACACATCCCAGGCACATGTTAGGACCTCAAAACAACAGGTATATTGAATTAATGGAATCAGAATTTATATTTAAGAATGATAATGTTGCCGGGCAGTGGTGGCACATGCCTTTAACCCAGTATTTGGGAGGCAGAGGCCTTTAACCCAGAATTTGGGGCCAACTTGGTTTACGGAGTAAGTTTCAGGACAGCCAGGGCTACATACTGAGAAACCTTGTATTGAAAAGCTAAAAAATAAAGAATGATGTCATATAATTAGATATATCCACAAGATTGGGGGACATAAAGGAGGAGGCTAGTTCCACAACCTTTTCAAGAGTCATTAAAACCATTCAGTTTTATGAGACTTATACTTTGTCAAAAATATCTTATAACCTTCTAATTAAATTAAGCAATCCATGTTTTGGTTCTTATACCAATCACTGTCCCAATATATACCTTTCTATACTTTTTAATACCATTGGGTCACTAAAGCAACTATTTATAATGGCCTCGATGGCAATGAACTGATCTTATCTTTAGTAACATACAAAGCTCTACAGCTTGAATTATGGCTCATAAAAGAGGAAATTGGTAACACTTATTGTTTTGTGTAACAGTCCATTGACTGTCAAATGGCATAAAAAACTATGTTAAGAATTCTTTGCATTTTCATTCTACACTTACAAGCTAATAATGATTCCAAGTTGTTTAGGCATCATACTAATTGAAGTGGTGATCTACCATTAACTTTGTGATTTGAAGAAATAATAACCATATCCAGAAATGCTGAGTTTGGCTGGGGAACTGAATGGTAATTGAAACAAAAGCAGTAGTTTCTTTCCACTGATCAAATTTACCAGATCATTACCCAAAGCCCTACTTTGCTTCTTGCCATATTAATACGATCTAGGTAATAAGAGCCAGACTAGACTATTCCTATAGGTAACACAGATACTACTGAAGAGGAGATTTGAAAGAATGAGAGTGGAACCTGGCCTGTGCATTCTGTATGCCTCCAAGATCCATTAAGTTTCAACTATACAATGATATCTATTATATCTGCATTAGTTGTTGAGGCCTAGTCTTCTGCTTTTGGGTAGAAAAATCTCTGTAACCAGGCAAAAACATGACAACATTTATTTGGCATCAAGAATGAGCTGGTAGCTTGTGCATTCAAATGTTTTCTGATTTCAAAAGCTGGTAGGACTGGTACCTTTCATTAGCATTAAAGAGACTCTATTTAACCTGGGCCCTATGTGCAAAAGAGAAGCTTAAAAAGGCTAGTATCAACTGTGACAGCTGGATTAATGAAATACTTTTCTGGAAATGTCTAAGGAAAATAAAACTGATCCACTTATTTCTTGCACTGTTTCAGTATTTACAGAATCTATTAGGAAGGTAGACCCCCAGGTCTGAGCTACCAGTATCCTGAAGTCATTTCTAAAAAGAATAGTATATGTAAAGTCATTTTGCCCTTCCAATTACAGTTGTGAAATTGTACTTTGGTTTAGGCAAAGGCTGTGTCAAGTGTGGAAATAGAGGCTGGAGATAGGACTCAGTAGTAGCTTCCTAGGTCTATTTTCAATGTGGTAAGAAATGTTTTCTAGAAAATGTCAATACAGGACAACTATGGTTAACAAAGAACACTGACTGGTCTTTCAGGGAACCCAGGTTCAATTCCCAACAACCATGTGTCAGTTTACAGCCATTTGTAACTCTAATCCTAAATATAACACCAGTAGCACAGACACTGAAAGGAACAATCAATAAATGTGACCTCCTGAAAGTGGAAAACTTCTGTAAGCAAGGTATACTGTCACTAACATAAAATGACTGCCTAAAGAATGGAAAAAGATCTTTCTGAACCCTACATCTGACAGAAGGCTGATCTCCAAAATTTATAAAGAACTCAAGAAACTAGACATCAAAATACAAAATAACCCAATTGAAAAATAGGGAACAGAGCTAAACAAAGAATTATCACCAGAAGAATCTCAAATAGCCAAAAGACATTTAAGGAAGTGCTCAATATCTGTAATCATCAGGGAAATGCATATCAAAATGACTCTGGGATACCATCTTACACCTGTCAGAATGGCTAAGATAAAAAAAAAAAATACTGACTACAGCTTATGTTGGACAGAGTGAGGGAAATACTTCTCTACTGCTGGTGGGAGTGCAAACTTATTCAGCCACTTTGGAAATCAGTATGGCAGTTTCTAAGAAAATGGGAATCAATCTACCTTAAGACCCAGTATTATCTCTCTTGTGCATTTAACCAAAGAACACTCAAATCATATCACAAGGACATTTGCTCAACAATGTTCACAGCAGCACTATCCATAATAGCCAGAACCAGACAACAACCTAGATGACTCAACCAAAGAATGATAAAGGAAATGTGGTGCATTTCCACAATGGAGTGCTACTCAGCTGTGAAAAAAACAAAAACAAAAACAAACAAACAAACAAACAAACAAACAAAAAAACCCAAAAAACATAACCTTAGCAAATTTTCAGTCAAATGGATGTAACTAGAAAAAAAACATCCTGAGTGAGGTAACCCAGACTCAAAAAGACAAACACGATACATATTCACTCATATATGGATAGTAGATGTAAAGCAAGGATGACCAGACTACAATCCATAGCTCCAGATAAGCTAGATTAAAAGGAGGACCCTAAGAGGGACATGGATTACCCTGGGAAGGTAAAATAGATGATATCTACAGTTAAGCTTGGGGTGGAAGGTGGTAATGGGGAGGGGGCATGAGAACAGGAGGGAATGAGATGGCTAAGGTGGGAAAGGATGCAGTGGAAGAACAAGGAAAGAGATATCTTAATAGAACTATTATGGGCTTAGGGAGAAACCTGGTGTGTAGTGAGATATTCACCTTGTCCACACCTGTGGCATAGACCACGCCCATTGGGGGGGTGGAGACAGGTTCGGATGTGACCTGGGGGAACTAAAGCTGAGGAGGGGGCTCGGAGAGCTCTCTCTTGCTGGCAGCACAGGGACAGGAGCACATCAGGAGGCATCCTTGGGACCAGGAACCTGCTGGTGTTCATCTGTCTATGTTGTGAGTTATTTCTCTATGAATAAACATCTATTTGGCCTATTTGTTTCTCCTGATCCTTAGTAAACATCAGTATCTGGTGTCAGAAGTGGGATACGAACCCACGCCTCCATTCGGAGACCAGAACTCCTCTTGGTTATCTTGCTGTTGAATTGTATTGTGGAAATCCTGCAGCTTTGGGTCTACAGGATCTACGTGTTCCACCAGATCATAGATGCGGATATTGGAGTGGGCCAACACATAACCCTGATTTTAGGCCTGGGTTGCTGCAGGATTGTCCAGTTTACCAGCTTTCATTGTTCTTACCACTACAGAGAGCTCTCCTGCATTGTACTGCTGCAGTCACCCCTTGTAGCAATGAGCAAGGGGCAGGGCCAGTCCTCCTGCTTTCATGTCCTCATCAGTATCAGATCTCCCATTCCTACACCTTCAGGAACAGCTCTGCTGTGTTGCCCAGGCATGGCATGGCGGGCCATGTTCCTGATTGCTACAGCTGATGAGGGTCAGGGCTAGCTCTCTGACCTGCCTTAGGCATTGATGGGACAGGCAGAAGGCATCTCTCCCCTACCCATGCCTCCACACATGACATATGGGTAATAGGGGCAACTCTCCCATGCTGACAACTTCAGGGCTGCCTCACTCAGACCTCAGGCAATGTGGTTGTCTCTAATGTGCTGCCCATGTAAGGTGCAGGGCCTGCTCTCCCAAGTGTTGCAGCTGAGTTTTACTATGTTTTTGTTATCAAATTCAAAAAAGAAACTCACTAAAGAGATGTAGGCTAATAAAGGATGAGAGACATAAAAGCTTAAGTTCTATACCTAAGAAAATGTTTTAAGGTCTAAAAGGATATTTTTAGGCTGATTAGGTATAGAAAGTGTTTTAGGTATAAAACTTTGGAGTCACCAAGATAAGAGAGATAATACAGTACTTTCTCTGAATTTGCCAAATACAGATGGATTGGACATTGTGAATTTAATTCTTACCTGATAATTGTTCTTACTGTATACAGTTTTACTTAGAGTTAGGTCCTTTCCTTTTTTTTTTTTACACAAAAAGGAGAAAATGTTGTAGGATGATCTTTTTTTACACTGTGAAGATGTGTATCTGCCAAGGCATCTTCTAAATGTTTAATAAAGAGCTGAATGACCAGTAGGTAGTCAGAATAGGATAGACTGGCCTAACATGGGGAGAGAGAGGAGCTCAGGAGAAGAATCTGAGAGACAGGGATTCACCAACCAGACATGCAAGAAATGGGTCATACTACACTGAGGAGGAGAAGTAACAAGCCAAGGGTCAGTGCATAGATTAATATAAACCTGTAAAGCTTTAAGAGCTAGTTGGAAACAAGCCTAAGCTAAGGTCCAACTTTCATGGTTAATACAAAGTCTCTGTCATTATTTGGGAGCTGGCAGTCCAAAAGAAAGTCCATCTGTACCTGCCAAAGAATTCTATAAGGGAGTGGAAATATTCCATGAGAATTATGTTACAGTCAATAACGTTGAAAAGAATTGGAGATCAGAAGAGGGCTTTGGCATCAGACATGGAGATGAAGAGTTTGGAGGTTGACCTGCCATGCCAGTTTGTGGTTCCACTTTGGGCGAACATTGCCCCAACACGCTCCCTTTCCCACCTTTAAAAATGGTAATGTATATCCTGTGCCATGGTATATGTTGGAAATATATAATCTGCTTTTCATTATTATTTTATGGGAGATTACAGTTATGAGATTGAATGCATCTCAGAAAGACTTTGAAGTTCAGATTTTAAACATTGTTAAGACTGATAGACTATGGGGACTTTTGAAGTTGGACTAAATGCATTTTGCACTGTGATATGGCTCCAAGCCTATGGGGACATGGACTGTGATGGTTTGAATAAAAATGACCCCCATTGGTCCATAGGTAGTAGCATTATTAGGAGGTAAAACCTTGATGGGAGTTGGTGTGGAAATGTTGGAGGCAGTGTGTCACTGTGGGGCAACACTTTGCAGTCACATATGCTCAAGCAAGCCTTAGTGTAGCATTGACTTCTGCTGCCTGCTGATCAAGATGTAGAATTCACAACTCCTTTTCTAGCATCATGTCCATGTTTCCTGCCATGAAGATAACAGACTAAACTTCTGAGACTGTAAGTCGCCCCAATTAAATGTTTTCCTGTGTAAGAATTGCAGTGATTATAGTGTCTCTTTACACTATAGAAACCCTAACTAAGATAGTTAAGTATATTGGTATTCCAGACTAGAAAAGATTTTTACTGTATCAATTTAATTTCAGCAAAAGCTGTGTTCTTACCTGACCAAGTTCTTCATTAAGGTCTGATGTGTTAACCAAAGCTCCTTCATTAATTTCTTCATCAAAAAAGTCTTTATCCCATGAAATAAAAAATGAGCCTAAGAATTTCTGCATTTCTACTGTGACATACATGGAGACAGGAATAATAAAGTTGAAGAGAACCATGAATGATAAAAAGTCAGTGAACATTTTCAAAACCTAAAAAAGAGATGGTTCATGTTAATTTGATTCACAGACATCCTCTTCAGATGAATACAATATAAAATGGCTTTCTTTCAGTTC
Organism: Phodopus roborovskii; assembly: GCF_943737965.1. Taxonomy (NCBI): domain Eukaryota; kingdom Metazoa; phylum Chordata; class Mammalia; order Rodentia; family Cricetidae; genus Phodopus; species Phodopus roborovskii. The sequence goes on along the minus strand of NW_026125946.1, from coordinate 321,216 downwards.
CAATGCTTAACATAAAATTAATAATATAAAGAAACTTCCTAATGATATTATATGATTATAGTAAAAATTATTAATATTAATATTTTAGGTTGGGTAGTAGTGGTGCATGCGTTTAATCTCAGCCATCAGGAGGCAGAGGCAGGTAGATCTCTGCGTTCTAGGCTGGCCTGGTAAACAGAGCAAGTTCTAGACAGTCAGGACTGTTATATAGAGAAACCATGTCTCAAAACAAACAAAGAACATTTTAGAATACTGAATTTTATTTGTATTTTCGGTGTATGTACTTTCCACTTTAATATTGTTTCACCCGATTAAGTCCTAAGTTCCTCTCAGCTATAGATAGGAATAGTTAAAGTTTATATGTAGATACTGCACAATTTCATACTGAATTAAAATGCCTGAAAGCACATTATTTTTTCCAGTCTTTGAATGGAAGAGTTAAAAACAAGCATAGATATATATATAAAGTAAAGAGTAAAATTAAATCTAAATCAAAAGATCACTTTTTCTGAGCAGTGGTTCAGTAACAAAAAAAAAAAAAAAAAAAAACTAGGGTAATTACAAAAGAGTTGACACTTCTCATAGCAAATTAATTACCTTAAAAGTTTCCCGTTCCTTTTGAGTCTTTTGGTTATACCAAGGTTCATCATTGTAAGGGGTACTTTGCCAAACATACTTTAGAGTTGTGCATACTGCAGCTTTGGTCAGTAAGATAAATAAATAAACAATCAAGAAGGCATTAATAGATCTGAAAAATAAGATAGTATGTCTAATTATTTAAGGCATAAAAATATAAATAGTTTAATTTTTAGTTTAGTCTTAACTAATTTAAGATTCTCCCGTGTATATTATAGTAATTATATCACAAATTGTACACAACAACCTTATTATTACAGCTAAAGAATCACTGTTAAATGGCAAAATTGAAAATCTAGCCCTGAAATGTTTATTGATCACTAATGTTCCCCAAGGTACAATGTCTACCTTATCAAACACACCTTTTTAAAATAAGTAGAAACAGACATATCTATATGTACTAGTACCTGGTTAACCTCTATGGTTAGTATGGTAGTTTGTATCTTCTCCCCAAAAGACTAAATATTTCAAACTCAAGGTAGAATAGCAAATGTGAACCTCAGCATATATCCTGTTAGCATTATTTTAAAGTAGAGTTCTGGATAAGGCACACTCATTCATATCCTTGCCTATAAATAAAGAAGAGTGTCTGGCTTATAGTACCTATGATCCCAGTAGTTGGGAGGCAGACGAAGGATTATAAAATCAAGATCATTCTCAGTTTATGTTTAAAACCAGCGTGGGAGTCTTTGACCCCCATCGTCAGGCCTCTGCTAGAGGTGAGTCTGGGAACAATTTGGATGGAATCCCCCCCTCCTTGGAACTCCCTGGACTGGCCCTGGATCTTGCTCCCCTTGTGTGCTGTCCCCATCGAGAGTGCTCCTGGTACTCTGATACACCCCCCACCCCCCACCAAGAGCCTGCCCTCCCCCCACCCTGTGCCCTACCCTGCCCATTGTCTCACTGCTCTGGTTGAGCACTGGGACAGAGGGTAGAGCCAACAATCCCGCCACCTTCAGGGAACTTCGGGGAAAATATGACAAAGCCAGATTTTCACAATATGTATCTACAAATCTGAGCACACTAGACCTGCCTATCCAGCTCAAAGGTGCAGAAAATATATTCAACAAAATCACTGAGGAAAACTTTCCCAATCTGAAGAAGGACATGCCCATGAAAGTACAAGAAGCATACTGAACACCAAATAGATTGGACCAAAGAAAAAAGACCCTTCGATACATAATATTCAAAACACCTAACATATAGAATAAAGAAAGAATATTAACAGCAGTGAAGGAAAAAGCACAGGTAAAATATAAGGGCAGACCTATCAAAATTACACCCGATTTCTCCATGGAAACTCTCAAGGCCAGAAGGTCCTGGATAGATATTCCACAAGTAGTAAGATTTCACAGATGTCAGCCCATGCTACAATAACCAGCAAAACTCTCAATCACTAAGAGACCACGGACACTAGCCCAGGCTACTATACCCAGCAAAACTCTAAATCACTATAGACAGAGAAAACAAGATATTTAATGACAAAGCCAGGTTTTCACAATACGCATCTACAAATCCAGCTCTACAGTAAGTTCTGGAAGGAAAACTCTGACTCAACGTAGTTAACTATGCTCGCAAAGACATAGGCAATAGATAATCCTACTTTACCAGAAATCAAGGATAAAGCAGGGCAAATATATTCACAATACCACTGCCAACAACAAATCTAAAACAAACAAGCATTAACAATCAATGGTCCTTACTCACCCTCAATATTAATGGTCTTAATTTGCCTATATAAAGATACAGGCTAACAGAATGGATAAGAAGACAGAATCCATCCTTCTGCTGCATACAAGAAACACATCTAAGCTTCAAAGATAGACATTACCTCAGGTAAAGGGCTGGGAAAAGATCTTCCACTCAAATGGACCCAAGAAGCAAGCAGGTATGGCTATCCTACTATCTAACAAGTTAGACTTCAAACCAAAATTCAAAAGACATGAAGATGGTCATTTCATATTCATCACAGGAGAAATCCTTAGCTCAAAGTCACAATTCTGAACACCTATGCCCCAAATACAAAGGCATCCACATTCGTAAAAGAAATGCTACTAAAACTCAAAGCTCACATAAAACCACACATACTTATAGTGGGAGACTTCAACACACCACTCTAACCACTAGACAGGACAACAAATCAGAAACTCAAAAAAAAAAAAAAAAAAAAAAAAAAAAAAACAAAAGAACTAACAGAAGTTATGTCTCAACTTGGTTTAACAGACATCTATAGAACATTCCATCCAAACACAAAAGAATACACCTTCTTCTCTGCTCCACATGGAACCTTCTCTAAAATCGACCACATACTAGGCGACATAACAAACCTTCAACAGATACAAAAAAATGGAATAGTCCCCTGTATCTTATCAGACCACCATGCTTTAAAATTGGAATTCAACAACACAAATCGCAGAAACCTCACAAACTCATGGAAACTGAACAACACGCATTACACCATATCTGGGTTAAAGAAGAAATAAAGAAAGAAATTAAGGACTTCCTAAAATTCAAGGAGAATGAGAACACAAAATACCTGAACTTATGGGACACCTTGAAAGCAGTGTTACAAGGGAAGTTCATTGCACTAAGTGCCCATATGAAGAAAACAGAGGATAGTTACATTAGAGAATTAACAGCACAAATGAAAGCCTTAGAACAAAAAGAAGCAAACTCACCCCGGAGGAGTAGACTCCAGGAAATAATCAATTTGAGAGCTGAAATCAATAAAATAGAAACCAGGAAAACAATACAAAAAAAAAAAAATCAATGTAACAAAGAGTTGGTTTTTTGAGAAACTCAACAAGATAGACAAACTTTTATCTAAACTAATGAAAAAGCAGAGAGAGAACATGCAAATTAACAAAATCAGAAAGGAAATGGGGGACATAACAATGGACACAGAGGAAATCCAGACAATTTTCAGGTCATACTTTGAAAACCTGTACTCCACAAAATTTGAAAATTCAAAGGAAATGGACAAATTTCTGGATAACTATCACTTACCAAAGTTAAATCAAGAGAGACAACTTAAATAGGCCTATAACCCCTAATGAAATGGAAGCAATCATCGAAAGCCTTCCAACTAAAAAAGCCCAGGGCCAGATGGCTTCAGTGCAGAATTCTACCAGAAATTCAAGGAAGATCTAACACCAATACTCTTCAAATTGTTCCACACAATAGAAACAGAATGTTCATTAACAGACTCTTTTTACGAGGCCACAATCACCTTGGTACCCAAGCCACACAATGCCACAACTAAGAAAGAAAACTACAGACCAATATCCCCGATGAACATTGATGCAAAAATACTCAATAAAATACTGGCAAACTGAATCCAAGAATACATCAGGGAAATCATCCACCGTGACCAAGTAGGCTTCATTCCTAGGTTGCAGGGATGGTTTAACATACACAACATGACCCACCACATAAACAAACTGAAAAAGAAAAACTACATGATCAACTCCCTAGATGCTGAAAAAGCCTAAAGAAATGTTCAGAGACTTACAAGACTAGCAATTTGAGCAGCAATGGAAAGGCTACCATAAATGCCCTTCCCTGATAATGAGATCAACGACTAACTTATCCACCATCATGGAGCCCTCATCTAGTACCTGTTGGAAACAGAAGCAAACACCCACAGCTAAATACTGAGCTGAACTAGAATCCAGATATAGAGATGGAGGACACGTTGCAGAAACAAGTAGAGACAGTGGACGTGAACAAGGAGGAGCTAACGGCCCAGACTGATAGCTGGGAATCCAGCATTGGACTGACTCAGACCCCCTGAACATGGGTCTCAGATAGAAGGCCTGAGCAGTCTAAGGGACCTCAGACAGTGGAACCTGGATGTATTCTTGGTGCACAAAAGGACCTTCGGGATACATCCCCCATGGAGGGATACTCCCTCAACCTAGAAACAGGAGAGAAGTCCTAGTCCCTACTTCAAATGACTTGACAGATTTAGATGACCCTCCTTGTTGGCATCACCCTACACGTGGAATGGGGGGGGGGAGGTGAGGGTGGTCGGGCATGTGAGGGGGGAGAGTGTGAAAGAGGGAGAGAGGAAGGCAGCAAGGGAGGAAGGGAGAGAGAGAGGAAGAAAGGGAGAGAGAACTGGGATTGATATGTAAAAAAAAAAAATGCTAAAAAAAAAAAAAAAAAAAAAAAAAAAAACCAGCTTGGGTTGTTTAAGATTCTGTCACACACACATAAATAACCACATAAAAATGAAATTAAATTAATATAGAGAAACCCTGGTAGTGCCATCTGCCTTAATGATCCTCAAGGTACAACTCCATGATCTACTAGAACAATACTGTAAAACCAACTTGCACATACCAACAAAAGAACCCCAAATTCAGTAACACAAGGAAATGAATTTATAGTTTAGGTAAATGGTATCATTTATACACACACAAGCTTAATTAACTCATTTATTATCTTGGAAAACTTTTTATCTGTATAGTTGAAAAAGTCTAACATAAATTTTGTCATAGAATTATTCAAAGGATTGAATCAAATCAAACAAATAAGTGAGGACTATTTCAGGAACAAAAACAAGCGCTTAAAATGGTAGTTGCTATTATTGTGGATGAGGAGTTTCTGTATTGCTATTTGCAGTTATTGAAGAAGTAACTATTTCAATGAACAATGACTTAAAATTGTGGCACATACTAACTTTTCGACAGCAGAACGTTTCTGAGATTTCCCTTGGTAGTTCAAAGCCATTTTGGTTTCCATCCCAGTGTAAACAGCAACTCCTAAAGAATAGTAGAATAAAATAATATCCTGGTTATAGGTAAATTTGTTAGCCAACCGCCTACCTGTTTGGTTCTGTAAATTCTTCACAGTCTATAAGGGTAAGAATTCTAAATCTTTCTGTATATTAGCTGATTATCACTCATATTAAAATTTAAATTTTATAAAGTATCATATACATGTTAGTTTATTATCTGGTAAATTATCAGCACATAAATATACATTGATAATAAAAGGGATATATCTGCCATATTCACTTTTAGACATGCACTATTTATTCATAGGCTTTATGAAACACACTTTAACAGCATATTTTTAAAGTTGTTCACCATATATCTTCTTGGTATTTTTAAGTGTAGCTCCTTTCAGCAAAAGATTTTCAGGTCCCAAAGACCTAAATGAAAAACAAGCAGTTTATTGAAGTAATGTACAATGTCATCAATACTGGGGACAGATTTTGCCCTGACATACATCTATCTCCAAGGGGTTCAGAATGTATCTATTTCTACCATATGCTTACTCCCTAGGATAAGCAGAATGATCCCTCCATCTGAAGTGACTAGAGGGTAAAGCCAGATGGAAGCGCAGTACAGGAGCAGCCAGCAACATGCAGAGGTAAAGAAATGCACAGAACACCAAAAATTATGACTTATACATAGCAAGGCAAGAGAATTGAGAAATAGAGGGTTCACAGATAAAAGACTGGGAAGGCAATGCAAAACTGCAAAAACACAATGGTATCTTTGTAGTGAATAAACCTGACTTTTGGAAGATCAAGACAAAGTGGAAAAGGTGAGACATTTAACTACATGATAAAAGAGGAAAGAAAGCATTCTGTTTGTATGAGTTGCCTCATAAATGATTAACCTGAAATCTTATTTAGGTCCACATAATTCTAGCATTTTCCTTACTGCCTAGACCCTCAATTACTTTCACATAGACCACTATTTTTCAGCTTTATTTTTAACCTTGTTAGCCACTATATAACAAAGGAAAATATATGTAAAGTCTAGAACAGGTTTGGAAAATCAGCCAATAAATACACAGCTCTGCTCTCTTGTTTTAAACTAAAACACATACATACAAACATAAATATTGTTTATGTGGTCCATATGCCACAGAGTTTGTATGTGTAGTGAGCACAGGATAATTTTATGGAGTCAGATCTTTCTCCTTTAAAGTTGCTTTTGTGTCAAGTGTCTTTATTGGTTGAACATTTGGCTGGTCCCCTGGTGTGGTGATATATTATTTAACAAAGGAGATCTTAGCACTTGGGACCCCACTCCTTTAATCCCAGGATTTGAGAGGTATAAAAGGAAAGTATCTCCAGAGAGACACTTGTATCTGGCCACATTGAGGAGAGGCAGTCTGGGATTGCAGTCTGAGGCTTGGTGGAGACAGGATTGGCATTTAAGCTTAGTAGAGGTAAGATCTAGTTGCTAGCTGTTTTGCTTCTCTGATCTTCACCATAAACCCTTACCAAGCTCTGGGTTTTTATTTTCGTGATACACCATGGAGCTCTGTTCTTTTGGAAAGTCTATACATTATTTCAATATTAATCTCCTACCCAATAGAAAAGAGACCCTACCACCACAACCAGACTAATCACAGGGTTACGTAGTTATCTTCTTTTCACTTAATTTAAGAAAAGGCATTTGACATTTTAGTGGGTTTACAAGAGAAATATCCCTCCTTCCAAAAGGATAGATAAAAGGAATAACAAACTAACCTGGCAACAGCCTCAACACTATTACTATAGATACTGATTCGCCCAACAAACCTGTTAAAAACAAAAACAAAACATAATACCAAGTTTAAAAATCCAAATACCAGTAATTGAACATGATTCAGACTACAAATAATGAAAAAAAAAAAGAATGAATGGATATAAAATTCTATGATGCTTCTGGAAAAAAGTTCCATTGAAACTATAAATTATATAACATGTAAATATAACCTTTAAATAATATTAGAAATTATAAGAGTATAAAAAAGGTTTAAAATTAACTGAAGTTCTATTTGGTATATACACAGTACCTTATTTGATACCTTTTTATAAATAATATGGCTTTTAATTTAGATACATGTCAAGAATGGTTTCTGATACTATATACAATTTTCAAAATGATGAGTTCAGTGAATTTTACACACGAGCCTGATTATGAATTACAGGTGTGGAAAGAAGCTTTAAAAGCAGACTTCTGGGTCCTATCCTTAAGCTTCTGTGTCATATTCTCAATTGATACTGGTATGGCTAATCTCAGGTACAACTTTTGGGAATTAATGACAAGAACACTTGACTACATCACATTGAAAATGTTTGTATCTGGTAATTGATCTTATCCAAGCACTTATTATGGCCAGACACAATGTAACCTACATATTTGCAAAGTAGACTTCTTTGTAATTTGCATTATAGTGTTTTCTTTATAGAAAATAGTTTTACTGAAATATGTTATACACTTCAAATACTCTTAAACATTTTGATTTTCAATATATTTTAATTGTTTGAGAATTTTATATAATGCATTGTATGTATTTTGATAATATCCACCACTGTAACCTCCCCCTATCCATATCCCTATCACTTAAAATTCATGCTTTCTTTTAAAAACGTATTTCTTTTTAATTGATGAACCTAAGTATATCTTTGTGCTTGTGCATGTGAATGAATGTGCACAAAGTAGACAGAGGCTTCAGATCCCTTGGAACTATAAGTGGTTATAACAAGTTGTTTGTGTGTGTATGTGTGTGATGCATGAGCTTAATCACTGAGTTGTCTCTGTAGTGCCTCAGTTTAAACATATTTATATACAAGATAGGAAGCTCTACCCATTAACTCTTGTGAAAGTACTAAACTAGATAGATGCTGAAGATACAATAAACTAAAAAGACATATTATTTACCTTAGGAAAGATAAGTAAATTTGAAAAATATAGTACAAGTAATCAGAGTAGTAGTAATACTTGGTACTCCGAAGTCACACTGTAGGAATTCAGCTTAGGTAAATTAGGATAACCTTGCCTACCCTAAAGGCAAATGTAAATTCTGGGATTTTCCCTTATAAATATGCAAATATATATGTATGTGTAATATAGACATAATTTCAAGTAGAATAAGCCATTCCCTTTTCTTTGATTACATGGACTTTGCATACATCTTTATTAATGTCTTGCAAGCTTAGCTTTATTGATTGTTATTCTTTGTTCATTGAGTTCCTTGAAGGTGGAAAGTTTTTTTTTTTTTTTTTTTTTTTTTTTGTGGCTCTAGTTCTTAGTATCAAGGTGAACATAAAAAAGAGAACGAGGAAAAAAGGGATGAAATGTGTGTTGTGTGTGTGTGTGTGTGTGTGTGTGTGTGTGTGCTCGCGCGCTCTCGTGCCTGCGGCCAACATTCACATAGTAGGGTGTATTTCTCTACTGTTCCATATTTGAGTAGAAAACACCATTTGTCTTTCATTATGACCAACAACAGGAATTAACATGATGGCTTGCCTGTATAGTGGATGCTCCCTGCAACAGTGGTATAGATGAAATTAATCAATAACTATTACTACACTCTCAACAGTACCATACCCTAATTAAACTAACCAGTCCTAGAAGCTAATGACAAGTTCTTGACAATCCACAATATATGTTAATCAGAAGAAAACACACCATTTTAATTGTCCTTGAACTTAATGGCTTATTGTGAACATTAAATGGCCTACTCGCAATCTTCAGTTCATCATAATCAATAACAAGAAAGGATGCTGTGCCTACTATTGCATTATCCCATAGCCTCTTGTTTGTTTCATGTTGCATAAGATGCAAAAGATTTATTTTTGTTTTAATTAACTCTGGGAATTCCATTAGTCTAATAGATGAGGCTTGGGTAACATTCTAAAAAACTGATAGCCATGTTTACAAGTAACAAAAAGAAAAGAAATCATGGGATGCCTGGGCCCATAATGAATTATCTTGGCTGGTAGTGAGCAACACTGATTTGATTCATTTCCTTTCCAGGAGGAAGAACAGCTCATAAAAATATAAGCAAGCGTAGATTGGTAAGTACTGGGTGTTTCTTTGCTATACTGGTGGCAAAAAAGAAGAAGAGCCAAGAGATAGCAATAAAGTGAAACAAGGTGCTTACTTGTAGAGGTCAGGTTGAGGCTGTTCACATTCAATTGCTGCTCGGAGGTTATCAATGGATTCAGCTGTACACAGTGCAATGGTATCTCGTACTGCATAATGTGTCTATATGAAAGCACAAAGTAATCAAATATAAAGTATTTCTTTTTTATAACTGTATAGCCAACTGATTTCAGAAACAGCACATTTTAGAGTGTTAAGCAGAGCATTACAAATGTTGATGGATATTCTATACCAAATGAATCGCAGGATCCCATTATTAAAATACATTACAAATAACTAGGTAACCCTACTCCAAAAGGATTTCAAAAGGTAAAAGAAAAATAAAAACAATCCTTTGCACTGACACTGGAGTGTATATTACATTTGTAGTTGCATATAATTAACTGAAATCCCCATCCCTATGAAGATTTTAATTTATAAAACCAAGATTTAAAATGAAGCATTAATGGTTTCATTACATAAACAGTTTAATGATTTTGAAACTGTTCAATATGAATATAGGAACAGGAAGATAATATCTTATATTCAATGGTTACAATAGTCTACATATGTGTACCATAATCTTACTCCATCCAAAATGCAAGACAAGCACCAATGAGCCTATTTATGTACTGTGAACAAAGGTTAATGAAGATTAACACTACTTATGCACAAGGGAAAGCTGTTGACATAGTCTTCAGGGATATTATAGAACTAGTTGCTTTACATTTAAAACTACTACCTGACTTCTGACTTACTGCCACTTAATAAAAGAACATTGAAAAATTTCTTCCTCTAAACAATAGTTTCAGTGTTAGAGAATCTTTAGGTAGATTTTTCTATCTTGATAATCTCTAAAAAATAACTCTGTTTTTGAACAGCTAAGACATTAGTTATTTGGTGCCATGTGCTTTGAACACAAAGTCAGTAAACAGTAACAAGTAAAGTTTTTATTTCACATTCTGAGACCTATTCCTTAACTCCACAGGGAAAGAAAAAATAGCAGACCTCCCCACAGATATGCCCAGATGTGAGCTCATTAGTATTACTATTTTCTTTCTTTTAAACAGGATATCTCCATGCAGCATTGGCTGGTCCAGCATCCCCTATGTAGATCATGCTGGACTCAAACCCAGAGATTCATCTGTATCTGCCTCTCAAGTCCTGGAATTAAAGGCATGTGCACCACACAGAAACAGAATAACTCCTTAAAGGCAGCACAGAAAGGATAAGTCTTTATGACCTGTGGAACACTGGATCATAACATCCAAAAACTGGCTTTGTCAAAAGTACCAGCAAAGTAAAATTATCATCTATTTTGATTAAGTTGACTATACCATAATTAAAATTCCTCCTAGTTACAATAAGGAACACATTTATTAAACTATAACCTAAAGTATTAAAACATGTAATCAACCAGGTGTTGGGGGTGCATGCCTTTAATCCCAGCACTCAGGAGGCAGAGGCAAGCGGATGGATCTCTGTAAGTTCGAGGCCACCTCTGTGAGTTCCAGGACAACCTCCAAAGCAATATGGAGAAGCCCTGTCTCGAAAAACAAAACAAACAAACATTAGACTAGCCATGTCACAAGAAGAATTATATTGTGCCTAGTGTGTCTGAGCAGATCAGGGCATGCTGAATCAGGTCAGGGAGTCAAATTCCTTGGTACTGGCAGCTGGCTGTGAGCCAGGTTCTAGGAATAGAACCCATTTCCTCTAGAAGAGCAGTCAGTGCTCTTTACTATAGCACTATTTCTCCAGACCCAGAAAAATCTTTTAAACAATAATATGCAACCCTCTAAAAATAAAAATAGATGAATTATAAAGTTACAATACTTAAAGTTGTTTTTGTAGTTATGTAGTTTTTAGCTCACAAGTATTGTTACTTACAAAAGTCTAGGGTGAAATATAGCTCAGTGGTAGCTCTACTGTGCATTTATGAGCCAAGAATTCAGTTCTAAGTACAACAACAACAACAAAACCTAAACAACATGTTAATTGGATTTTATCAACATTAGATTTGAATGGTGCTATAAAAATTGTGATGGCTTTTGGTCAGGGGATGGTTCTCCCCTACACCCCACAATGTAAACTTATTCTCCAAGATGGGTGTTTACTTACAAGCTTGAATATAATTACATAACCGCTGTCTACAAATATAAACATACTCACATGAACAGTAAAAATAAGATAAGGGATTAAAGAGTATTAGGAAATACAACTGTCTCATTAACCATTCTGAGAATAAAGTACGGGTCAGGCTTAGTCTCATTACCTTGCAATTAGATTCACCATCAAGACTGGCTGTAGTGACATAACAGGTTCCATCAGTTGTGCAGGATGACAGAAGAATAAGATCACAGGGAAAGGTTTCATCTGCCTGTACTTCTACTACATCACCAACCTAAAATAACAGAATAAAGATTTTTAAATTCTAAACAAATTATTCTGTATAACACTCATTAACACTAAAACCTTATTAAGAAACATATTCAGATTTGACACTTTGGGGTATTTTAGCATTCTACGCCACATGCAATGAAATGAAAGACTATTACTGAACATTTAGAATCCCATTTAAGGTCATAAGGGCTTAGGGTGCTTTCAGAATAACTTAGCACTGTTGTGTAATAAGTAATTCTGACATCCATGTGTTCTGTGTTCTCTGATATTCCTGAAACTGGTATGTAAGAACTTCTACTGTCATTTCAAGATTGAAGCAAGAAAATCTATAGGTTTAAGGTTAGTTACTTCATGACCAGAGCCCTCCACATTTTCATTTCGAACTACATATATTTCAGCATATTTTGTCTGTAGTTATGATTATTGGGTTCCTTCTTTAGTGTTCAGAATACCTCAGCTAATTGAGCAAAGTATCAATTTTCCTCATTAATTGGCGGGGAGAGGGGGCTCTTGGGTCAGTTTTCCAAGAATTCATCCATTAAAGAACCAGTTAATACAGCAACAACACTCTCTTATCAGCATGCATCCTGAACCCAAGTAGAAGAAAAACTTAAGAGATGACATCTTGAACAATTCAATGATGTAGAGAACAAAGCATAAAAGTGAAGACTTTTAACCTGAGTTCATGTCCTAGCTTTGTTACTACATAATATAACCTCAGGTAAACGTCTTAAATGATTCCAGTGATTGCAGAAGAGTAATGTTTGAAATGATAAAAGAAGCAAAACATTAAGTAATGTGTACACATTAACTATCTGATGGGTATCAATAATACTTATTAATGCAAATTGATAATACCAGAGTATATTTCAGATAACACTTCCCAACAATTTCTATGACACACTATAGAGAAAATGACCCTGTTTTTTTAAAAGCCCTAAAAACAAAACTTTTAAAAAAAAACCTTCAAAATCCACAAGACTATTACCACTAATCATAAATATACTACAATCCACAAAACAATATTTTTAAGTTCACAGAGGGCTTAATATACAGGTGAGGTAAAGAATGAAAGTCACATTCATAGAAGTCAAAGCCTGTCACATTGACCTGGATACACTGATTGTGAATGCTCAACTAATACATGAAATTCTTTTATTTTTGTAGTTTGATTTGGGATATTAAGGTGAGGATTTTAGGCCTATTCAAATGGAAAATTTATTTTCTTTGTTAATATAAACAAATATCCAAGAGTGCCAGAATTAACAATTATAATTAAATTGATTTTTAAATATTACTTTACTTTTCAAATGTTTCCTTTCATGGTTCCACAAGTGCTTATATTATGATACAACAATAGCTATCCTTAAATATACAGAAGAAATACCACAATAGGACAGGACAGGCAGGCTAAGGAATTTAGGCTTCACCCTGGAGCCAAAGGAAAAGGTAACTCTAAGGAAAGAGAAAGGCTCAATCAACTCATAGTTTGTTTCTATTTTACCATTTAAATAAATGTGTATCTGTGTTTTGCATACATATATGTAAACACACTGTATGCATGCCTTGTGATTGCAGAGATCAGAAGAGGGTGTCAGAATCTGTGAAGTAGAGTTAAGGATAGTTGTGAGGAGCTATGTGGGAGCTAGGGACTGATCCCAGGTCCTCTGCAAGAGTAGCTGTAGTTCTTAACCTCTGAGCCATCTCTCCCAATCCTTCCATCATTTTTAAAGGGAGCTGTTAAGATAGCTCAACATGCAAAGACACTTATTATCAAATGTGATGACCCCAGTTCAATACCCAGAAGCCACATGGTAGGAGAGAACTGACTCCCACAATTTTTCCTTAGATCTCCTTACATGAACACCACAGTATACATGCATATATACCACATACACATGCACATAAATAAGTAACATACATAAAAAATAATAGAACAGATTTCCTGCTCTGTATCCCTTCCAAGTGTCTTATTATCCTTTGCCTTGCATATTCAGTCCTCAGATAATATATATTTCTCATACTACAGATACTATATGTTTTGCCTGCACTGTTGGCTATGTAGTGGTGTGTGATATTTTTATAGTGTTCTACAAATAAAGCTTGCTTGGAGTCAGAGGGCAGATTAGCCACTAGCTGACCAAAATTAATAAGGCAAGATGGAAAGGTATCTGGCTCTTTGTTTGGAAGAAGGAATGGGGCAGGTAGGGAGGACTAGTGGCTTCCCTGCTTCGCTGATCTTTCAGGCTATAACACCAATCTGACTCCTGAGTAATGCTCCAATGTGAAGCACATGTGCAGTGGACACAAGCCAGAATGGGGCATTAGATCCCCTGAGATTGGAGTAATAGATGGTTGTGTGCCACCATGTGAATGCTGAGGACCAAACCAGGGTCCTCTGGAAGAACCAGTACCCTTAACCATCTCTACCCCAGATGACCTGTTTTATAACACCAAGGGAACACATGAGGAAAAAATGTGTAACTCAAATAACAAAAACCTAGAGACAGATATTGGGGTTCAAGCTGAAGATCACAAAAGCAAAGTAGTCAGTCATTAGTGAGATATCTTTACTAAAGCTGGGATGATCCTGACCTCAGTGAGACTAATTGCCTTCCTGCCCCCAATGTGACTGGAGAATGAATGTCAGCTCTCAGACCCTGCTCTTTCCTAATATACCTGACTACTGTTGAGATTAGAGGCATGAGCTCTGTTTCTCTTTTAGACTGACTCACTCTCATGTAGACCTGGGTTGACTTGAACTCACAGAGATCCATCTGCCTCTGTCTTCTGAGCCTGGCCTCTATGGCTGACTAGTGTGGCTGGTAATGCATTCTGATCTTCAGTGACTTTACTAGATCATAAACCATTTATCACCACAAAACTGACTATCATAAAAGTGTTTAATAAGAAAAATAAACAAAGTAGAGCAGTAGAAATAGCATATTCACTAGGTCTTTATGTATGATGGGCAAGTTCTCTACAACTAAACTATGAGCACTATAAGTACAGACATTAAGGGATCAATAAGTTGATCAAGTTGTCTTGACCTTGGTCTGTGTAGGGTAGGGAGGACTTAAACATGTGAGGTCTCTGCCCCAGCCTCCCAAGTAGTTGGATTATAATTCTCTGACACTGGGACCAACAACAATTTTTTTAAATTAATTTTTTTTCTATTTTAATTAACTTATTGTGTGTATATGATGTGTGTGGGCACATGTACCACAGTTAATACTTGGAGATCAGATGAAAACTTTAGGGAGTCAGATCTCCTCTGCTGCCATGTGGATCCTTGGAACTGAACTCAGGTCCTCAAACATGGTAGCACATGCCTTTATTCACATAGCCATCTCACTGGCTGTTCAATAAATTATTTTTCAATTAATTAAATTTATTCATTTATTTTACATCCAGGGCACAGTTCCCCTTCCTCCTGTGTGGAGTATTCCTTTAAACTGTATGAATTATATGTCACTGTGATTGGTTTAACAAAAAAGCTAAATGACTAGGCTTCTCAGGGCAGAGAAAATGCTGGGGAGGAGAAAGGCAGAGTCTGGGGAGTCATGAGGAGAGGCAGAGAAAGCAGGACATGAACTTGGCATACTAAGAAAAGGCACCAAGCAACAGGGCAGAGTGTAGATAAGATATATGGGTTAATTTAAGTTATAAGAGCTACTTAATAACAAACTGAGCTTTCGGCCAAACAATTGTAATTAATAATAACTTTCTGTATGGTTATTTGGGATATGAAGATGGGACAAAAAATTTTGCCTACATTCCTCTGCTCCCATTCCCTTCTCCCAATAAATTCCTTCTCTGTTCCCATTCAGAAAGGGGAAGGCTTCTCATGGGAGTCAACAAATCATGGCATACATATCAAGTTGAGGTAGGACTAAGCTCCTCCCTCTGCATAAAGCCTGGACGAGGCAAGCCAGAATGGGACAAAGTGTCAGGGAAAGGCTACACTCAGACTGCTAGGAGTCCCACAAGTAGACCAAGCTATACAACTGTCTCACATTTGTAGAGGGCATAGGTCAGTCCCATGTGGGCTTCTTAGCTGTCAGTCCAGTGTCTGTGAGCTCTTATGAGTCCAGGTTAGTTGTCTCTGTGGGTTCCCTTGTAATGACATTGATCCCCTAACTCCCTGGCTCAAGGATTCCCAGAGCTCAGCCCAGTCAGTGCTTGGCTGTGGATCTTCGCATCTGCTTCCATTACTTATAGAACAAAACTCTCTGATGACAATTTGTGTTATGGGGAGGGGCATTTTGGGGTCAGGTAGAAACCTGGTATAAGGGAAACTTCCACAAATCTACAAGGATGACCCCAGCTAAGACTCCTAACAATAGTGGACATGTAACCTCAATTGGCCATCTCCTTTAAACAATACTTAAAGGCTAGGTATAAGCTACTATGACAGTTTCAAATGTCCACAAGCTTGGACCATTTCCCAGCTCTTTTCCACAGGCTCCCACTGTGCTCATGAGAAAACATGAGGACTTAACAGTACCCTCTTTACTGATCTGCCACAGGAGTGATTAACCGCTATGAGGAGCCAGGCAGGCACAAGGCATGCCAGTGTCATGGACCCCTCTCATATAGGAAGCAAAAAGCTTACTTTAGGGCAAAAGTAAGGAAGAGGCGGAAGAAAGAAAATGCAAGCAAGCTTCTGCATGAGATAAGATAAGAAGCCAATTTTATACTAAGGACCTGACCACCATGAGAGATGGGACTGTAAGACTAGAAACTACTATGCTATATAAAACTCAGGTGTTTAGTGTGTGGCCAAGGTTGAGATTGGTACAGGAGAACCAAGAAATTACTCTGCTCTTATCTGGAGTTTCATATTGAGTAACAAATAAGCAACAAAAGTTTACTGTTTTGAGAGATAAGAAAGGCAACACAAAGGCATCTACTGTTAGTCAGACCATCTGGGATATCCTAAAGGAAGATGGTGGAAAAGTAACATTAGGAAAAACACTCCAGCACCCCAGGTCCAACACAAAGCTCAGGATAACTGCAATCAATCTTTCAAAAGTTTGTAAAACCCAGTAGTGAATTAAGATAACAATAAAGAGAATAAAAGAAACAATGGCAACCTAATTCCTGACTAGAATGACCCAAATACCAAACACTAAAGGTGTGATGGAAGCAGAGCAGGCCCATTTCAGAAAGCATATACCACTAATCTCCATATGAAATTATTTCAGCTAATGAGGTGAAAACTTATATCCACATAAAAATCTAGATTTGAGTGTTTGAGGCAACTTTATTCACAACTGTCAAAATTTGTTAGGAATAAAATATATTCCTCCTCTACAGGGTAGATAATCAAGTAAATAAACTGGTATATTCAGAAAAATTAATATTTCATATCACAAAGAAATAAGCCATCAAGCCACAAAAAGACATGAAGGAAAATTTAATGTATACTAAGTTCAAGAAATCAGAATTTTTTTGAGACTTTTTAAATTTAAAATCAATTTTACTTTATTTATCAATCCCAGTTTGGTCTCCCTCCCAATCCCCCCCCCACGACCCCTCATCCATCTCCCAGGAAGGGTGAGGACTTCCATGGTGGGTCATCAAAGTTTGTCGTATCATTTGGGCGAGGGTCCAGACCCTCTTCTGTATATCTAGGCTGAGATAGTAACCCTCCATGGGGAATGGGCTCCCAGAGTCCATGTGTGCACTAGGGAAAAACACTGGTTCCACTGTCAGAGGTCCCATAGACTGCCCAGGCCTCCTAACTGGCACCCACGTTAAGAAGGAAGAAGTCAATATTTAAAAAAAAAAAGTCTATAGATGGAATGGTTTTGGTATAGTTTCTATAATATAATGTTCTGGAAAATGCAAAAACATTTAATAGTAAAAGGACCAGTGACTTGATAGATTAAGGGAAAAGGAAGAATAAATAATGAGGCAAAACACAGATTTTTAGAGACAGTGACATTATCCTATATAATTTTACAATGTTAAATACATGTCACATTATCTGTCAAACCTCATAGAATGTATAGCACAAAGAGTAAACATTGATGCAACCTAAATTTTATGTGCCAAGGGTGGTTTACTGATGTTTATAATACAAAAGGGTGCTTGTGTGGAAGAGCATTGGCTATACAGCTATACTTTGTTACATTTTGCCGTGAACATAAACCTGCTCTAAATAGCAAAGCTTATGATTTAAAAAAAATCTATTGGCAGCAAAAAACATGTGATGTGGTAAAATCTAACTGTCATCTGGCAGGGATCTTATTTTGTAGAGGAAGCAAACAATGATTAATTTGAATAAAATATGAATATCACCTTGCTCTGAAAATACAAACAGTACACCCTTTGTGCAAAAACAGTTCTGAAGTTCATTAAAATTACCATAATACTACCAATTGTCAACCCAGGCACATACTCAAAAGAATGGAAAACTGATATTCAAACAAAAACTTGTCCTTTAACGTTCAGAGCAGCAATAGCTATAGCTGACCCCAACAGAAACATTAGCTAGCGAATAAAGAAAATGTGCTATACACATAGAGTAAGAATTATATATACACATATAATATCATCCAACCATGAAAAGAAATGAATTATTGATATATGCTACAACACAAATGGATTTTTAAAGTATTCTGAAAGATAGAAAACACAAAGTTCATGTAGTGGCTTATTTCATTCCTGTAAAATATTAAAACTGTAAATTCATCAAGAAAGGTTAGTGTTGACAGGACGTGGGCGTAAGAAATAATGTGTAATGATTATGGAGTTTCCTTTTCTGGTGATATAAATAGTGATGATGGTTATACAACACTGTGAAGATAAATAAATGATACTGACTCATATACTTTCTTTTCTTTGCTTTTTTGACTCAGGGTTTCTCTGGGTACCCCTGGCTGTCCCAGAACTCAGTATGTAGACCAGGATGGCCTTAAACTCAGAGATCTGCCTGCCTGTGCCTCCTGAATATTAGGATTAAAGGACTGCACAACTACTACCCTGATTTGTATACTTTCAAATGTATAATTTTATCACAAAAGACTGCAGTTATCATAAGTGAGTGCCAGGGAGATGGTTTACAGTGTAAGAGTGCTTGGAGTGTAAGCATGATGACTTGATTCTGAACCACAGAACTCATGTCAGAAGGAGGGAACTGACTCCAGAAATTTGTCCTCTGGACTCCACACTCTACACACGTTCTATATGGCATGTAAGAATGCTCCTGCACATGCATACACCATTAAGAATTGCTTTGAAAGGAGTTTTCTAGTAAAACAGTACCTTTATTTTTTCACTTTCTTTTCTCACTCGTTTTGCATTTTCAATAATGTAAACAGTGCTTTTGTTAACTTCATTATCAGCTCTGTGTCTAAGCCAATCTTCATATCCCTATAAAGGTAAGAAAAATTATGTTTATAACTTTATAATGTTAATTTCAATACGGAATGCCACAGATACAATGATGAATATATTGCTGCATGCCTTTAATTCCAGCACTTGGGAGGCAGAGGCAGACAGATTCCATCTAAAGAGCAGCGAGTTCCAGGACAGGCTCCAAAGCAATACAGAGAAGCCCTATCAAGGTGGAGGAGGAGGGTAGGGGAAGGGGACGGGGGGAGGAGGAGGAGAAAAAAAGGAAGAAAGGGGGAAAAAAGAAAATATGAGGCTCACTTTAAACATACGCCTTAGGTAAATAGTTTTATTGTGTGATAGGGTTCCTTAATTTTTCAGATATATATTAAAGATATATATTAAAGACAAAACAGGTATTAGAGCCTTAATGTTCTTCATTGTGAAAAATCTATGATTTATTCCTGTAGTGCTCAAATGAATGTCTATATTGTCTTTAACGTATGTGTGACAAATTAAGAAACATTACTACTTCTATTTTGTTGGGAAGATTTGTTCATTTTATGTGTATTGGCATTTTACTTGTGCACCATGTGTGTGCAGTGACTGGGGAGGCAAGAAGCGGGTGTCAGATGCCCTGGAACTAGAGTTATAGATGGTTGTGTGGTTGCTACATGGGTGCTGGGAATAGAAACTGGGTCCTCTGGAAAAGAAGCCAGTACTCTTAAATAATGAGTTATCTCTCCAGCAGATGTTTCTACTTTTCCTTTGAAAAAAATTATTTTTCTGACATTTAATTTTATGATAAAACTAATCACTTAGAAATGGAATTCTTCTCATGCAGAAAATAGGAAAATTTGAAATTGTTTTGCCAGAGAATTTACATATTGTAGAGATAACAATTAAAATTCTCCACTGACTTAATGATTAAACAAAATAGAAATTGGTGTTTGTTTTTAGAATTAAAAAATAATCAGAGAGATTTAATGGTTCATTTTCCTTTGGGCTTTTTGTGTGGAATAGATTGAAGCTAACAGAGCTAAGGAATCAGGGTATTCATTTGTACATGACCTCCTCTATTTATAGCCAATATTTTCCTTTATTGTAATATCTGTGTCTTTTAAAAAGATCTGTTGGAAAAATAATCTGATTGCTTTCTCTCTCCTTTCCCCCTTCTCTCCTCATTCCTATTCTGCTTCTCTTTATGAAAACATTAGGCTATTATTTCAAAGGGCACACTCTCTGATGCTGATGAAGAAAGGAAGGACATAACATGAACTAGACAGGGGGTAGAATGAATCAGTAAGGTCCTTTGAAAACCACGCATGTTATTCTTAGAACTAAAAATTTATGATAGTAAGAAAAGTGTCCAGATAGCCAAAGGGAAAGAACATTCCAAGTCTTTATTTAGTAATGAAAGACATGATAAAACTGTTTGTATAATTCCTGATAGGCAAGAGAAAAGATCAGATAACTCCAGGAGGAAAGGTAACCTTGTTTCTTCAATCTCATTTGAACAATTTTAAAGGTACCAACACATAAAACGTTCAAAATACTTTAGAGACAATCACATCATAATCTGTGGCAGCTTACCAGCTCTGACAAGAACGTCTCCCCTATCCATCACTCCCCTCAACAGTATTACTGATGATAATGATATTCAAGTATGTGTGTTATTGAGTTCTGTGCTATAGGCAAGAGCAACAACAATTCATTTGGTATTAGAAATTTGACATAATCACACTAGAATAATTAATGAACAGTAAAAGCCTACTTCCCATTTCCAAACTGAGTTGAATTTTCTAGTTTTTCTTTGTATTATGTTTATAGCACATACACACAGATATTGAGAAGGAAAAGAATAAATAAGTTAGAAAATGGACAAGAAAATTAAAACCAGTTTGCATTAAAGGACAGGTATAGTTTAACTAAGAAATTTACCTGTTTGATTGCTGTAACAGTTATAACAAAGAAAAGTGGAAGTCCACTAGTAATTGGGCTGGTTGGTGTGTCCACTGTGACCTAGGTAAAGAAATTAAATTGAAAATAAAACTCATATGTAGCATTTATATGTTACAAATATTTCAAACAAAATACATTATTGAGATGAACACTAACTTTACTTACAACAAAAACCATATAACAGGTAATTTAAGAAAATTCAGCACTAATTTTCATATCTTACTAGATTACTAGATCATTTCCTTTATTGAAATGTGCATTGGTTTAAAAGGTAACAGCTGAAAATCATTCTGCCAGCCCCTATACTGTTACCATATAGCCATTAGAAATCTTGCTTAAAGAGACAGAAAAGTCTTGGACTTCATATAGCTTAAAGATTACAAGGAAAATAATACATTAAAACCAGTGTATAGACACTGAGGATCTATGGGGCAGTTAGGAGTTAACTATCTCAAAGGAGGTTTTCAGGAACAATAGACAATATACACAAAGTCTCTCATCTAAAAGGGAAAGTGACACATTTACAAGAAATAAAACAAAGCAAAACAAAAAACAGTTCCAAAAGAGTGTGTTGTCAGGTAGTACTGGAGAGGCAGGCATAGTCAAACTGTGCAGGGAAAGCTGTTGACTTTTGATTATTCATTCTACCACAGTGGGGACTCTTTGAACAGTTTACATAGGGAAAGCAACATGAAAATTCATTCTCAATGCTTTGTAAGGGTTAGAATGGAGGACAGCAGTCTACTTGGGAGGCTACTGCTGTATTCCAAGTGAAAGATGATGGCTTGGATTAGGGTAGAAGTAAGAGATGTAGAAAGAAGCACTGAAGACATTCAGGAAGAAAACATGGAAGGGCTGGTAAGTAATGAGCTATAACTATTAGTTCCCATAATTTGGGACTATACACTGAATTTTTGAGACAGGGTACAGGGTGGTTTTATGTCAACTTGATACAAGTTAAGAGTCATCAGATAGGAGAAAACCTCTATTGAGAAAAATGTCTCCTAAGATCCAGATGTAAGGCATTTTCTTGATTAGTGATTGATGGGAGAAGGCCCAGACCTTTGTATGTGGTGCCATTCCTGGACTTGTGATTCTGTGTTCTATAAGAAAGCAGGCTGAACAAGCCAGGGGGAAGCAAGTCAGTAGTCAGCATTCCTCCCTGACCAGTGCATCAGTTTCTGCCTCCTGGCTTCTGTGCTTTTTGAGTTCCTGTCTTGACTTCCTTCATGAATGAATAGTGAAAGTATAAGATGAATAAACACTACCCTACCCTAACACACACATACAAAAAAACCCCTGGTGTTTAACAAAGTAAAACTGTTAAACTATTTTTAATTTTGGTATATACCAAATCATTAAGTTGTTATACAATATATATTTAAGATAGAGATGAAATTCATGAAAAATCAAACAATAAAATAAAAATCTCATTTCTAATATAACTTTAGAGACCTAAAACATCACTAAATTCTTTAAGTTCATTTACATTTCTACTTAAAAATAATAATCACATTTTTCAGTCACAAAACAACTTAAAATTATGAATTGAAACAACTAAATTTCTCCATGTTGAAGTAGTAGTTCATGGAGTTCTTACCTGTACAAGAAAAATGATGAGAAAATAAAAATTCGCAATTCTTCTAAACTGTTCAAACAAATTCTTTGGGAGGAAATTCCAAAGTGTATACTGTAAAAGAGGTTGAACCAAAATATTATTGTAAAAGACACTTGAAAAATCTTATTATCGTATAAAGTAGCATTTAGTATATCCAACAATTGAAAACACACACCACATGTTACATGAGCATATATTTAGAAGAATATAATATATTCTTTTCATAAATGAAGCACCACTGGAAATTTCATTGATTATCTAAGTCCTATACTTTTTTAAATTCTCCAACCCATTTTAAAACAAATTCCTTGCTATTTGCTCCTATATCATATTATATGAACTTTGACAGTATTCATTACTATAAAACATTAAATAATAGCTTCTTCTGAAAACACTGTAAAACCTTTGTTTACCATTAAAGAGTTGCAGTCATTTTATCTCACCCATTTTGTAAAACCTTTATACGAATGTTTTACCCAACCTGACTGAGTAAAACTTTTGTTTGCTGAGTTACAACTCATTTAATTAAACTTCATTTAAATAAGCCATTTACAAAAGATTATGAGGTTCAATCCCAAGCAATGGGAAAAAGACACAGTCACCACCCACATTAGAATAAAGACCAAGTGAATTTGCTGTCCTAGTGTGCCAGCTATTCCATTTTTGTGAATATCCTTTTCCTGATCAAAAGTAAAGTTTTACTTTGTTAAGACCCTGAACTGATTGTTCCCTTGATAGGCACCAATTCCTACAGAGGTAGGTTGTTCAATTGTCTTCCCTAGTATTCCTTCTAACAATTTCTGTTATAGGTAAGTTACTTGAATGAATGAATGAGTATATTAGTTCTCTTGCCTTAGGCTGATCACAGAGTTAATCTCATTTTCAGAGATAAAATTTTGTCTCTATCCTTAATGTCCACATTCATGACAGCTAAGAATGTATACATAGATGAATAGGTATACACACAATCTGAATGCATATACACATGTAATTTCTTATTAATGCCTTAAGCTCAATGAATCAACAGAAGTAGGATATATCATAATACAGGAGACTAGAAACCAGAATGAAAAAAAAAAATCCTTTTAAGGTAAAAGGCTAAATTTATACTTGAAAAGCCTCTAACCCAATCATATCTTGATTTCCATTGATAAAGTGACTAGAAAGAAAGCCCAAGTTTCAGAGCATGACAGCATATATGCGACTTTATTGTTAAATAGCTATAAAGTTTTTAAAATTTACTTTAGACAATTTTGTGTATTTATTTTGTGGGTAGGAGGTGGTGCATGTGCTATGGTGTGCATGTGCACATCAGATGATACTTTTGTGGCATGATCTCTCTCCTTCTAAACTTTATGTACATCCCAAGTATCAAATTCTGGTTGCCAGACTTAAATGGAAGCCCCCTTTTACTACCTGAGCCATTTTATTGGTCCTTAACAACTCCTTTAAAGAAGGCCCAGGAGCTCTCAAAGTTCACAGAATCTCAAGAGAAATAAAAAATGGAGAACAGGGCTCAGGTCTTTTCTTTCTTCCTTTTTTTTTTTTTTTTTTTTTTTGGTCAACTTGACATAAGCTAGAGTAACCTGACAAGAGGGAACCACAATTGAGAAAATGTCCACACCAAAAAGACCTTTAAGGAAGCTTATGGATAGTGCCATGCCAGGGCAGGTGTTCCTGCTGTGTATGAGAAAGCAAACTGAGCAGGCTAGGAGGAAAAGGCCCATAAGCAGCATTCCTCCAAGGTCTTCAATTCCTGCCTCCAGATTCCTGCCTTGAGTTTCTGCCCTGACTTCCCATCATAATGATAAACTGTACATTGAAATAAAACCTTTTCCCTCAAAGTTGCTTTGGTTATGGTGCTTTATCACAGTAATAGCAGGTGAACTAAGATAACAATCAACAGCCAACTGAAGAATAATTCCAAGATCCAAGAGAAGGACCTCAGAGAAAACCAAGGAAACAGGACACAGCTCAGTGGTTAACAGCACCCGTTCTTGCATAAGAACAGGACTCAGTTTCCAGGACCCACAAAATAGTTTCAGCTTGTTTTTAATTATTTTAGATTTATTTAGATATGTATTTTTTTGTATATGGGTGTTTTTGTCTGCATGTGTTCACACCACAAGAGGACATTAGATCCCATGGGTTCTAATGAGGCTATGAGCCACTATTAGGGTGCAGGGAATTGAAATTAGGACCCCTTGAAGAGCAACCAGTGCTCTTAACTGCTGAGCCAACTCTCCAGACCTGCAAGTATTTTTTATAGAGGTTATTTTCATTTATTTTTGTAGTTGGTACATACACATGTCTTCTAAAACTGATACTATATGAAAAGTATTATCTAAAATAATTTAAAACCAATTTTTTTTCTACCAAATCTCACAACGTATAAAGAAGGGAAGTTGAAATGAATATGAACTAAGAGACTGAAGGCTTTGAGCTTTACTTGATTTGGGTCTGGAGTATGCATATGTATATCTCAGTGATAGAGTGATTATCCAACAAGCATGTCGTTCTATGCTTGATCCAAAGCACCACATATGGGAGGGGAAAAGCTGTTTTTATGTGAAGTTCACCAAGCTTTGCACTTAGCATTAAGAATGCTGATGACAAAGCTCTAAGTAAATGTGCTCTAATGTGTCTGTATATGGACCAGAAAAATGAAGAAAAAATTGGTTGTTGCCACATGTCTGTAATCTTAAGGTTCAGGAAGGTGAGGTAGGAGGATTGCCAGAAGTTCAAGGACAGTCTGGGCCACATAGGCAAGCCAATTTGGGCAAAATTAACAAAATCTTTTCAAAAGCAAACAAACAACTAAAAGAAACTGGGACACAGGTAAAAATTAAATAGTAACTATTTAAAAAGTAACCAATAAAGTTACCAGCAAACAGAACTACAGAAAGAACACCTGTAACTACTAGAGCCATCTGAGTGCAATAAAATAAAACAGAAAGATTATCATTAAGTTATATATTGGTAACTATTCACTTTGCTAAATACTATATTCAAGTTACTATCAATCTTCTTATACATTGGCATTAAATGGAATTTTGAACTATGCACTCTACTTTCATTTTCACTATTCAACAATGCCACATAGAACTTTTCATTTTTCACACTGTTCCATCCACCATAAATTTCAATCCCTGAAAAGCAATAAAGGCTCTGACTAAAACTGAATCAGAATTTAGTAAAAATTAAAGGTTACTTTCAATACATCAGACAAAACTGAAAGAAGTCCTCTCAGTTTTAATAAATTCTACTATAGATGACTCTGGTTTTTATCATTTATTTATTTATTTATTCACTGTAGGTGTATGCAAGAGTACACATACATGTGCTACAGTGTGCATGTGGAGGTCATTGGACAACTGATGAGAGTAAGTACTCTCCTTACTCCATATAAGTCCTAAGGATTGAACCCACATCGCCAGATTTGGTGAGCCATTTCACAGGTCTTAACTTGGTTTTTTAAATAAGGAAAAATTATAGTGTAAATTTATACCTAAAACCCTGATCCAACTTTTACTTTCTAAATGAACTATATATAGCTCACTGCTTATTTCACTAAAGGCACAATCAAGCTCAGAATTTGTAAACAAACAAACAAAAATCAAACAAAAAACCAAAACCAAAGTAAAAAACAAAAACACAAAAAACAAACAAACAACCCTAAAGAACTTAAGAGCAACAGCAGTGTAATTAATGCTTCTTTTGTTAAGGAGGGAAATTTCCAATTTTGTACCAGCTACAAAATTCTGGTGATAACCAGAATTCTTTACATTAGTATCACCTCAAGGGACATTTTTTTTTCTTAAGGAATTATTTGTGTTCCCAGAAGAAAAAGAGACACTAATTTTATAAGTTAATAAAATTTAAAGGTCAAAGTGTTTTCTTCAGTGCTCACAGTATTAACAATATTCATTCCCTGTTACTCTGATTTTATAAAAGGGTTATTTGTAAAGAAAAACACTGAGTATTGTAAGAGATTCATATAAGGTCCCTCACAAAAGGGGGAAGGGACAAGTCCTCCAGAGCACATAGGGAATTGGGGGAGGCGGTGAATTAGAGAGAAGTAGGAGAAAGAGAAGGGGAGGAGAGGAAAGCACATGCAACTAGGAAGATTGAGTCAGGGTAGGAATAGAAGACAGAAGAGAGAGAGAAAGAGAACAAACATAAAAGAGGAAGCCATTATTGGTTTGAAGAGAAAACTGAACCTAAAGAAAGGTCTAGAGATCTACAAGAGTGCTGCCAACTAACAATTTGAGCAACTGTGGAAAGGCTACCATAAATGCCCTTCCCGGATATTGAGATCAACAACTGACATTTACACCATCATGGAGCAAACACCCATAACTAAACACTGAGTCGAAATAGAATCCAGATGCAGAGGGAGAGGACAAGACCAGGTCGCAGAAACACATAGAGACAGCGGGCCTGAACACAGAGGAGCTAACGGGTTCCCAGACTGATAGCTGGGAATCCAGCATGGGACTGACTCAGGACCCCCTGAATATGGGTCTCAGCCAGAAGGACTGAGCAGTCTAAGGGACCTCAGACAGTGGAGCCAGGATGTATTCCTGGTGCACAAAAGGACCTTGTGGACACATCCCCCATGGAGGGATAACTGCCTTAACCTAGAGAAGTCCTAGTCCCTACTTCAAATGACTTGACAGATTTACATGACCCCACCTGGATAGCATAGCCCTACATGTGGAATAGGGGTAGGGGGATGGGAGGGGAGGGTGGTCAGGTTGCATGTGAGGGGGGAGAGAGTGTAAGAGGGAGGGAGAGGAACTGGAATCGACATGTAAAGTAAAAAAAAATAATAAAGTAAAAAAAGAAAAACACTGAAAAAAATGATATTTTTATAACAAAGTAGAGAAAGGAAAATAACACTTGCTACAGAGTTGGAAGACAGCATGTTCTATAAACTGTATACTTCTTCAATTAAAAGAGTATGGCACAAATATATGGAAACAAAAGGTACTTTGAGGAAAATAAGGCCCAATTATAAAATGGTTGGTTTCTCCAGAGTAGTTCTAATGTCCCTCTACTAAAAAGGACCCTCGCCATACATTCAAATCACAAGAGTCCAAGAAAATCAACAGTAATGAATTGGAATAATCCCAGAAATGCAAATAACAAGAGCAGAATGTGTTAACACATTCCAAACAACGGTAAATGCTTTATGTGTATTATTTCATTTTGTCCTCATTACAATCTCGTGAAATGAATAATGCAATATATGTATTTTATAGATAAGAGAATTAAGGTTCAAGTTTAACAAATGATTTTAACTTCCTATTCAAGTGTTTTAACTGGGTGGTGGTAGCACTTAATCCCAGCACTGGGAAGGCAGATACAGGCAGATCTCTGTGAACGTGAGGCCAGTCTAGGTCATTAGGTCTACAAAGTGAGTTCCAGGATAGCCAAGGTTACATAGTAAAACCCTGTCTCAAAAACAAAGACAAAACCAAACAAAAAGTCCATAAGTCTTCTGTCCCTAGGGATGTGGCCTTCATTAACAAAAAACTGTGCACTATCATTATCACTCATTATACTGAGGTTATGGTATTGCATTCTTTTCAATGCTGACAAAAATATGTAACAGCATTCTATTTAATAATAAGATTGAGAACTCAAGTAAAACAATTATCTGTAATTTAATGAACGGTCACCAACAGCATATCACTTTACCATCTTCCATATAAGATGTTTCAGAAAATTATAATTCTTTCATTTTCATGTGGAAAGAGAAAACATGAGGAAGGTGTGCAAATAGCATAATGTGGAAAGGGTTCTTTCTTCAGTTATTGGCCCTTACACAAGTGTTCTGTTTCTCGATTTATCACTAAGTGTTTGCTTATCATGATGCGAACTTTCTCTGGGTATGTTTTTTCTACTTAAGTCAACAAGATGAACCTTGAACCTTTTACCTCCATGAATCCATGATTATGAGCCAAAGGTCTATAATTGAATGCTTAGTTGGGTAATACAGAGTAAGTCAAAATCTTTAGAGAAAGCACAATTCCCTACCCCAGATACAAGTACATCATAAGTGTTCTACTCTCCTACATATATATCTGTTCAGTGGGCTACTCAGTTTTCATATTTATATTTTACATATTAATGTTTTCTTCTTTTTTTGTAGAGACAAGGCCTCACACAATATAATCCTGGCTGTCCTGGAACTCACAGAGATCTACCAACTTCCTGTCTGTATTTTACATATTAATCTTTAAACTAAAAACAATCTCCATTTTGCCATTACCTAAAGGAGAAACCAAGGGAATATCTGAATACCAAAAAGTAGTATATTATTAAAGGAAGGACATGATTGTGCGTTACAGGTCCTAACTAACTGCAAGTGTACACTGAAGTAAATGTCAATAATGTTTTAGCTCTCCCTTGCCAGGCTGTATTGGGAAGTCAAGAACGTTATCAAAATACATTCCATATTACAAGAGATGATAGTAAGCCAGGTATCTGCTACCTAGCACCTTGACTTGTCTGCCAGCAATAAAGACCAGTAAATTAATATTAGCAGAGTGATGACTACTGGGTACTAGGAGCTGTAAGAAGTGTTTTCATATATGAAGCATTAGCCATTTTATAAATTGTATTGATTAATTTGACAAAGGTGATATAGCTAGTGAATAGTTTATCAAGCTTTAAATGTAGAGACTCAAACTTGCAGGCCACTGCTCTAAGCTTAAACCACTCTGAAATAAAACAATTATTCAAAAAAAGATGGAAATTGTGATTAAACTTTATAGGTCATAGGTCAAACAGTATACAGGCAATATGTACCCTTTTAGGAACCAGAAATACAAGTCAGAAGATAGGAGAGAGAAAAAAAATGCAAATGAAAGTCACTAAGCACCCTCCAAAAGAATGTAAATCATGTACAGCCTAATCCTTTCAAAAGCAATTTAAAAACCTTTATACAAGTAAATAATTACTAAACCCCACAAACATGCAAAATGTTGGCAAATGTTCAACCACTGATAAACATCCCTCCTAAACACAATATGATTACTTGTAGTACATTTTAAGGCCTAAAGTAATATGCACAATCACTAGGTACTGTGACTCATAATAGAAGGCAAGTGAAAGTTACATCCAGACAAAAAGATGGAATTTTTAAAAAGTAAACTCCCTTTCAGAGGAATAATTACTACAATTGGTATTATGATCTGTCTTTTTTTAATTTTTTTAAAATTCATTTTATATAACAAAGTCCATTTAAATGAAAACAAACATTTATAGACAATATTTGGGAATTTGGGCATTGTTCTTTCCAAACTACTAGATGTGGCACATCTATACAATGGAATACTACTCTGCAGAAAAAAAATAATGGTATCTTGAAATTTGCAGGCAAGTGGATGGCACTTGAAGAAACCATCCTGAATGAGGTAACCCAGTCACAAAAACAGGAACACAGTATGTACTCACTCATATATGGATTTTAGACCTAGATCAAAGGATCACCAGCCTATAATTCACACGGCCAGAGGAACTAGGATACAAGGTGTATTCTAAGAGATTCATATAAAGTCCCTCACAGAACTGGGAAGGGACAAGTCCTCCCAGAGCTCAGGGGAAGTGGGGGGGGGGCAGAGAATGGAGAGAGAAGTAGGAGAAAACGAGGGGGAGGAAAGGTATTATTATTTGTATATGACCATATTTGTATGTTTCCTTAGAAGCATAAATTAAAAAACAAAACAACTTTATATGACTACCCCGTGAGTTTACAAATAAAGAAATATAACTTACCTTAGATGAGACTATTCTATTATCACAAAATCTTTGTGCAATATAAGCTTCTGTTTCTGAAATAGGTTGATTGCCAACAAATACTGTGCGTGTACCAACTCGTTTCTCTTCTCCAGCACACTAACCAAGAGAAAGAAGGAGAAGAGGTCAGCTTTCACTGTATTTCGCTATGTTTTTGCCAAGCTTAGAATTCTTGGGAGTCAAGAGTAGCAGAGAAAGGTGAAAACTTTGTCAAGAAATTTAAATTCATAAATATCTTAGTTGTTGACTTAGCAAAACTGTTGTTTGAACAAACTGGTCTAAAGCCAACAATATAATTCTAAAATAATTAAAGAAAGCTTCTAAAGGCATCTATAGAAATTTACCTCAAAATATGGTACCCTGATATGATGATAATTTAATAATAAAGGTTCTTGGAGAGAAGTAGAAGTGTTTGTGTTAATACTATGCTGTATATTTCAAAAATGAAATTAACTGCATGTAGTCTTTTCCATGATTTTTTAAAAAACTAAACTCATATCTTCAGAAAGGAAGATTGAAAGATGAGCAATACCTGGACAGATTTTGATAGAATCTTTGCCTATCTCTCATTGAGGCCCATTCAATTCCCAAAAATGATAATTTACTAATCACAGTATAAATCCTAGACACAAACACCCACCTAAAATTCATTTGTTACTCCTCATATTGTCACATTTTTCATCTTCTCATCCCTCATAAAACAGGGTTTGTAATAGGTTGAGGGATAATTCATACTTCTAGAAAATATGTAGGAGGAATGCCACAAGTTTGAGGCCAACTTGGACTCATAAACAAACAAAACTCAAAAACAAAATAAAACATCTCAAAACAAAAATGACTGTACAAATAAAGAGTTTTTAGATATCTGGATCTCATTTAATTAGTTGAGTAAGTAAGTGCAATTCTTTGGTTCTCCTAAAGTTAATCACTCTACTGTCAAATTATGCTAGTGAAATTTAGGAGGACATCAATGTTTTCTACCACATAAACAAACTGACAAAGAAAAACCACATGATCATCTCACTAGATGCTGAAAAAGTCTTCAACAAAATTCAACACCCCTTCATGATAAAGGTCTTAGAGTGATCAGGGATAACAGGAACATACCTAAACATGATTAAGGTAATATATAGTAAGCCAACAGCCATCATCACACTAAATGGAGAGAAACTCAAAGAAATTCCTCTAAAATCAGGAACAAGACAAGGTTGGCCTCTCTCTCCATCTCTCTTCAATATGGTACTTGAAGTTCTAGCTAGAGCAATAAGACAACAAAAGGAGATAAAGGGGATACAAATTGGAAAGGAAGAAGTCAACCTTTCACTATTTGCAGATTATAGGATAGTTTACATAAGTGACCTGAAAAATTCTACCAGGGAACTTCTACAGCTGATAAATACCTTCAGCAAAGTGGCAGGATACGAGACTAATGAAAAACAAAATTAGTAGCCCTACTATGTACAGATGATAAAGGCGCTGAGAAAGAAATCAGAGAAACACCCTCCTTTACAATAGCCACAAACAACACAAAATGTCTTGGGGTAACTCTAACCAAACAGGCAAAAGACCTGTATATAACAAGAACTTTGAGTTGTTAAAGAAAGAAATTAAGGAAGAGACCAGAAAATGGAAAGATCTCCCATGCTCTTGAATAGGTAGGATCAACATAGTAAAAATAGCAATCTAACCAAAAGCAATCTACAGAATCAATGGAATCCCCCTCAAAATCCCAGCACAATTCTTCAGACCTTGAAAGAAGAATACTCAACTTTATATGGAAAAACAAAACACCCAAGAGAGCCAAAACAGCCCTGTACAATAAAGGAACTTCAGGAGGTTATCACCATCCCTTACTTCAAGATCTACAATAGAGCTATTGTAATGAAAACAGCCTGGTATTGGCACAAAAACAGACAGGAAGATGAATGGAATCGAATTGAAAACTCTGATATTAACCCACACAGCTACGAACATCTAACTTTTGACAAAGAAGCTAAATTTACACAATGGAAAAAATAAAGTATTCTCAATAAATGGTGATGGCATAACTGGATGCAGGCATGGTGATTACAGATAGATACATATCTATCACAATGCACAAATCTTAAGTTCAAATGGATCAAAGAAAACCTAAATCCAGCCACACTGAACTTCTTAGAAGAGAAAGTGGGAGGTATCATTGAATGAACTGGCACAGGAGATCACTTCATGAACATAACTCCAGTAGTACAGTCACTGAGATCAACAATTAATAAATGGGATCTCCTGTAACTGAGAAGATTCTGTAGGCGAAGGACACAGTGAACAAGACAAAACGGCAGCACACAGAATGGGAAAAGATCTTCACCAACCTCATATCTGACAGAGAGCTGATCTACAAAATATACAAAGAACTCAAGAAACTAGTCACAAAACACCAAATAATCCACTTAAAAAGTAGGGTACAGAACTAAATAGAGAATTCTCAAATGACAGATAGGCATTAAGAAAGTGCTTAACATCCTTAGCCACCAGGGAAATGAAAATCAAAACAACCCTAGAGATACCATCTTACACTGACCAGAATGGCTCAAATCAAAAACACCAATGACAGTCTATGATAGACTGTGCGGAAAGGTGAACATTCCTCCATTTCTGGTGGGAGTGCAAACTTGTGCAGTCACTTTGGAAATCAGTATGATGATTTCTCAGAAAATGGGAATCAGTTTACCTCAAGATCAAGCAATTCCAATCTTGGGAATATACCCAAAGGATGCACAAAGGATGTCCTTCAAACAAGAAAGACATATGTTCAATGATATTCATAGCAGCATTGTTTGTAAAGCTAGAACCTGCAAGCAACCTAGATGCGACTCAACCACAGAATGGATGAAAATGTGGTATATACGCAATGGAGTATTACTTAGCAGAAACAAAACAAAACAATGGAATCTTGAAATTCGCAGGCAAATGGATGGAATTGGAAGAAACCATTCTGAGTGAGGTAATCATATCACAGAAATGCAAGCATGGTATGTACTCACTCATATATGGATATTAGATACAGAGAAAGGATTACCAGCCTACAATCCACACCACCAGAGAAACTACCAAGCAAGGATGACCCTAAGAGAGAAATACAAGGTCCCCCAGAGAAGGGAAAAGGGACAAGAACTCCTGAGCAAACTGAGAGCTTGTGGGGGGAGATGAGAGGGAGGGAGGGAAAAGAGAAGGGGAGTAGAGGAAGGTGAAGAGAACAAGACTGAGACAGGGGAGGAATAAAGGAGATCAAGAAAAGAGATACCTTAATAGAGGGAGGTATTAAAGGTTTAAAGAGAAATCAGGCACTAGGGAAATATTCAGACATCCACAAAAATGACCCCAACTAAGAATCTAGGCAGTAGTGGAGAGGCCTCCTTTGATTGCCATTCCCCTATAATGAGATTGATGACCAACTTAATTGCCATCCTAGAGCTTTCACCCAGTAGCTGATGGAAACAGGAGCAAGCTGGGGAACCAGCATTGGACCCAACCAAGCCCTCTGAATATAGGTGCCAGTTAGGAGACCTGGACAGGCTTGGGAGTCCATTCCCTATGGAGGGATACTCTTTCAGCCCAGATAGAAGGTGTGACAGACTTTGATGATCCCCCATAGAAGGAAGGCCTTACCATCCTCGGGAAGTGGGTGGGGGAAGGTGTGTGTGGGGGTAATGGGAGGGAGAGGGAATTGGGATTGACAAGTAAAATAAGATTGTTTTAAAATTAATTAAATAAAATTTAAAAAGTAGGCTCACTATATCTAAAAGACCCAAACTACTGCTCTAGTACATGTAAAACTTTCTGGGTTTTCACAGTACTCTCTCAAAAAAATTAAAATGTTTAATATATATGTATGTGTGTTTCACAGTGCCCAAGGATAGGATAGGATATTTGATCCTCTGCAACTGGAATTATGGATGGTTGTGATCTGCCATTTAGTGCTGGGAACTGAACTTGGGTCTTCTGGAAGAGCAGCAGTACTCTTTACCAATGGACCATCTCTTCAGTCTTCTGTTCTCTTTGCTTACAACAGAATTCATTTTATTATATATACAATATAGTCTTTGACAATATTATATTAGAACAGTTTATTACCGTACTGCTAAGAAACCAGTATCTCAGATCCTTGTTCTTATTTTAACGATAATTCCTCAATTACAATATTTTGAAATATTAGTCAAAAATACTATTTGGTGAGTTAAAGATGTAAATCTTTAAAATAATGTTTAAAAAAGGCTTAGAATTTTCAAAGTTTTCCTAATGTCTACTGTGTTTGAATACATTACTCTCTGTATTGTATGTTTGTCTTGTGACGATATTATTTGTAATATTTACCTTAAAAAGTAATAATCACTGAGTACAAATCATCTGTTTTGCTATTTTAACTTAAGCTTATGAAATAATAAGACACTGCCTTCAAAATCTGTATAGTCAACCAAAAAAAAAAAATTGAAAAACAGAAACTCAGGCTTGGTGTTTATCTCAGTAGAGTGCTTGCCTATCACAAGTCCCTGGGTCCCAATGCCTCAGACCAATGCGACTAGAAATGCTTTCCCTCAGTTAGTCTCAGGCAAATTACAAGCCTTCCCCTGGATGTTTGGATGTTGACAGTGTATGCAGAAAATATCCACTGCAGCTTCTTCCTCCTGAATGTTTTCAGCCTGAGATTGCTTCCCTATAGTGACCTGCTCCCTACTAGATCAGCTAAACCGGCTTCCTCATTCAGCTATATACAACAAACTGATCCTCAATTCAGATGCATAATATACAAATGATGGGTTTCCTGGTGGTGGTTGTTGGTGTTGTCTCCACCAGAATACACAGTCTTCCCAATCCCAGGTTTTCTGAACGTGTATTTGTTGTTTCTTCATTCTCTACCCTGATGTCCCAGATTGTGCACACGGTACAGTGACATACATGAAGACAGTACACACAAAGAAAATAAAAATAAAAAATTAAAGCAGAAAGAGCAGTGAGGAAGAGGAAAAGGAAGAGAAAGGGTCAGTGGTGCACTGCTAGTTCTTGCACTGCCAATATTGCTTCTCCCCTCTACAGTGACTATTAATTAGCTTAAGAGGAAAATGAACTAGCACTTTCCCAATTTTGAATTGTTTTCATCATCTTTGGTCCTAGGAAGAAAAAAATTATAATTTTTAGGCAATGTGTTTATGAATCATCCACAGCTGAATGAAATTAATTTTACACATATTACCTCTCTGATCTCTTCTAAATAAGGCTTAAGTGATATCTATCTCCATAAATTCAAGGAAGCTGATTGAAATTATTTGCAAGTAGGTGTGTTTATGCACAGATCCTAGGAATGGTTGTTTGGTAGTAATATGGCTCCTGAGAGAAGCTGTAGGTCTTTTATTCTAGGTAAGGTTTGGATTTGAAGCTGCCTGAGGACTAGAGATGGGGTAATATGAAGGAACTATCTTGTCCGTGCCTATTTTTACCCTAACTGATGAAACTGGAAATTTGGTTGCATTTCCTCCAACTGTGCAATGCAGTTTAGCTCATATAAAATGACAACTCTGAATTTGTATAAATTCACTGTACCTTTCAACTTGTTGCCAATGTAGAGTGTTAAAACTGTAGTGTTACTTCCCATGACTTTGAATAATAGAGGTGCTTTTGCCAAAATAAAGAAATCTAAAAAGGAAACACTAAAAAACAACCACCTTTGAATGGCAGACAATGTAGTCTTGGTCTAGGAGTATGAAATTCCTGTCACTGATACTGTCTTTAAGTTTATTAGGAGTTCATCCTGTGTTGGACTGAGTCCTATCCAAATGTCTCTAGGAATATTATTGTTTAAACTTGAAATAGGCTAGCACCAACTCTATTTTACTGACACATCACACACCATTTAAGAACTATTTTTTTTTCTTTTTCAGGAATTACTTTTATATACGTTGGTATTATTTGCATGCATGTCTGTATGAGGATACCATATCTGCTGGTGATTGAACCTGGGTCCTCTAGAAGAGCAGCCCGTACTCTTAACCACTAATCCATCTCCCTAGCCCCAAGACCTATTCTTATAACTGTAACAACATTAAAACTATACTTAAAACATATGTATTATAAAGAATGAAGCTTAAATTTCTTACTCAAGATAAAATTCACCTTCTGGAGGCAAGAAAACTGGGAATTCTAGGCCAGTTGGGCAACACAAAAAACTCATCTTAATGAGCAAACAAAATCATCCCCTATGTCTAGATATTAATACACAGACACACACACACACACAAATTTATAGCAAAAGTCAAAACCAGAGCAAAATAAAAGTATAATTTGTTTCTTGATTGCATTTAGACCACTGACTGGATAATAACTAAGGAAAACTAGGGATCTCAGGACAAGACTGTCATTATAAAAGCTAACAATGGAGTAGAGGCAATACCTCCCACTCTATCCTTTTCAGGTTTGGCAAACAAATAGATTACTTAGCCATATATCTGCAATTGTCAATCTTGACCATGTATCACCTTTATACATATAGTGATACATAGACCTACTGCTTAATATTTAATTTTTCTGGGTACTTTACAGGTAAAAAATTTACACAACCATACCTGAAAATTACTGCTAACAGACTCTATTAAAAGTATATTTATTGCCAATTATCACCCTACAAATTTTCAATATACTAGTCATAATCCTATATTTTTCTTCAGTTTACAATACTTAAAATAATTTGCTTTTACACGGAAAAACTCAAAAATAATAATCAAATATTTAAACTGCTGACAAAATTAAATTCTCCTTTGATGTATTTTATATGTGGCTAGTCTTCCATTCAGATCATTAATAATGAAACTTGTAGGCACTGATATAATGCAAAGCTATCTGTATTATCAGCACATGACCTTAGCACATGTTATCTTTGATAATTACATAATTGTTTTTATCAGTCAGCCTTCTCTCAAAGTTCCTATAATAAATAAAAGTGAACAAAAACACTAATTAAATCTTTACAAGAGCTGGAGAGATGGCTCAGCAGTTAAGAGCACTGATTGGTCTTCCAGGGGACCTGGGTTCGATCCAGTACCAACAGGGAAGCTTCCAGGAAATATGACATCATCTTTTGATTTCCTCAGGCATCAGGTACATACAGGCATACAGGCAGGTAAAACAAGCCGTGTGTGTGTGTGTGTGTGTGTGTGTGTGTGTGTGTGTGTGTGTGTGTGTGTG
The DNA here is from genome assembly GCF_943737965.1 of Phodopus roborovskii. NCBI lineage: Eukaryota > Metazoa > Chordata > Mammalia > Rodentia > Cricetidae > Phodopus > Phodopus roborovskii. The sequence continues at coordinate 283,359 of NW_026125946.1, read as the reverse complement.
TGTATTAAATAAATGTAACCAGCTAAAAGCCGCGAAGACATAGAAATGATTTTAAACTATTCACACTCCAACCCAAATCTATTTCCTTCTTTACAGCACTAGTATATTTTTAACAGCACAGTAAGTCTGAAAATAGACAAATTGTCTCAAAGCTGAAAATAACCCATTTGATCAAAAGTTAAAATGCCTATTTACAAGTCTCTCCAAGTCAGATTACTATTCCAGGTTTTGTGGGGAGCAGTGCATGGAGAATAGTACACTGCCAGGGAATGACTGCAAAGTATTAAGCTTCCTGGTTAAAACTGCTATTATATGTCTAGTGGTCAATTAACTGAGGGTTCCAAGATCACTTAACTGTAACAAACCAAAGTGAATAGTCCTTACATTAATTTAGTTATAGTGCAAAAATGAATCTTAACAATGTACATTTCATAGGTTGTTTTTACTGCAACTTCTTAAGTGATCAAGCTGTTTCTTCTGCCTTTACCAGAGGAAGTAAAGCAAACTTTTAGATAGGAAATTTTGTTTAGCTTTGTCTTTACAACTTAATTATGAACATATTTACTGAAATTTGTAAGCATCTTATCAAAACACAATTAAGTACTTGAAATTCTTATGTAGATACAAACCTGGGCATTATCTATTGGCCGCATATTTAACTGGAAAAATACCTATAGGCAATACTATTTTAGCTCTACATAAACACATCAAAATCTGCAAGCGCAATACCTAAAAAAGGGACCTTAAGAACCTACATAAGAAAAATACCTTGTTGGAAGTTTTCAGTTGGACTTCCACAATATTAATGCATTCTAATGAATACTTAAATTTTTACCAGTAGCAACCAAACAATTCTAAATGTTTCCACACTATGAATACCATGCTACAGAAATGTAAATAAAATTTAGCTTTCCTAAAAGATACTAAAAAGATTCTATGGATCAAAATGCTATAAGCATCTTGTGATTCACATTTCTAATAGGCATTTTTTAAAAAATGACTCAGAGGTTGCTTTATTTAAAGAATGCAGACTGTGTATCCCAACGTTCCTAACATACACAGCAACTTAACTTTATCAATAGTATCTTTTGTAACTTGGATATTGTCTGACAAATCTCATAAACACGTAACAAAAAAAGTCTTTTGTTCTTGCTACCCATATCTGCACAACACCTTTCATTCCAAACACTTAACAGACCTTAAAAATCTAAATAAGAAGGTAGTTAAGTTCTAAAATCAAAGAAAGAGAAGCTGGCAATCCAGCTAAACACTGATGAATACCCTCAGAAAATGGATAAATACACATACAAAGAAAAAGCAAGAAGGAGGCCCCTGAACTAAGCAACCCTGGGTAATAAGAAAACAGAATAAAATACAGATCACAAACCTCAGAGGCAGAAGTAAAAGATGGGGCCATCTGCATATTGACTTGAAATTTAACAGAAAAGCAGCTAAATTGCAGAGAAAGGGCTGCAAGTCATTAAGAAGTTGTTCTAATCCTCATGATCCTTGCAAAGTTTCCTGGAATTTAGGATGAAAGCCAACTTCGGTTTGAGGTGTTTATGTACTTCTGTGGGAAGCGCTAAAGGAAGCATTAGAGGACCTAAAAGAGTTAGCTGGAAGCAGCACTCTGGTGGTCAGCGCTGTTACTGTGCCACTTCACATCTGTCTGCTACTTTTCTCTAAAGATCATAATTTGCCATGGCAATATCACTTCAAACATCTTTTCTCATCTTGGAAAGTTTTTTTTTCTTCCCCTAATCCCTATCTACAATAAACAAACTATGATCACGAAATTTCTTAGGACAGTTCACTAAGCTTAGATTAAAACACACACTTAATTTTTTAAAACTTGATCTCACAATGTAGCACTGGCTAGCCTAGAACCAGGGAAGCCTAAAACACACAAAAATACACCTTCTTCAACCTACTACCCAGCTTAACTGAAATTTTAGTTTTAGATCTGTGAATAGTTTTCAGATACAATCTAGGTATGTTCCGAATCACTGGGCTTCAAGAAAATGACTGTAATTCTAAATTCTGAAGCTTCAAAAATTTTAGAGAGTTTTGTGTCTCAGAATCAAACAGCAATATCAAACAAAAACAACCACCAGGTTGGGAGGTACCTTTAATCAATATTATTACCTAGAAGAGATAAACTCTCATTCAAGAACTACTTTTTAGGTCATTTTGAAAAATGATATTATTGTGTAAGAAAAGCTCTGGCTAGAGCACAGAGACTAAAGAGATATATGATGTTGTGAACAGGCTTTATTTCATATTTCAGTGGCAGTGTCATTATTGGAAAAGTAGTATGGAATTTCCTAGAAAAGTCTACTGCTTAACATATATGCTGGGGCAAACCAGCCAAGAAAAAGCCAAATTTTTAAATATAACTAATAAAATAACACATTCCAGCTATTGTCAACTTTTTTTTAATAGACCACAAAAGTTAGGTGTAATGCTCCTGACTGGGTTAAGTAGCTCAGTGGTATTACTTTCCTAGTGTGTATAAGGAAGGCCTTGGGTTCAATCTCGACCATTGCATATACATCGTTGAAAAGAAAGAAAGAAAAGAACAGATTTTCATTCTAGTACATGGCTTAAGTTGATGAGATAGATCTGAATTCTGAGTCACAAAAGGTAGCCAGTGACAGCCAACTCCTCTGACCAGTTCTTATTTTAAAAACATGTCTAAAAACAATCTTTTCTTGGGTGAAGGATTTGGGAACAAGGCACGGAGCGAACAAAACCAAAGAAAATATGCTCTAGGGAAACATTTACATGTGTATTTTTTTTCCCAAAATGGAACCTGAGGAAAATAGTGTTTTTGTCCCTCTAAAAAAGTAACACAAACCACACACTACCTATAGTAGAATTAACTCAACAGAAATCACCTTTTATGACCTTAAAAAACTCATGTGAACAAAGGATGAGGTTTTGCAGATGTTAAGTAACAACAGCAATCTAAAACTTGAAACACTGGGCCAACAGAGATTTAACTTGGGCAATATAGTTGGGAGGTTTCTCTACCCACCTGCCAGCTCCCAAATAACCACTCTAAGGTTTACTAATGGCTCAGGAATATTACAAATAACCACTCTAAGGTTTGACCAATGGCTCAGGAATATTACAAACTGGCTCTCACAATTAATAAAAAAAAAAACACAGTATACAGAAGGATATCCCACATTAGGGCAATGCCTCTATTTTAGGTGGTAAATGGGGGGCCACTCATTGAGCCCTTGAAGGCTGTTGTCCAACACACACACATTGTTAGTCTTTTAGAACTGTCGATCTGATACCATGGTAGTTAGTAATTACTCTCTCCCTTTATGGTAGAGTACCCAATCACTTGAGTACTGTTCCAGAATTAAGTCCATGTCTCTACATTCCCTTATGTTCTACAAAGCTTAGGTTTTGAAGTTGCTGTGTACCACAGGGACTAAATGCTCAACCCCACTCCCTACCTGGCCATTCTTGCTTCTGAGACAGTGTTTCACTATGCAGTCCTGGATAGCCTGAACTCACTATGTAGCCTGACCTCTAACTTACAGAGCTCCATCTGTCTCCGCCCTCTAAACGCTGCTGAGACTAAAGGTATGTACCTGGGCTAATTATTTTTTTAAAGATTTATTTTTATTTTGTGTCTGAGAATTTGCTTGCAGGCATGTATGTGTACCACACATGTGCCTGGTGTTTACAGAGGCCAGAAAAGGGCAAAGAATCACTAGTTACTGGAAGTATAGGCATCTGTTAGCTACCATGAAGGTGCTGAGAACCAAATCTGGTCCTCTGCTAGAGCAGAAAGCATTCTTAACTGCTAGGCCATCTCTCCAGCCCTAGAGACTAATTTTTTTTTCTAAAAATCTAAAAAAAAAATTACTTTCATGTGTATTGGTGCTCTGCCCGCCTGCATATCCATGCACCATGTACATACCCTGCAGCAGAAACCAGAAGAGGTTGCCAGATCCCCTCTGACTGGATTCACAGATGATGGTGAACAGCAATGTGGGTGGCGGGAATTGAACACATGTCTTCTGGAAGGACAGCCAATACTCTTAACTGCTAAGCCATTTTTCCAGACCCAAGACTAATTATTCTCACAACTTGCTTAGGGGAGTTTACAGAAATAAGCTAAATTTTTTGAAGTAAAAGAGACAGTTTGTTAGATTTCATGTCTTTGAGGACTGCCAATTAGGAACCTACAATAAATATACTGTCAAGAATAATAGAATGCCCTGTTCAATTTTTTCCCAAAATGATTTACATGAAACAAAGTAACAATAATGTTCCTTACAGAAGGAATAAACTCAATCCATAACCCCATCTCCTGGGTCCACAATGCATACTTACATAGTAAACATTTTTAAAACTTTAAAAATTCCTTGTAAGGAAACATTTTAACTTTGTGTAAATTAGCCTTTCCCACAATAATTTAACTATAGGACTTTCTACCTAAAGAAGACCCCATGGAATCACATTTAATATATGGTTTTGGAAGTGCTACTCCAGTTCTTACTGCATCAAACATTTAGGCTATAGCTATGGTAGATTCTATTGGCAGGAAAAACACATGGCATTCCAAATTTGCCATACTGGCAAAGCATTCAAAGATATGAGGAGAGATATATGGTAAAAAAAATATGCTTCTATCTTTATATAGCAAAGGTTGATAAGTAAAATTAAGTATTTGGCCATAAGCACAAGTACAGGTTTTTGTTTCTAAAGTTCAAATATGAGAGACAAAGCACCAGAAGATCTTGATCTTAATTACCTTCAGATACTAATTGGTCTGTGGGTGTCTTAAGAAAGCCCTGGTACTAGAGTCTTTGTAACTTGCATAGGGCTTGACTGGATGATCTTATCTAAGAATCTATAAACACATCTAGCACTGAAATCTTGTAATGTTGCTTCAGTTGTACAATTTGGCCACCCAATTCAGCCAAGACTTCTAAAACAAAATAATTCAAGGGCAAAGAGATTAAATGTTTGAAAATAAAATAAAGAATAATTTTCAAAAACATATGTAAGGGTAATATACTGGAATGAAATTCACTTGTAGGCTTCCAGGCAAAAAGGAGGAAGAAATACATAAAATATTTTGAAAGGCATATAGACTAGAAAAACACTCATGTGCTAATGTCTTCTAAAAATGTGTAAGTACAAAGTGACTCTATTAAGCTCCTTCAGGATATTAATCTTGTACACTAAAAGGTACACTGGTTCTTTTAGGCTATAAAGACATCAATTTAATCATTGAAGTCAAATTTTAGTTAATGTTAACCACTACATGTAAAAAAAAAAATAGCTTCTCGAATGTGCCTATTATTGTAGAGAAATGGTTTAGCCCTCTTATGAAACAACATCGATGTCCTCACACAGGCTAACTGACATAAGGGTAATTAAAAAAATAACAAACTACATGAAATTATGAATTTTATTTGTACACAGGATTGTTATAAAAATAAGGAAATTATGTCTAAAGACAAACCAGAGGATCTAGCTGGAAAAAACAAAAACAAAAACAAAAATGTATGATTTCTCAAAAATAAATAAAATAAAATACAATATATTTTTAAAAAAAAAACAAAAACATAACAAGCTGTCCCAAGTCAATTTCCCCAAAGGAAAAAATTTAACAATTAAGACATATAGCAATTTGTGGTTATGTTTAAGAATATGATGGAAAACAGCAGTGAGTTGTTTCTAAGGCACATGTGAGGTTATCCAGAACAAGTATAAGAACCCAAAGTCAAAATTAAAAATACCTGGAAAGCTTTGAATATGAAAAATACTTTCAGCTAAATTACAATTCAGTATACTAGTTGTTAATATTGGTAAGTGGAATGAAAGCATATTTGTTACAACCAGTTCTCAACAATTTATTTTCATAGATTCAATTCCCCTAATTACAATGCATTTCACAACACTTTTCGCAAGTATAAGAACATGCATTGTATGCCCATTCTTACTATACTTTGTAAATGCAATATAATCTAAAAGCTTCTAGATGTTAGCACAGTAATTTCAAAAATAAGACAGAAAGAATGGCAGGAGGCAATGGACTTCAGGCAGTCCTCAAAAGCAGGAAATTAAAGTACATGTACACTTGCTTTAGCATCTCTAATTGTCCCATCTGACTGTAAGACACATGACTTCAGATGGGAGGTAGTCTGAAAAGGATGATACACATACCCCATTTATTTTAATCGTATTAAGATGTCCTACTGATGTTCCACCTTGGTTTCCAGTAACTTACTACAGTTTGTGCCTTAAGACAAAGACAAATAGATACTACTCTTAACTGTGTGTCAGATAAAAGTATAAAAGGTTAAGGAATAAAGAGAAACGATAGCCGGGTATGCTAATACATATATGCAATCTAGTACCTGGGAGACTGAGGGAGAGGATCACAGTTTAAGGACGGTTAGGGCTAGAGGCAAATGTGTCAAAGGAAACAAAACAAAAATCTCTGCAACAACATTACAAGACAATGTGACAAACAACCTCCAAAGATGCAGTGTATGTAGCTTATGCTTAAGAATAGTTTGTTCCCTCAGTCAGAGTACCTTGGAGGAAATGAATATTCATTTCCAAGTGGTTATCAACTGGAGATTGCTTCTGGGTTAGGGATAGGGACATGTGTTTCCTTTCAGCTCTAAGACTGGAATTCTTCACTCCCAGACAGAAATAGTCTTCAACTGACTCAAGAGTAAAGAACTCTTTTCAATTGCCAAATCTTCCTAAATTTCTCTTTCTATCCTGCCTCAGGGTTAGATTCTGCTTTTCTTCGCTGTGCAGCATTTCTTCCTCTATGATATGACAGGATCACTTCTGAAATTGAGATCTTATGAGCTACTGTCAAACATGATAGCTAAGATAATTTCTTTAGTTCTAGCTCCTAGACATAAAGATGACAGAATATTAATTTCCATGACTTGCTTTGGAGAGAGAAAAAAAAAAAAAAAAAAAAACAGGAAACATGGGAGAAAATAAACCAATGGAAGATACATATTCTAAACTCATACTACTAAATAGCAATAAAGTGTTTGACTTTATTGTTAATTTTTGGCTGGTAGGATGGCTCATTATACATAAAGGCATTGCTAGCAAAGCCTGATGACATAAATGTAATTTCCTGAATCAGCGTGGTAAAAGGAGAGAACAGACTCCCACAAATTGTACTCTGATCTCCATACACATTGTGGCGTACATACACAAACAAATGTAACAAAAAGGTTAATTTTATATTGTGTGAATTTCAGCTCAATTTTTGAAAAGTAACACTTGCCTGCTAGCTGAGGATTATATTCAGGACCTCATATATAGTAGGCACAGATCTTCTTACTGGACTATATACACCCTCAGATAACAAGATAAATTTACTAATGTTAACAGTTTCATTAACCTGTACTAATCGATTTCCTACCATACACAAGGTACTGGAAACAGAGTCATGGATTTTCCACAGTGTCTGTCTTCAAACAGCTTTTTGTTGTGGGGGAGACTTGTTCACAATTGAAGAGTCACAAAAATTAGGTAAATGTCAACAGTGAAAACTGACACAGCCAGTATCAGACAATATTCATATAATACAAAGCTAACTAAACCAGTCCTCCGTTCCTAATAATGGTTTCATGTCAATTTTAACACATTTAATCTATCCCACAAGGTATCATAGAGTTTAGTTGTTTCCTTGCCTAATTTCATCTCTTGCCTTATACCTATCTACCCTCACCTTTTGCATTTCTGTTACAACCCATTAGTCTTCTTCCCATTCCAAGTGAGTCTTAAGCCTCTTCCTGCCCCAGAGCTTCTATTCCACTGCTTCTCAGCAAAGAATACTCCTGTTAGTTCTTTATCTACTAATAATCATTGTTCAGATCTCATCAGCCATCATTTTCTTTTCTCATTCTTTTGTTAGAATTGTATATAACCCAGTGAGGTCTTGAACTTGATAAGAAGCAGAGTTCCTCCTGATCCTTCTGATTCCACTTTTGAAATGGTGAGATTACAGGTATGTGCCACCATACTGAGCTCACCATTACTTTCTCTAAGTAAAAATGAAGTCAAACTACTAATAACCTGTTCTATAAAATTTGTATGTTGGGGTTGAGACAGCATTGGCTGTCCTAGAACTTACTGTAGATCAGGCTGGCCTTGAACTCACAGAGATCCAACTGCCTCTGTCTCCCAAGTGCTGGGATTAAAGGTGTGTACTACCACCCCCAGCTCTGTTCTATAAAATCATCACTACAGAAAATTATACAAGCAAAGCAAAGCACAAAGAATCAGAAAATTTCTCAAAAAGCTGTTAATTGCCAGTCTCTACTGAAGTCTCCTCAAACAGACCAGTTAAACTCAACCCAAAGAAATCCTGTGTGAATCCCGACTTTGTAGAAAATGCTTAAAACAACAACAACAAAGTAAAACAAAAAACAAAACAAAACAAAAAACACCTTTTGATTACAGAGCCAGAGCGATGGCTATCAGGTTAAGAGAGCATACTGTTCTTCCAGAACCCAAGTTCAGTTCCCAGCACCGCCCTTAGGGAGCTCCCTAAGTCCAGCTCCAGCTGAATGAACCCAATACCTCTTGCCTCTGTGAGCATATACACACATGCACACATACTCACATGTATACTAATTAAAATGAAAAGAAAACCCTTTTGGTTAGTTTCAGAACAAAAAAATACAGTGGTTGTGGCAATAGCAACATTCTATAGTGACTTTTTAGTGCTTCAAACATACTTTGACATTGTTGGCTATTGTTAATTGATTTGCATAGATTTTAAACAATTTTATTCTAAGAAGTGTTCAGATTAATCATATCCAGCTGATTAAACAGTTGATTAAAATTGGTAGCTAAGGCTGTTTCTATTTATAAAGTCAGGAATTAGGCTAGAAATAATCCTTAATATAATGCTGTTTTTATGAAGAAAATCAGATTAGGTTTATATTACCTCGATTTGTAGGTAATGGAAAACAAGATTAGTATGTTTGTTTTTAGTGTTTTTTTTTTTTATCCTAAGTACAGAATACTTATAAATACAAAGTACTTGTTACTGATGTATGCCAAGAACTACTAAAATCCAACTACTATTTCTATTTGGTCACAGCAACTGTTTTCCTATGATACTACACAGGGTGGGGTGGAACTGGGAAGGAAGACAGTAGGTTGAAATGACTACTATAGTGAGCCAAGAAAGAAGGCTATCTGTTCATATAAAACTCCAAATAAGTAAAAGAGGCTACCATGACCACATTCTTTTTCTTATATTCCTTTCTAGATTTATTCACTTTATTATATGTGTGAGTGTTTTGTCTGCATGTATATGTGTACATCATGTATGTGTTTGGGGACTGAAGGACATCAGAAGATGCCATCAGATACCCTGAAATTACAATAACCAATTGTTAAGTTACAGATGAATGTGAACCCCCTTGTGGGTGCTGGGAATCAGGTCTTTTGCAAAAACGAGTGCTTGCAAATGCTGAGCCAGCCTGTTCTCCCACACTTCTGTTGTACTCTTTGACCTATGTTCAGGTTTGACAGAAAATGCCTGATATGTTTTCTCCTGGACAATGTGCGCCTACCTGTGAGATGGACACTGAATTCCCAAGTAAGAACTGCAGCGACGTGAGGGAAAAGAATAAAGAATGTAAAAAACAAAGGGCAATACACTGTAATATCTAAGTTGTCCCTCACTTCAAATAACATTAGAATTCAGACTCTGCCTTGGCCCCATGGTGCCCTACTCCTCTCAGTATTCCCTCAGGAGGCTGAGGCAGGAAATAACGAGAAGTTCAAGGCCAGCCTGGACTGGGGAGAAGTTTCGATTCAGTAAAGTGCTTACCTCACAAGCATGAGCATCTGAGTTTGATTCCCAGAAACCACATAAAGTGCCATGAAAGGTACTATTTCCTTCTCACCCCAGTGCTAAAATATCATATAAACATCTCTGGACCACACTGAACAGCCAGTCTTGCCTAACTGGTGAGCATTCCTGAGGATGGCACCCACGGTTGTTCACACACACACACACACACACACACACACACACACACACACACACAGAGGCATGCACAGAGAAAAAAAATAACCATGAAGGATGTGGAAAATATTAAAATTCAACATAGAAAGGATATTTAGCTATAAGGAAAACTTTTCATTGATAATCTCAAAACAAAATAGTGACTTTTCTCCACACGTGCGACTAGGAAGATTGAGTCCGGATAGGAATAGAAGACAGAAGAGGGAGAAAGGGTGAGAGGGTGGGAAAGAGGGAGGGAGAGAGGGAGGGAGAGAGGGAGGGAGAGAGAGAGGGAGAGAGAAAGAGGGAGAGAGAGGGAGAGGGAGAGAGAGAGAGAGAGGGAGGGAGAGAGAGAGAGAGCATAAAAGAGGGAGCCAATATTGGTTTGAAGATAAAATCGAACCCAAAGAAAGATCTAGAGAACTACAAGACTGCCGCCAACTAACAATTTGAGCATCCGTGGAAAGGCTACCATAAATGCCCTTCCCGGAGAGTGAGATCAACAACTAACTTCTCCATGGAGCCCTCAACTAATGTCTGTTGGAAACAGGAGCAAACCCCCATGCATAAACACTGAGTCGAACTAGAACCCAGATGCAGATGGAGAGGACAAGGCTAGGCAGCAGAAACACATAGAGACAGCTGACCTGAACAGGGAGGAGCTAACGGGCCCCCAGACTGATAGCTGGGAATCCAGCATGGGACTGACTCAGGCCCCCCTTGAATATGGGTCTCAGCCTAAAGGACTGAGCAGTCTAAGGGACCTCAGACAGGGGAGCCAGGATGTATCCCTGGTGCACAAAAGGACCTTGTGAACACATCCCCCATGGAGGGATAACTGCCTTAACCTAGAGACAGGAGAGAAGCCCTAGTCCCTACTTCAAATGACTTGACAGATTTACATGACCCCAACTGGATGGCATTCCCCTACATATGGAATTGGGGTGGGGGGAGGGTGGTTAGGGTGCATGTGAGAGGGTAAAAGGGAGGGAGGGAACTGGGATCGACATGTAAAATAATAAATTAAATAAAAAAAATATTTCGATATCCCTAATATCTTACGTGGAAAAGTACTCAGACATCTAACTGCTATATTTTAATCACAAAATGATTATCATTATTTTTTTTGGACAACATATTTTAAGTAGGAGCGGTTATACTGCACTGTATAAAATTTGTCAATCTCCTCACACACACTAATAAAGACACACTTTCTTGCTCTAGAGATGACAAACAGATCCTAGTAAGATTTTGTGCCTACATCTACACAATGGAATACTACTCTGCAGAAAAAAATAATGGTATCTTGAAATTCGCAGGCAAGTGGATGGCACTTGAAGAAACCATCCTGAATGAGGTAACCCAGTCACAAAAAAGAGGAACACAGTATGTACTCACTCATATATGGATTTTAGACCTAGATCAAATGATCACCAGCCTATAATTCACATCACCAGAGGAACTAGGATACAAGTTGTATTCTAAGAGATTCATATAAAGTCCCTCACAGAACTGGGAAGGGACAAGTCCCCCAGACCTCAGGTATAGTGGGGGAGGACAGCTAATGGAGAGAGAAGTAGGAGAAAATGAGAGGGAGGAGAGGAAGGCATGTGCGACCAGGAGGATTGAGCCTGGTTAGGAATGGAAAATAGGAAAGAGAGAGAGAGAGACAGAGACAGAGAGAGAGAACATAAAAGAGGGAGCCAATATTGGTTTGAAGATAAAGTTGAACACAAAGAAAGGTCGAGGGAACTACAAGACTGCTCCCAACTAACAATCTCAGCTTCCGTGGAAAGGCTATCATAAATGCCCTTCCCGGAGAGTGAGATCAACAACTAACTTCTCCATGGAGTCCTCAACTAATGCCTGTTGAAAACAGGAGCAAACACCCATACATAAACACTGAGTCAAACTAGAACCCAGAAGCAGATGGAGAGGACAAGACCATGCGGTAGAAGTACATAGAGACAGCTTACCTGAACAAGGAGGAGCTAAGGGCCACTAGACTGATAGCTGGGAAGCCAACAGGGGACTGACTCGGACCCCCCCTGAATATGGGTCTCAGCCAGAAGGTCTGAGCAGTCTAAGAGACCTCAGACAGTGGAGCCAGGATATATCCCTGGTGCACAAAAGGACTTTGCAAACATATCCCCCATGGAGGGATAACTGCCTTATTCTAGAGATAGGAGAGAAGCCCTAGTCCCTACTTCACAGGACCTGTCAGATCTACATGACCCCAACTGGATGGCATTCCCCTACATATTGTATTGTGGTGGGGGGTTGGGAGGGGAGGGTGTTTAGAGTGCATGGGAGAGGGTGGAGAGGGGCAAAAGGGAGGGAAGGAGGGAGGGAGGGCTTGGGGGGAGGGAGGGAGGGAGGGAGAGGGAACTGGGATCGACATGTAAAATAATAATAAAAAAAAAAAAAAAAAAAAAAAAACGCTTTGACTCCAAAATTTAAGTTGAAGAACAAGTTACTGGGGAAAAGTATTTCTATTTTTGTTTCCACAGAAAATGAAAAGATGTGGATTCCTTCCAGACTAATGTGGTTTGATCACACCAGACCGCCTGAAACAGAGTACAAGCTGATCCTACATTCCAAACAGCTGGACAAAACAGCCCTACAGACTACAGCTAGGATATCTGAATCTTCTTCGAATCCCCCAAGACAGTGCCCCTTACCAGCAGGAAGTAGTTTGGAAAGAACGACGCCCAAATTCCCAAATATTGTGTATAAATGTTTGCTTTCATTTAATTGGACTTTGTTATATAAAATTAAATAAAAAATACTCTATATGCATAAAAAAAAAAGATTTTGTGCCTAGTGGTGGTGGTACACACTTTTAATCCCAAGACTCAGGAGGTAGAGACAGTCAGATCTCTGTGAGTTCAAGGCCAGCCTGGCCTACTGAGCGACTTTCAGGACAGCCTCCAAAGCTACAGAGAAACCCTGTCTCAAAAAGAAAATATTTTGTTTTGTTGTTTATTTATTTATATATTGAGACAAGGTGTAGCCCTGGCCGTCCTTCAACTCACAGAGATCTGCCTGCCTCTGCCTCAGCATGCTGGAATTAAAGGTGTGCACCACCACCATAAGGTAACCCTAAGGGTTTTAATAGTTGTTCCCCCCTCCTTTGGTTTTTTGAGTCAGGGTTCCTCTGTGTAATAGCTCTGGTTGTCCTGTTCTCTGTCAACCAGGCTGTCCTCAAACTCATACAGAGAGATCTACCTGCCTCTGCCTCAGAAGTGCTGGTATTAAAGGCATGTGCCACCACGCCTTGTATAAAAGATATTTTTAATGAATTGGTGACTTTCTTAACAAAGTCTTTCTAGTGTCCTTAGCTAATCATATTCCTGCTACTAAGAAAATACCAGGTTACAATTTAAGGTCAACATGTCCCCATGGTTCTTTAGGTTTTCACCCTGCTTTGGTCCTTTTCATAGTACATGAGCAGGATTTGAATTCCATGACCTCTACGTATGTTCTGAGGTAACCTGCAATTCTGGGGATACTTCGCTATCTAGAACTCTTATCCTTTTGTTTTAGTCATTTACCTTTAATCATTCTACAAGGTTATCAGTGGGCAAATAAGAGCAAACCTGAGGCAAAGCTTGATCACTTCACTCTTTCTGCTTACACCCTAACTCTCATTGACCCATTTTAGATAGGACTATTCCAGTTCCTGCCATGCACTATGAGTTTGGTCAACTATCCAAACAGGACTTAAATGAAACAAACATATAAAACATTTGCAGCACACTGCTAAATAAGCAGAGGAATAAAGGAAAAAAGGTCACTGAGAGGAAGAAACTGACTAGGGACAGGTTTAGATTAAAATTTCTTGGAAACTAATGAACGTGTATCCAAGTCTTAGGGAATTGTGACATCTCATCTAGAATTTTATCAAATGACATCTAAAAAACATGTAAATTTCACAAATGTTAAGCTATACAAATGTTAAGCTTACATGCTATGACAAAAGAATTTTATCTTTGGCCATATACTGTGCTTGGTTTCAGGACTAATCTAAATATACCTGACTTCTATCAGCCATTCTAATTATTCTCTTTACTGGAAGTCCCTATTAAAAGGGCTCCCATCTCACCAAACTGGTCTTCTGTCTTATTTTCTGTACAAATATCTCAGTTTATTTTCAAGTGCTGTTTTCTTGAACTGAAGTTACTACCTGGATGAGTCTCCATAAAAGAAAACTTAAGGTCAATTTAATGACAAATCCAGCAACCCAATTAAAAGCCCCAGTAACAATTGGGAACTATAAATATGCAAATGGGGAAACATTTGCACTGAGTCGCTTCCCCTAAGGTAACCACAATTAGTAATTTTTGGAGCTCTGTTGTCTTATTATCAAAGGACACAACTGGAATCTGCAGCAACTAAATATATGTTACAAAATATATGTTACGAACAGATAAAAACTCTGTGGATATATTAATGCAAGGACAGAAGGATGGAAGTATAATAGTCAAATATGGCTCACTTTTTTGACTAAAGAAAACTAGCTCCCAAATAACAGTATAATTTGGAGCCAATCTATAAAGACTCGAGGTCTATTATACTAAGAAAATACATTTTGATCAAGGCTGTGTTGTAGGGGCTGTGCATACATGTGAAAGCTAGAAGACAATATTGGCTATTATTTTTTGAGATAGTTTACCACTGAACCTGAAACTTACCAATTGTCAAGTCCCAGAGTTGTTCTTTCCATCTTCCCAGTACTAAGATTACAAAAGAATGCCACTGCATTTGACTTTTACATGGGTGCTAGATCCAGCTTCAAGCCCTCAAGGTTTCTTGGCAATCACTTTACCAAACTGAGCAATCTCTCCCCAGTACTACTCATCTTTTAATAGGTGTATCCCTTAATGTTAGGTGTTCAAATAACAGAGGTACTCTGATTTTTGTGATAATGACTTTCTTTCAGAGGGCATGGCAATTATCACAATGTTTTAGAGTAGACCACATGTTAGACATGGTAAAGTAGGGCTGGAGGGATAACTCAGCCATTAAAGACTCACAACCAAAAATATAAGGTATGGTAAAGTAAAGGAGCATACAGGCTAATTATATGGGTAATTGAACCAGATGTTTGGGTGCAAGTACTGAGTTTGCCACTTACTAGCTATGTGAACTACAGCAAGTTCACTCACCCCCCCCCCCAGCATGTTTCAGCTTCCTCACCATCTAAATGGAAATAGTGGGGCTAGAGAGATAGCTCCATGGTTAAGAGCCCTTGCTGTTCACAGAGAATATAGGTTTAGCTTCCAGCATCCATATGATAGCTCATAACCACCTGTAACTTCAGTTTCAGGGTGTATAATGTCTTTCTGATCTCCACAAGCATTGAATACATGTGGTACACTTAATACACATGCAGACAAATGCTCAACCACATAAAATTGAAATTTAAATGGAAATGGTGATGACTTACAATATGAGTACAAAACAGTATCTCATATAGTAAACACTAAGAAAAAGATCATTATTATACAGCACAATAGAAACATTCTTTGTTTACCAATTGCTTACAATACAGTTTTTAAAAACTAAACATATTACCAGTTGCTCACAATACATATTTTAAAAATTAATACCCATATAAAATGTAATAAAATAAGTGAAACATATCTGCAGGGTTACTATGCTTCAAACTCAGTGGGAAATATAAAACCAATATGGCTATTTTTTCTAACAAAAGAGATAAAGTTCTTATGAAATAAAGAGAAAAATAGGCTATAAGATCAAAATGACCACAAACATTCCATTATTCTATACTAATCAGAGAACAACTTATTAATTTTGTGTATGTATGGATGTGTGTAGAGGCAAGCAATGTATAAATGTGCATACCTCTGGGGAAACCAGAGGTCACACTCAGATGTCATTCCTCAGGAACCATTCACCCTGTTGTTTGAAACAAGATCTCACACTGGGAACTGGGGCTTGCTAATCAGGCAAGGCTGGCCGGCCAATGAACTCCATGAATCTTACCTGTCTCTGAGCACCCCTAAAGCTGGAATTACTCAGCTTTTTTTATATGGGTGGAGATGGAACTTAGGTCCTTCCTCATGCTTGATAAACATGCACTTTATTTGCTGAGCTATCTCTTCAAAGCTTTTCATTAGTATATAAACAAAGGCAAAATGATAAATTATGACTTTACTCATAGCCATGAAACATTCAAAATTCTTTCAAAAGGAGCAAAACAAACTTCTCAAGGCTCATCAAAGGTTATTACAATAAATGACTCAGTTCATGGTCGTGTGCAGCAGCAAACTGGATGGTCTTGGTAGGCAACAGCAAAAATAAACAACAAATGTAATCAAATGAAAACTCTCTGAATACCACAGAGATCTACAAAGATTGCCATTCAGGAAAGGATTGGGTGCTGGGCATAAAAGGGAAGTATCTACACAGGCAGGCAACAGGAAGAAACCTCCCATCCTGTCCTGGAAATACCCAACTAACAGGAAGAAAGCAGTTAGAGTAGTGGCCCTGCAAAGGGCCACAGATTTAGAGGTAGAAATAACTGACCTCAGACAATCACTTTCCCCTATGATCCTTTGCAAATCAAGTCAAATAATCTGTGCATGGATACATGTGTTGTGAAATCCTACAAACCAAAGGCCTGTTCCCACTGAAACCAAAATTTCAAGAACAAGAAATATGTATGGTAAAATAAGCATCACTCTCTTGCAAAATTAGGAAGAGGCTTACTTCACTAGAAAATCAACTTTGAATCTCAGTTCTCTTTTAAGCCTCAGTTTTCCTATCTATAAGATGTAGGAGCCAAATCAGAAGGTCCCAATAGGCATTAATTATTCAAATACACAAAAAATTAACATGTTAGAGTACTAGAGAATGAATATTTAACATGTTTGAATGAACATAAGCAGTTACATACTTAAAGGATAAATGTTTAAGATAAAAATTGAGGTTATGACCAATCTTAGGCACTGGTAGACATACTTGTCTGTATCTCTCAATTTCTTCAGTAAGCTTAAACCTCCCCATCCTCTGTGTTCTCACTATCAGTTCCAAGAGAGCCTCGACGTCTCTTTTGGGGGCCCATAGCCTTTAGTCAGTCAGCTCAAAACCAAGCCTCACTTGGTATTTCAGCATAAAGCCACTTCTGTTAAGGAGCCATGGCTCTTGTGTTTGACTTTAATACCCAGAACAACAAAACTAAATCAAGAACAATATGAGTATATCAAAGTAGAATGAAACAGAGCAGTGGGAGGAATCTGAGCATAGTTACATATTTAGGTAAGCAGAAAACAAATGGACAGTGTGCCCCATATATGTGTTGAATCTTTACAACTTAAACATTAAGAACAATCTTTGCATTCACTTTTAAAACATAATCTGTCTCCATCTAAGATACCTGAATAGATATGCTTTGGAAATAATTAAGTTTATGAGACTACCACAGCAATAATAAAGCAGTAGACTACTATAAAAATTGTACAGACTGTTGCGTAGGTCTCTGTCTCATATTACACTACAATATGAATTAGCTCAGTTTACTGTGATTTTAAAGTTTGTGTGACAAATTTATGTTTACATTTATGATAAAGCATGATTCTTTTGTTTGACTTTAAGAAATACTTGCAGTCAGGCAGTGGTGGCACATGCCTTTAATCCCAGCCCTCAGGAGACAGAGGCAGAGGAAGGCAAGTCTCTGCATTTGAGGACAGTTTACAGTGAGTTCCAGGACAGCCAGGACTACACAGAGGGGGAAAAAGGAAAGAAACAAGGGAAGGAAGAGAGAAGGGTAGGAAGGAAAGAAAAGAAAAAACAAATACTTCCTCTTGTGTGAACCCAAGTAAGTTTTGATTTTCACCCAGGATGTTATATAACAAAATGAACTAATTATTTCCTGAGGAGTTTCAATTTTACCAATGTCCAGTTTTTTTTTTTCTTAGCTGTTAAGTATTAAGGTTCCTACACAACTAAACTATACAACTTTGTGGTGTAAATGGTGATAAATCTTAGTATGGATTACCTCTGGACTTGGATTCATATACTAGAGTCTAATAATCAGAATTTAAGTAATCAAATACAGCTTTGGAAATATTTAAATAAGAATAGGTTGAGCAACTACCCATAACACAGGCATATATAATCCACTCTTGCATTGTGTAACCCTTGGACCTACATTATTTTGTGTCACTGTTTTTTTTTTTTCCTCCCCTTTCCTTAGAAACAAGTAGATAAATAGCTGAATAAATGCCCAGTCATCCACTTGCTATACTAAAAGTAGAAACAGAGCCCTAATAGTGACATAGTGACAAAAACCTACTACAAAGCAATGCTCTCCTTTACTCCTGGGAACACATATTTCAATTTTTAAAGTAACCTAAAAAAAGTGTTATCACAACTAAAGTTTCTGGCTAAATTTCTAAAACAGCATGTACAATGTTACAGTTATATTTTGTGTAAAGCAAACTCACATTAGAATAAATGCCAGGGGACGTGAATTAGGAAGCATGTAACTGAAGACAGGCTTAAACTTTTTTCTGTAGAGAGAAAAGTTTGGTAGGAAAATTACAGGGTATTTTGGGGAACCCAAACTGCTCATATAGCATTTGGAGGGAAGAAACGGGAGAGGGACAAGGACAAAGAGAAGGTCCGGCATGGAGGAAGTGGAATGGGAAAAGAAATATGAATGAATGAGTGACTGAAAATAAAGAAAAAAGAGCACTAAACCCTAAAAACTAACTACAACTACCAATGACAGTGATCCTGCTGCCATTCTTCATATTACCTCTCTATATGTCTTCCTATCATATTCTTTTGTCTTTGACATTATTGCTTAGGCAGGCCTGGAGTATATATTATGTAGCCCAAGCTAGCCTCAAATTCATGGAAATTCTCTGGTTTCAGCCTCCTAAATATTGGAATTATAGGCATGGGACATCGTGTTCAATTCTTCCACTCCATATTCATGATCTTACTATTCCCTCTCCTTCCCCTCACTCACTATGATTTTACTATGCCCTGCATAATCTGTTAGCCCTGTTAACCAATTTCTCCTCACACTTATACTGAAAACTCTTACCTGTAACTACCCATATATCCTGCAACATGCCTCTAACTTATACCACCCAGAGTTTCCATTAGACTCTGCATTGTTTATATAGCCTATCAATTCAACCTCATCAACTCATACCTTTGAGCTCATATCATGTAAAAACAGACACACATCTTTTACTTCTCATATGGCCGTCTATTCACCCCAAGAATATTTGACCTCATTCACTTGGATCATTAGCAACTTTTCCATTTCATCTCCTTCCAGCATCTGATGAAACTGTCATGGTATTGTGCACAGTCAGTTCATTTCATAGTTCTTTGACTTCTTTATCTCTAGTGACCTTTAACATCCGTCTCATCATCTCCATCAAAAACAGATCTTTGGTCACTTATTGACAGTGAATGAAGACTTTGACACTTGGCTTTAAATCTTGTTCTCTACACTAACTCTTGCTACACTACTTGGAAATTCCATCATCCACACAAGACACTCCCACCCTCTCATACACACTTTGATCCAAAAATCTAGAAAAGTCTCACAACTTCTTTCCTAAAATCTCACTTTCCACTTAAGTACACATTTCAAAGCTTTATAAACCCCCCAAGTTGCCTTCCATACTTTTCCCTACAAGAGCCCTTGCTCCTACATCCCTCAATCAATGCCATCTAGTACTGAGAAGCCCCTCCCATTTTTCCTGCAAGTAAATGCCAGCCAGCTCTTGCAGTTTGAGAAAATGGTGTCTCTTCTGTTCAAGACTGATAAGACTCTTTACCCACATTTCTTTTCTTCCTTTTTGAGACAGGATCGTTCTTATATAGCCCTGGTTGTCCTGGAACTCACTATGAAGACCAGGCTGGAGTGGAACTCACAGAGATCAACTTGCCTCTGCCTCTTGAGTGCTTAGATTAAAGGTGTACCACCATAAAATAAACTTGCCAATTCCAATGAAAAAAAATTTGTTTTTTGTTTTATAGCATTCTACAAAAAAAATCCAGAGCTTTATACATGCTAGGTAAGCATTCTATACCCTAGCTCTAGTTTCTAGACTTGAACTTCTCTCTAACATTACTATTAGCTCCCATAAAAAGTATGTTTTCCCTTTTGTTTCTATGACAATACATCTCTCTGACCAATCATCTTCATTTTTCCTTTCTGGATCTCATTCTCCTGTCTATACAGTAAATGCTGCTATTTCCCTCACTTCTCTCTCTCTTTTGCGCTCTCTCTCTCTCTCTCTCTCTCTCTCTCTCTCACTAATTTACATATTCTTGCTGAGTAACCAAATCCTTCTATGTGGCTTTCATTACTCACCCATACATTAACTACAATGAAATTGAGTACATCTACCCTCGGACTTTTTTTGAGTCTCATATATGATTAAAAGTGCCAAATATTACTGACACCTGAAATTTATGTTCAAAAGCACAATTGGAAATTTTTAGCATATATTTATTCATTTAATTCTCATAAACAGCTGATACAGATTTTCAACAGTATTATCCTCACTACACATTTGAAGAAGCCAAGTTACAGCAAGTTGCCAATGAATATGGAGTCAAATAATAAACTGTAATGATTTAAGTACCCTTTCAAACTGCTTTATTGATATGTCACTAATATGCTCATAGGACCAATTCATTTATCATGAAATAATTTTTAACATATTCAGAGCATTATGCAACTATCTTCACAATGCAGTTTTAGAAGGGTTTCACCTTCTCCCAAGAAATGTCGTACCTTTTGGTAATCATTTACATTGAAAACTTTTAAACTTTGATTTCAGAAATTGAAATATTAAGATAATTTATTATATGTAGTATTATTCATAATAGCTAAGAGAGTGAATAATCCTAGGTACTCCTCAACAGATGAATATACATAAAGTGTAGCATGTACACACACACGCACACTATTGTTATCAGTTATAAAAGTGAAATTTTGTCTTATTCTGGATTAAGTTGAAAGACAAAATAATAAGTGAAATAAGATAGATAAAGACAAGTACATTTTCACTTACATGTGGAATCTTTATAAAAAAGCTGACTTGAAAGTAGAATGTTGATTAGTAGAGATTGAGAAAATGGTAGGGTGAGAAAAGGGAGGTTGAATGTGATTAGTGATATATATATATATATATATATATATATATATATATGATTATGTACATCATATATATTATTGATTGAATTTGATTAGTGATATACACACACGGAAATGTCACACTGAACTCAATTAGTATGTATAATTGAAGTATGTCAATAATTAAAAATAAACTAATGTTCCATTTTATATAGTTGCACACATAATAGTTTAACAAGGCAAAATATTATCATGTGTTTAAAAGAATATTCTATAGGATTAGACTTATCCATATGCTGTGCCAAATCTGAATAAGAAAGAGCTAAATATATTCCTACAAACCAGACATAATAAATTACTTTCCGGAATGTGTACACAATCAACCCTCCATGTGAACAACAGTAGTAAACAGAATACCTTAATGGAACTGAATACAAAATGACCTTTCCTTACAAGAATATTTTTTTCTTTTTTTCTTTTAGATTTGTTTTATGTGCGTGAGTATTTTGCTTGCATGTATGAGCCTGGTGTTCATAGATGTCAGGGCTTTGGATCCCCTGGAACAGGAGATATGGAATGTTGTAAGCCATCAGTTTCTACAATGTATGTGTCTAGTTTCATGGAGGAAGTAAACGAATGTTTGAATCCAGAATGATATAAACAGCAACTATCAGTAGCAGTAGCATATACAGTGCAAATACAAGAAGGTGTTTAGAAAAGGGAAATAGAGAAGATTTTATAAAACAGAAGAGTTCATTAGTTTTTTTAATGACTATAATTAAAGAAAGTATCTATTTCCACGCCATCCCTAAAGGCCTAGAGGGTAAGACAAGAATAAAACTACACCACTGATTCCAGCTGTCTTTGCCCAGTGCTTGCAAACCACTAATGAGTTATTTCAAATCTAACTTAACTTTACAGACCAGGGAAGTAATAAGAGGAAAACAGATGTACACATAAGTTTTAAGAGGTAAGAGAAAAGAGTAACAAGAAAAAAAAGTAATCATTAAAGTAAAACATCTATCTCATTGCACAAAGAATTTTTTCACATGTTTTGTTTCCAGTTCTTCCTTCTCATATATCCTAGACTCATTTAAAAAAAATTTTTTTTGTCTGCATGTGTGTCTGTGCACCACATGGGTCAAAATGTGCATAGCAAGTGACTGTGGTATGGTAGGAGAGAACCATCTCCACAAAGTTGACTCTGACATTTATACCCACACTTCAACCACCACCAAAAAAAAACAGTAAGTTGGAAAAAGGGAGAGCTAGAGCGAGCAAGTAAGTAAGAAAGAGAGAGAGACAGAGTGAGAGAGAGAGAGAGAGAGAGAGAGAGAGAGAGAGAGGGGCATGGTTGGGTAGGGCATCTTCTAGGTTGAGGTTTTCCCAGAAAGACAAGAAAAAGGAGTAAGGTAGGGAAAATTCAGCTTCAATTGCTTTTAATTAATTAATTAATTAACTAATTAATTAATTAATTAAATTTGTAAGACAGTCTCATGTAGTCTACACTATTCTCAAACCCAAGGGTTACTTTGAACTACTGATTCTCATGCCTTAACCTCTGGAGGGCTAGAAATACTGTAATTACAGACATGAACCATTACATCCAGTTTTATGTCATACTGGTAACTGAACTCAGGGCTTCCTGCACCTTTGGCAAGTATTCCACTGACTGTACCAATCCCTACCCCAAAGCCCGTTTTCTAATTATTTTGTCTGTTTGCTTTTTTGAGACAGTGCCTCACTCTATGAAATTGAGACTGGACTATTACTCAATGTATAGTTCAGGCTGGTTCCAAACTCATGCTCTGCCTGCTTCAGCCTTACCAGTGACGAGACTGTATGTGAGAGATACCATGCCTGGCTCTATTTTATGTTAATAACCTGTAGAAGTCTTAAAGATGGGAAGAAAAACTAAAAAGTAGAGCTTTTAAGCTTTCATATTCAGTGTTGCATAATACTTTGCTGTCTTGAGCATCCCCAAATACATAATGTCATTAAAGTTACTGAGCAAAATGGATTTCTTAGCCTAATACAGCAATGTGCATTAACTCATATGCCCATACTTGTGTTTATTTTTCAATGAAACCTCTTTGCCTTGAATAAAGGAACAATCCATAAATAGGGCTTTGTTTTCCTTTCAGTGCAGTTATCCTGCATATGTTACTAAATATAAGCCTAGTTGTTTAGTTAGGGATAAAACTTGAGTTAAGACATAAAATGAAATTTTTATTTTTATCGATTTTAAAGACAGAATCTCACTCCTCCTTACAGTTGAGGCTGTCCTAGAACTCACTATATATCCCCACTGTACTCGTGTACAGTGATCCTCCTAAGTTCTGGGATTTCAGGTATGAGACACTGTGTCCAGCTCTAGCCACAGGTTTGAAAGGAAGTGAGGGAGGCAGGCAGGGAGGGAAAGAAGGGAAAGAAGTGAAAGAAAGAAGAAGGGAGGGAAAGAAAGGATGAAGGAAGGAAGGAAGAAAAAGAAGGGAGTGAGGGAAACACAAGTTAAAGGCTAGCTGACTCTGAAGACAGTGCAGGACAGCTGTTAAGTCATTCCAGTTCCATGCACCTATGGCACAATAAGAATAAAGCTGATACTGAAGAAAATTATTTAGACACGTTTCCTGCTGTACTCCAAAGCAGCTAAGTGATTCAGGAAAAACTTTTAATAATCCTGAGCCTCAGTTTCTTATTTATAAATATGGACAATAACAGCATTTATCTCACTAGCATGTAGAGGACAAGTTCAAGGCTAATTTCAAGATTAAGTCTACATGAACTAAAGAGTGAGTTCAAGGCCAGTTTGGGAAATTTAATGAGTTCCTTTGTAAAATAAAAAAGTAAAAAGAGGGCTGGTAATATAGTGATAGATCATTTAATATATGCAAATCCCTTATACCACAAAATAAACAAATAAACCTTAGCTATTGGTATCTCCAGAAAGAGGAAAAGTTGAATTTTCATAAACAAAAGGGATATATTTACTACCATTCTGGCAAAGGCATAAGAGGATAAGTGTGTTGATGTATGGCATCACTTACTATTTTAATCTACTCCGAACCTAACCAATTATGGGGATATATAGGTCCTAGTTTGAATCCAAGTTTCTCAGCACAAGTTATCTGACACTGTCTGAAGGAGAATTCCTAGGGTATTTGTTTCAAATTCAAACTGCAGCAAACCAAACTCAGTGAATTCCAGTCTCAAAGTGTAAGGTATTAAGACTCATGTAGATAGCTGCAAACAAACATACTGGGGGAAATTTGAAGGAACAGGAAGGGAAAAGAAAAATGCAAGCTATCTAGCTCTGATTTCTTCTGTATTAGTTAAATTTAATAGAGTTAATACTTGGGTCTTAGCATCTATTTCCATGACTAGTCAATCTTGTCTAATTTACATTTACTTCCTTTTTCTACCATCCTTACTCCTTAAAACCTAGTCCTCCATAAAAAGAAAACAAAGTAATCTAGGAGTCATTCTTTCTCAGTACACTACTCTTGTAACCCATTTGTTTGTTTCCATAGTGGAAAGCAATGACTAAGCCATGTGTTCCCAGAAAAAAAAAATGAGTACAGATTTTGGTATTTGGTATTGTTCTCTTTGTGCTCTTTAGGGAAGAAATGAACTTTCTTTGAGATTACAAAGATACCAAGTCATCTCTAACTACTTTTTAGGAAATGTTTTTAAGTTCATTCTTACTGTAAAGTTGAGCAGTCATCTTTCACATTTTAGTTGAAAAGAAAACATGTTACTTCATTGGCAGCATGAGAAACAGCTTAACAAAATAGTCAAATTATTGACCATCCGTCACTGAATCTTTGTGTAGTACTTAGGCTATTACAGGATAATACAGTAACAATATATGCACTGATTCTTGTATTCTGTAATCCTCTACCACAAATAAAACCTTACTAGGAAAGTTGCTTGTAATTGTAAAGAGAAACACAATGGTACTGGTACCTTAATAAGACTAGTAATAATTAAAAAATGATGGAATTGGCCAAAAATGATTACAATAAAAGTTACTACTTCTAGAAGAATCTTCCCAACCTCAACACATTCAAGTGTCATTTTCAATAATTCAATATCGGAGGCAGAAAGTTAGTTTGAAATCCTAATACAGATCATTCCTTTATCACCCATCTTATTATTTGCAAGTGATACTTATTTGTATTCCGAGCTAGGAAAAAGAGATAACAATATTATCAACCTTAAATTACTTTTGAGAAGAATTAAGGATGTTAAGTGTTTTTAGTATTTTAAATAGCACCTAGCATTTGTTAGCTGAACAACAAAAATACAATTAGCTAATACTATGGCCATTGTTAATGTTTAGAAAGTTACATGCCATAAAATTTAATACAGAAAAAGATTCTGGATAAATAGTGGCAGCGCACAGGGATGGGAAATTGACTTTAGAGCCCCAAATGTCATAAGCTAATTGACAAAAAGGACAGCAGGCAGGAAAGCACTGCCATGTCTGTGTGATATGCAAAGCTTGGCAGCTTGAAGGGGCAAAGGATTGAACTAAACGTTAATCTACACTCTTAGCTGACACACTAAAGCAGAAAATAGGACAGCTACCACTGTCACTGTCATATACATATATGTGAGACCAGACATTATCACCATGTTACTTTGGACGTATCTACTAATGGACATTAATAATTCTTCAAATACCTGAGGCTCCAACCACTGCTTGACCTCCATTATCCTCTGTATTATTTGTTTCTCACAACAGTCATCAACCATGCTGCCACCCATTTGCCAAAAGATGTAAATACTTAATGTCAGGAGAGCTGAACACTGATATAAAAGAAAGATCACTTGCAAATAGGGCCCACTTTGCCCATCTATGTTGCAAAGCCATGCTACTTGCTACTAAGAACTATCATCTTAGTTAACAAGAGGTAAGGCAATGTTCTTTTAAAGAAACAAGTTAGGTTTGGTGTGGTGGTACAAGTCTTTAATCTCAGCACTTGAGGGGCAGAGGCAGGCAAATCTGTGGAAGTTCAAGGCAAGCCTTGTCACACAGAGTTCCAGGCCAGCCAGAGCTACATAGTAAGACTTTGTCTCAGAAAGGGAAGGGAGGGAGGATGGAGAAGTGAGGGAGGGAGTAACAAACAAACCTATAAAACCAGCAATGCAGAGGCCTGGCTACACAATGAAGTCTGTCTCAAACTCAATAAAAACAAAACAAGTCTGAGCACAGTGTCTAACCTGATTTGGCACTCAGAAATTATTAGTTATTAATATAGAAAAGAACTAAAGGTATACAGGTATCCAGAAAAGCCCAAGCCTATAAAGGCTTATTTGACAAACATGATCAAAATAATAAATATGTACAAAGTAGTAAAGGCAAATATTTGCAATATTAATTATTGACCAAAAACAAACACCTTTTTTTCCTCTGTATGAAACAAGAATACTTAGAAAAGCAAGCTTAATCAAATGATCAAATAGTAGATTTCTCTAACAATTCCAAAACAGGAGTTTTAAAAATGACTAACAGATTTACTAATTCAACATTTATCAAGCACCTAGAAATTTGTTGGGTACAAGAAAATATGCTGGGAAAATAGCTCAGTGGGGGAAATGGCTTGTTTGCACAAATAGGAGGCCCTGAGTCTGGCTTGATGCACTCCACAGAAATAATAGGCTTATGGCTGTCTATAATCCTAGTGCATGGGAGATGGACACAGGGTAAATCCATGAGACAAGGTGGCTAATAGAGTAGGCAATCATTCAGTTCTGGGGTCAGAGAGAGAGGTCCTACTTCAATATATGAATAAGATAGAGAATATCAAGGTAGACAGACAGCAATAACTTCTGGTGTCCAAGTGCATATGCCATGAATGTGTGCCCACGCTTGTGCACATGCACATATACATGTGTTTTTGTACTATAGACATATATAGGCAAAAAAGAAATTGTCAAATGTTAGCAATAGAAACATGTTTAAGATACTATAATGGGACTGATAACCTGAATTTGATCTCTTAGACCCACATAATGAGATATGAGGCACAACCTCCACAAGTTGTCCCCTGAAGTACACATGTATACCACGGCATGTGTGAGCACACACATACATGCAAAATAAATCCAGTTAAAATTTAGGCTGCTATAATGGACATAAAATATAGGAGTAGGAAGGATTCATTTACTCTGGGTATGGCAAAGTAAGATACGGAACAGCCCTCACAGAAGAAATGACATTTGAGTTAGGCCTAGGATTTCACTGATGAAAAGAAAAGTGACAACTCCAGAGAAAGGAAATAGGAGCCAGTGTCTGGAAACATTTGGCAAATACCCAGAAGTATCTTGTTGTAGAATGTTATTTTAATGTGTGCTACTTTTGTTTATACTGCGGAACATTTGTTTAATGATGTAAAGATGTGTTGCTTTTGTTTATGCTGCATTTTTTTTTAACTCAGAGAAGCTGTGATTCTTTGCCTCTCTAAAACACCTGATGGTCTAATAAAGAGTTGAATGTTCGGCCAATGGCGAGACAGTAGAAAGGATAGGCAGGCTGGCAGGCGGACAGTATAAATTGGAGAACTCTGGAAAAAAGGAGAAGGAGCAAGAGAACAAGGAGAGGAGGATGTCAGGGGTCAGCAACCCAGCCACTCAGCCAGACATGGAGTAAGAGTGAAAGTAAGATAAAGAGAAGTATGACAAGGAAAAAGCCAAGCTAAGGCCGGGCATCTGTAAGTAAGAATAAGCTGCCATGTGTGATTTATTTGGGAGCTGGGTGGTGGGCCCAAAAAAGGCCAAAGAGTTAAAAAAAGGGGGGGGGGCAAAAGAGTAGAAAAAATAGTCAACTACAGTGTCTGCCATATGCAGTAGTTTGTAAACAATGCAGTATGACCAGAGATTGGGTTACTAGAGAGGCAAAGAAGAGCCCCAGGAAGGTGGTTTTAAATGTAGGCCTGAGAAAACCAGTGAGGACTGCTGAGAAAGGAAAAACAATCAGCATATCAAACCAACAATTATACCCACATGCTCTTTGTAGCATTATTCCTAATATCCAAGACATCAAAACATCCTAAATATTCACTGAATAGGTAAAGTGGGAAAAATGACAAATTACTATAAAAAGAAGGTAATTCTGCCATCTGTAACAGAATGGATGAACCTAGAGGACATCGTAATTGGTGAGAGGCACTTACACAAAGAATGCCAACTACTAAATGATGTTATATTTCAAAAAGTTGGAGGCTAGACATTATAGAACAAGACTTTAATCCTCTAACTTAGAAGTCAGAGATAGTAGGTCTTTTGAGTTTGAGGCCAGCCTAG
Source organism: Phodopus roborovskii (assembly GCF_943737965.1). NCBI lineage: Eukaryota > Metazoa > Chordata > Mammalia > Rodentia > Cricetidae > Phodopus > Phodopus roborovskii. The sequence continues at coordinate 254,881 of NW_026125946.1, read as the reverse complement.
TCTATAAAAGAGTTCCAGGCTAGGGCTGCATAGTGAGACTGTTGAAAAGAAAATGTTGAACTGGACAAAGATTAGAATGGTGGTTGTCAGAGCTGGGGAAAGCAGGGATAAGGAAACACTGATCAAAAGGATTAAAATTATCAATTATAAAATGAACAAATTCTTGGGCTTTAAATTATATCATGGGTAGTGATGAGAATTATTTAATTGTGATAATCATTATACTATGGATACATACATAAAATCATCAGATGGTACGCATCAAATACAGCTTTTATTTCTATATTAAATGTTTTAAAATATGTTTTTAAAGCAACCTTTATGGGGTGGAATTGTAGTCTAGTGATAAGAGTATATAATTAGTATGTCTTGAACTTAATCCTCAGCACTAAAAGAAAAAAAAGTAATATAAAAAAGACCTGTGATTGGTTTACCAGATAAGAGCATTTATTGATCTTGCAGAGAATCTGACTTCAGTTCCCAGCAATCTTATGGCCATTCACAACAACTGGTAACTCCAGCTCTGGGGGATCAGACACCATTTCCTGATCTCCATTGACATCAGGCACACACCTGATGCACATACACTCATACACATAAATCTTAAAAAATGAAAAAAAAAAAAAAGGCCCGAGAAAATTATAACATCAGTCTTTATCATAACAGCACAGTTACAGTAACATTTGACATATTTAAAACACTTTCTAGATGAGTGTTTCTCAATCTTCCTGATGCTGCAACGCATGTTATAGTGACCCCCAACCATAACTTTTTCTTTGCTACTCAATTGTAATTCGCTGCTGTTATGAATTGTAATTGTAATGTGATATGCAGGATATCTGATATGTGACCCCCGTGAATGAGCCCTAGGGGTTGCCACCCACCGGTTGACAACCACTGCTCTAGATGAAGAAATGTAGAAAATGACAACTTTAAAAGTCAAGATCATTGGGGCTATAGAGATGGATCCATGGTTAAGAGTACTTCCCATTCGTCCTCAAAACTAGAGTTCAATTTCCAACACCCATTTTGCACGGCTCACTCCAAACTCCAGGAGACCTGATGCTCTCTTCTGGCCTCTAACACAGCACACATGGGAATGCATGTGCACGTACACATGTGCGCACACACACACACACACACACACACACACACACACACACACACACACTTGTTACAGAAATTTGAAAGTTAGGATTACAGTTATTTTGAGGGAGGGGTTGATTAAGATAATAGTATATGGAGTGCTGTCTGGGGTGACTAGCAAAGTTCTATTACTTTATATGAATAATGCTTTGCATTATGTTTGCAAATAGTAATATTGTTTGCAAGTTATACCTTTGATTTTTAAAAAGAATTCTTGTACCATTTTATAATAAAGACCCCCCCCAAAAGCACATCATCATGGCATCGTGTGATGGCACATGGCTTTAATCTTCATACCCTGGAGGTATAGGTAGATGGAGCTCTTTGAGTTTCAAACAGTCTGGTCTATACAGCAAGTTCCAGGCCAGCCAGTGCTATATAGTAAAACAGGAGAAAGAGAGAGGACAGAGAGAGGAGAGAGAGGAGAGAAGAGGGAGGAAGAGAGAGAGAGAGAGAGAGAGAGAGAGAGAGAGAGAGAGAGAGAGAGAGAGTTGGTGCATGTCTTTAATCCTAGCACTTGGGAGATAGATATGGGCAGATCTCTGTGAGGTCAAAAGGAGAGAAGGTGGAATTAAAGAAGATTCAGAAGCATACTGAAAGTTGACTAGTTGACTGCTACAAACTTCTAGAAGGGCTCCCATAGGAAATAGTTTATAGGCAAAGACTCAGAGAGAAATTTTCTGCTTTGGAAATTCTGAGCAAAAGACACCTTTGGGAATTCAAATATTAATTTCTCAACTTCTTAATTTATGACTTCCCCTTGCCTTGTTACACATGTGTATAAATAGCAGTATTTTATTAGCCATGATTCAATTCATGTTTTTGGGTTTTAAATGGACCTAGGAGTGAGGATTTTAATTTATTAATAGGGCATGACAGAAAAGAAGAACAATGATTAAAAAAGGTAAGTATAAAACATAAATGATAAACTCTTTGGAGAAATACCATCTCTGTTCACATTAATATATAAAAGTAAAAGAGATACTCCAGTACAAATAATATCAATTAAAGAAAAGAGGATATAGTGGGTTAAGTATTTCTTGACCTAAGAAGCAAAATTCAGGCATCATACATTCATTTATCACATTTTTCACATGCCTGGGACTTTGTGGAGATAGGCATGTGCAACCTAAAGAAGTGAAATTTGGAAGATGATACAAATTTTCACATGAAATATAAATATGACAGATGAGTCATTGAGGAAGAAGGGAGAAATGGGTATTCTGTACGAGGCTGGAACACAGTGGAGGAACAGGTAATTTTATCATATAAGTCAAAACAAATTGTCCTCAGTTGGAAAGAGATAGTCAACAATTGTGTGTTAGATAAATTGCCATACAGGCCATGACAACTAGAGTCTTTAGACTACTGTGGTGAGTTATCACAGAATGAATGTTCAATGAATACATAATTATAGTACTCAACTAGAAAAATTAAGATTTTACTCTCAGTTCCCTGTTTCTACTATACAATAAAACATAGATGCCATTTATTGAGCACAGTTAAAAACCTCAACATACATATATTCTCTATTAAATCCTTATACCATGCCCATTAGATAGTTCCTATTTTATTCACCCCCATGCTACAAATAAAGAACCTTGATTCCATTCAAGGAGGTCACTGGGGAAATAAGACATAGAGATTACACAGCAATGATGAAAACTTGTATAAAAAGTTAGCACCTATCTTTCATAAGGTCTAATCCCACCACAGTAGAACATTTCATAATGACCAAGGGTCAAATCTCTAAATGCTGATGGAGTGTTTTCTTAAGCCTTAACCTGAAGCATTTTTATGTCCTGAAGCATCAAGTAGCAGCAGTAGGCAGCTCAGAGTGAACATTTAGGCTTCTGGCCAGCTGTCCTTGTCATAAAAACATATGCCCAACATCTGGCAGAGTCACCAAATACCAAGACTAATGGACCTTCAATAATTCATACATCACAACTGGATTGTCAAATTCTCTTACAGAATAACAGTTCTAAATATATATAAGCCATTATCTACAACTTTGAAATCTCTTTGCTCTATGGAAATTTCCATTCTGGTAGTAGTTGTTACATGTGATTCTTATCACACTTTTCTTGGCAATAATAAAATTCCATTTCCATCAACTGTGCTTCCTCTCAAGAAAAGTCCCTCCCCGAAAATATTCACTGTTTTCAACAATGAATCATTTTCAACTACCAGGAAGATGCATTTTTTTCTTTCATAATATACCTTCCCTAAAATGACAGTTTTAGGACAATATATACTTATTCAATAAGTAAGAGAGGAAAAGAGGGAAAGGACAAGGGAAAGAAAAATTAAACCATTTACTCTGTTCCATGTGCAACTTTGCTCAAGCAGTTCACTCTGCCCCAATTACTATCTCCCTACATCTGTCTGTGCGCTAAAAATGCATTCCTTCATTATTTCCCAAGCAGCTACCAGATATTTGATCCTATAGCAACAGGTGGTAAGGACACAAACAGACGATAAGGTACATTTTAAGGGTAATCATTGCAGGGGTGTGATTGTGAACACTGAGACTTTTTTTCAAGGAAACATTTCCCAAAAGAAATGAGTGATATTTTGTTTATGGTCTAACAAATAAAGCTTGCCTGAAGATCGGAGTGCAATGTTAGCCACACTAGTTAGCCACAGAGACCAGGGAGTGGTCTTACACACCTTTAATCCCAGCAGCCATACTAGTTAGCCACAGAGGCCAAGCAGTGGTAATACACATCTGTATCCCAGCATTCAGGAGACAGAGTCCGGTGGATCTCTGTGAGTTCAAGGCCATTCTGAACAGTCTGAGGAGAGGGCTGCTTTGGTCTGAGCATTGAAGGAAGTGAGAACTCTCCAGTGGCTGGCTGCTTTGCTTCTCTGATCTTCAGCTTGAAACCCAATATCTGACTCTGAGTTTTTATTAGTAAGAACAATCAGAATTAGTGTTATTAGTGTTATAAGAAATATTTAAGGTGATTCTTTTAAGGGCTTGTAAAGAAGAGAAGAGGAAAGAAAAAAGAAAGGACAGGACAGGACAGGAAAGGAAAGGCATTTACAGAAGTCAAGTGGGGACAGATCAAAAGCCTTATAACTACAAGGAGCATAACTAATCATGAACTCTGTTCCCCAACCCCTTACCCCAAAAATATCATGCTAGGATTTGTGATGAAGTCTCACCTAAGTAGGGAAAGGATATGATTTCAAAAAAAAAAAATGTAGCACTATAGAAGATGGACTGAATATGGCAGAAAGTACAATTCCTATATATACTTAAATATTGTCCTCTAATTTGTAAAGTCCTTGAGAAAGAAATTATAATTTGTCTTCATAAAAAAAAAAAAAAACAAACCTCTGTTCCTTTCTCACGTTTAGAATTGTGTTGAACAGTAGCTTCTTGTGTCAGCTAACTAAATCTGCAAGGCATTGCCTCACCTTACTGCTAAGTATTTCAGTTAGTTACTCAAAAGTTTAATTACCAGTGATTCTATATTCTTGCTGGGACACTGGAACCCACTGTTTAGCCAATTGAGAAGGGGGAATTTTCATGTTTGATGGGTTAGAAGTTATTCACAACATTTCAACTCTCTTACTAACTCAGTTTTTGAATTCCATGAAAGATGATTTTATCATTTATCATAATCGTGAGAACAAAGGTAGACAACAGACATCCACTTTTGAATATCTACAATACCAACAAGGTTAAAAGAATCAGAACATTTTCAAGGCTCAAAGAACTCCTCTAATGAACAAGTAACAAAAAATTACAATCAGGTCCTGGGTAACAATAAAATAATCAATGGTAATTAATGGGAGAAAAATAATCTCTTTAGAACCCATTTTTCTCTTAATTAAAGTGGAACCAAGTACCTGAGAAGTAAAGTCAGTAGACTTTAGAGTTCAAGGTCTTGGCTATATAGTGAGTTGTCAGGCTGGAACACATGAAAATTGGTTTCAAAACAAAAAACAAGAATATAAAAATAAATAATTAAATAATAAAATAATAATAATAATAATAATAATAATAATAAAATGTGTGGTCAGGGGCTAGAGAGATGTCTCAATGGTTCAGAGCACTGTCTGCTCTCCCAAAGGACCTGGGTTCAATTCCCAGGACCCATATGGCAGCTCACAACTCTCTGTTAACTCCTGTTCCATTGGATCCAACACCCTAACACAGACATAATATATTCAAGCAAAACACCGATGTACATAAAATACAAATAAATAATTTTAAGAAAAGAAATAAAATGTGTTGTCCATATACTTTTAATTCAGTGAAAATGAATTTTAGGTCTTGGGTTATGGCTCAATTGGTAGAATATTTATTGTATCTGCATAAATCCCTAAATTTGAAATCTAGCAACCCTTGAACATACAAGATGGCATATGGTTGTAATCCAAGTTCTTTATAGATAAGATCAATAAGATCAAAAGTTCAAGAACATCCACAGCTACATAGTGAGTTTGAGGCCAGCCTGAGATATGCTATACCCCGATCCCCCCTCCAAAATGTAAAATGAGCTTTTTACTAAATAAATTTACTACTTGGGGAAAAGGGAAATCAAAAGAACCAAAGGGTAAATACTACCCTAAATGAAAAAATATCTGGTTTTCTGAACAAATGTGATAAACCATAATTATGTTCACTGTGACAACTTACTTGAACCATAGTTTGAGCTGTAAGTTTAACATAATTACTTAAGCGCCATGGTATGTATGTATGTATATATATATATATATATATATATATATATATATATATATATATGCCTGCACTCAAAACAGACTACTAAGGGTAAACTGACTTTCAGCAACATCAAGGGATAGTGTAACATTATTTAAAAAAAAATCTCCAAATACTATTGATTTTCATGTATGAAGCAGTATATATTTGGCTGGTTGGAAGAATAGTACTAGGAAATCAAACAATGATGGTAATCAACTTCCAGAAGGCCATAGATTTGTGGACTTGGAGACAACTGTTCTCCTAATATCCCAGTGCTGTCAGCTTTATGCAATTTCTCAAACCCAGTTGTTTTATTTATTTTTTTCTGATTCCTACTTCCCTTGAACTGACTGAGGAAACATAAAGTTCTTGGGCTCTACTTGTGATAACCAAAATAACTTTACAGGAAAAGTAATCATTACCTCCAGACAGCCTGAAGTGGTTTGTATTCATTAAAGAAGAGTCTCAGGAGTCATAAACAATCAGATCTACATGACTCAGGAAATAAAATGTCATCTTCAGTCCTCTGTGTTGAAATAACCACTTCCAGACCAGTAGAAATGTCCAAAGCACTCAACTGTCGTTTAAAAAATGTTCCCAAACTGGGCTGGATATGGTAGTACATGCATTTAGTTCTAGCACATGGCAGGCAGAGGCAGAGGCGAGTTCAAGTATAGGGCCAGCTTGTTCTACATGGTAATGAGTTTCAGGAGAGCCATGGATACATAGAAAAACCCTGTCTCAAACAAACACAGAAACAAACAAGTTGATCATTATATAAAACTGACATTATTTTAAAAGCAGTAAAGGAAACCATGTTCAATTTGTTCAAGGCTACTTTGGCAAAATAAAAAATTACAAAATAATTTGAAAAGTTTCATTTAGCAATCTTTAAAAGTTAGTTATTTTCAGTTGTGAAATACATTTCATTGTAGAAAAAAAGATATTACTGACTACTACTATGTCAAACAATTTCCAGATGTGAAATTATTTACATGTATTATCTATATTCCTCATAACAGCTCCATGTTTCTGGAAGTAGTATAGAATGTCTCAAGTTCCAGGCCAACCTGGGCTACATAGTTCTAGGACAGTTTGATCTGTAATGATAGACTCCGTTTTGTTTTGTTTGGTTTGGTTTTTATGTTTTGAGACAGGGTTTCTCTGTGTAACAGTCCTGTCTGTCCTAAAACTTGCTCTGTAGACCATGCTAGCCTTGAACTCACAGAGATCTGCCTGCCTCTGCCTTTTTAGTGCTGGAATTAAAGGCATACACCACCACTGCCAAGCAAGTCCATGTTCTTAAAAAAGAAAAATAAGTAGTTACTAGTCTATAATGCATTATTTAAACCTGGACCAGAGAGATGAGTGTGTCACGAATTTTTAAGTAAATGGCAGAGCTGAAAGCTCAGTTAAGATATATCCGCAGGCATCACCAGGCATGCTGATGTATACACACATACATGCAACAAAACACCCATACACATAAAATAAAAAGTACAAATATCAATAAATTCTTTTTTTTGATGTTTTGTTTATTTAATGTATTTTTTTTTCTTATTTTACACATCAATCTAAGTTCGCTCTCCTTCCTATCCCCTCCAACGGACACCTCCATCCACTTCTCAGGGAGGGTGAGACTTTCCATGAGGGTTCCTCAAAATCTGTCAAGTTATTTGGTGTAGGGCCTAGGTTCTCCCCCTTGTCTCTAGGCTAAGGGAGTTTCCCTCCATGGGGAATGTGCTCCCAAAATCCTTTTGTGTACTAGGGATACATCTTAGTTACATTGTCAGAGGTACCATAGACTGTCCAGGCCTCCTAACTGAGACCCACCAATAAATTCTTTCAGTATAAAAGACATTGAGAAACTAGAACCATATATATTGCTCTTAAGCACCAAAAAGGTTATGGATACTTTGTGAACAGTTCGGTAAATTTATATTTCTATAAAGTTAAAACTACACATAAAAAAACTCAGCCTTCACATATATTCCTTTTTCATCCAAGAAAAGGTAAATGTCTATACAAAAACCTAAACCCAGATATTTAAGCAACTTTATGCATAATCACTAAAACATGAAAATATTCCAAATGTACCTGGAGAATAGACAGATGGTAATACAACAACATAGGGGAAAGTTTACTAGTTAATGAAAGAGCAAACCAGATAAATGGAACAGCATGATTCTTAAAGCATTGCACTAAAGCTAAACTCAAAAGGTTGTATTTTGATTCATTAATATGAAAATCCAGAAACAATAAAAATGACACAAATCAAATTAGTGATTGTCAATTCAGTATGAATATTATAAAAAAAACACAACAAATACTGTCAAGTTAGCAAGGGGTATAAGGAATAGGAGCAGAACTTTTTATGCATTGATGGTAGGAATGAAACTTATTATTTTGTGCACTATTTACAAAAAAATTAAAGTCAAATTTAAATCTAGTAGGGCTTGGCAATATAGGAACAGAACTGACTACAAAAGTGCACAAGGTGACAAATTTTAATTATTTTATTTCAGCTGTTCACAAATTAAATAATTTTGCTCAAATGCATATACTTGCATAGTACTAAAATACTAAATGTAAAATACTAAAATTAATTAAATACTAAAATACTAAATATTAAAACTATTTTTCAACATGGAAACTATATACAGCAATAATCCTGAAAAAATAAGTATGAGTTCAGAGATATCTATAACCAATCAGAACTAAAAATGTTGATTCCTGATCATGAATTTAAGATTAAGAATAAGATATGAATAGCAGAGTTCATGAGAGCTTTATGTATATATTTCTGACTACTAATTGATATGAGTATGCAAAATTGGTCTCTATTAAGATGTCAATAGATACATAATTTAAAACTCAAACACCCTCGTTTAGTATATACCCAAAACAGGTCAACTGAAGATAACAAATAGCCACTGTCTTTAGCAATTGCTTGAGCCTATACATAACTCATTCAAAACCATGCCCAAGATATAGGAATCTACTCAAGCACTAATTCCCCTTACTTTACAAATGTTCTGATTTAGAAGGGAAGGGGAAAACATTTTGTTTGTAATTTCTTTCTCTTGATTGAATTTTTGAGAGACCCAGCAGACCTTGTCAATGGATGCTACAAGATGGGAGAAGGTGAACAGTTGTCCAAAATCCCTGATAGGTCTTTCTGGCTATCAAGGTATTCGGTGACATTTACAGGCAGGTGTGTAGCCATAGGTAAGCCAGTGTCTATGATCATGGGTTTGCAGAGTATTTAGGCAAATTAGTAAGAGTCTTTTAACTAGTACTCTCAGAGGCCCCAAGAAAATCCAAACTCAAAAACACACAATTGAATCATATTCATTTATTCATCCAATAACTCTTTACTTGTAAATGGAGTTTCTGTCCCAACAAGTCCCTCTGCCACTTAGCCCCAACACCCTGAAGCTTATATTAATTATAAACAGTTTGGCCAATTGTTCATGCTTCTTATTTGGCTAGCTCTCTCTCTTAACTATTAACCCATAACTACTAATCTCTGTATTTCTACATGGTCTTATCTTACTGGAGAATGCCCCAGCATGTTATTCCTTTGGTGGCTACATGGCATTTCTCTGGTGACTCTTCTCTGCATCCACTCCGCAGAATTTTCCTCATCTGCTAGCCCCATCTATACTTCCTGCCTGGCTACTGGTCAATTAGTGTTTTATTCATCAACCAATAACAGAAACATATACATAGAAGGGCATTCCCCATCATTTACTGACTGCTCACTATCAGGCAGGCTCTATGTTAAGGTGAAGACATAGTGATAACCATATTTAGTGTCCTCTGCAATCTTCTGGCAGGTAATGGTGGGAAGTGAATGCTTGAGTATCAGGCAACAGGCCAGGTTACTTAACAGAACAAGAAAGCTATAGCTGTGATTTAACTCCTCATTGCATACCAATGCCCCAGAGTTCACTAGACAGACAAGTGTGGCAGTCACTATAGGAAACACTAGAATATAGGCAAGCAAGCCTAGTGAAAAAAAAAAAAATGCACAAAGTTTGGATTACTGACAAGACTGTAGATAGATGGAACATGAGGTGCTTAGAGGTAAACCCAAAAGTCGAGCCTAGGAAGAAATCCCAAATAGGAAAATGTGCATAATTAGAAACAGACAAGGCAACGAGAACTAGAGGCATGGATAGATAAGAGGCATGTATGAAGATACTGAGCAAGAATGCGACAAACAACTTACTGAAAAAGCTGTGACAGTGAATTAGTTGATGAGTATCAACAGTATGAGGACCAAACAGTGGAAAATCCAATCACAGGCATGGTCTAAGCAGAACTCAAGTTCTACGAGAACTGACTGAAAGAAAGCATATTTTTACCCTTGAAAGAACAGATACAATAACTTTATACAGGTCAGCACCTTACAAGGCTGGATCAAACCAAGGCCTAGTTACTGGCACCAAAAAAAAAAAAAAAAAAAAAAAAAAAACAAGGCTACTCATAACAGCAAGGAGTCAAGAGCACAAGTACAAGAGTAGCCTTACCAAAACACAAAGCAGTCTTAGCTAGCAGCCTCAGGTTTCCAAAATAGTTTTCAATTTAGGACGAAACAGAGAGCAAAGCCTTGTTCAAAGCTGACCTTCCTCAGCTCTGTCCACAGGAAAGCAGTATAAAGACAGAAATAAACATGCCGTTACAATTCTTACAATACTGACAGTATGAAGCAAGCCCATAGAGTTACTAAGAAATAATGGAAGAGAGAAAGTAGCCAGGTGTGGTGGCTCACATCTGTAAATAATCCTAGTACTCTGCCAGAAGAGGGCACTAGGTCTCATTACAGATGGTTTGTTTCAGTCACCATGTGGTTGCTGGGAACTGAACTCAGGATCTCTGGAAAGACAGCCAGTGATGTTAACCTCTGAGCCATCTCTCCAGCCCAACCCTAGTATTCTGTGAACCTGAGGTAGGAGTCTCAGCATGAGTTCCAGGTCTGCCTCAGCAACATAGTGAAACTGCATCAAAAAAACAACAAACTAAAACCCAACCAAACAAGCAATCAGAGAGAAGGGGGTGTGATATGGGAAACAGAAGAAAAAGAATGAAGTCCAGGGATCTCTCTACATGTTTACTATCTATCATTACTTCACTAATCTAGAATATTTATCATAAAAAGTTCTACATCCCACAGGAATCACCCCCAAATTAATTCCTTTTCATATTTATAGCTTATATTAAAAATACTAATTCCACATTAGGTTATTGATCCAGACTAAGCTTACAACTATATACAAACTATCTTGTGGGAAAGTCAGATACCTTCAACAATTTTGCCTGATGTATCTCATTGTGAACATAATATGAAATTAAGATGACAATCCATTCTGGTACTTTTAGTTCCCATTCTCAACCACAAACTTACACAGTTTTAAAAGGTTTAAACAATGCTCAGTCCTATGTGTATTCTCACTGTGCATAGGAAAATCTAAAGACCACAGAAGAGATTAAACTACAAAAAATATTACAACAAACTAACAACAGACCCAAAAAGAAACCCAGATGGCCTCTGTTCCTTCCATGTTGGCAACATTGCTAAATTTGGCAGAGATGCCTATCATTAGAAAACAAAATCCTGCTAAATGCATTCATTTGTGATTTTTAACTCTTCCTACTGAGCTTATGCATAGCTCAATGGAAAATATTCTCTGTCCTCATAGACAGTTCTTCATACTTGACAGAATGAAAATCAAATGGAGGTTACACAATTTAGATTATCCAACTCCAAAGCAAGAGAAGGCATCAAGAAACATCTGATTACGAGATTTTGCTACTGAAGAAAATTAATCAAATTCATCCTTCAAGCTCATCTGCAGTATGACATACTCATTCCTCGATGTTAAAAATCCCCTAAGAAATTTCAACACTAGATGTGCTTGTGATGTTTACTCCCTGCACTTTTCTGATCTTCATCTGTTACTTTGAGTACTTTGAGGGAATGAAATAAGCAGGAGGTTGCTCAACTTATTATTCATACAGTCTTTTGTATTTATAGTGTATTAAAGATATGAAGACAGAAATGCTCTTACTCAGAGAAATAATTTATATTTAAAAGTAACTGAAAAGTAGAGAAAACACTAGTAACAAATATTCCATGAATAATTGAGTTGGTGAAACATGCAAATGTATTTCAATAACGTACTGGTATTTTATTGCAATAAAGAACTTTATTGAAAATTTCAGTATCGCCACCCATTGTCCTGCTGGCCCGCTGCTCCGGGTGAGCATTGGGTCAGAGTGTGGGTCCAACAACGCCCCCCCACCTCTGTGGAACTTCCTGGGTCTTCTCTGAGCACACTGAACCCAACTACCCACGCAGGACCGCCTTATCTTTGGATGTCATCGCCTCCTCTGTCGTTCTGCCAGAGGACCACCTTGAGGCCGCACTCCCCTGATCTTTGGACCCTATTGCCTGCCCTCTGCTGGAGGAAGAGACCTCCAAAAGAGTTTGGATCATCCAGAGTTGCAGACCTACACCCACTGGAAGTACAGGGTAGAGAGAGAAAGACTCCTCCTGCACTCACTGGAAGAAACAATGGGAAGACAGCAATACAAGAAAACACCCAAAAAATAGAAAGACCAGTATGACACACCACCAGAATCTAGGGACTTTACACCAACTAGACCTGAATACACCAACACAGATGAATCAGAAGAGAACGACCTAAAAAATAACTTCATGAAAATGACAGAGACCCTCAAAGAGGATATGAGAAAATTCCTTAAAGAAATGGAAGGAAAAATGATCAAAAAATTGGAATAGAGGAAAAGACAAACAAAAAATGCAAAATATCAACAAATCTCTTAAAGAAAGCCAAGAAAAAAACAAACAGACATACATGTAGGCAAAACGCCCATACACATAAGAAATAAATTTTAAAAATAATGTATATAATGTTTTTGTCAGTGTTTTTTTTCATGGTATCAGAAAAGAAACTGGAACAACACTAACAGTGATAAGTCATGTTGGTGATATATACCTTTGATATGATGTGATATAAATGGCACTTTACTACCTTCTTAAGATAAATAAGCCCTATTTAAACATGAAATAAAAAAAAAATCAGGCTAAGCAGTGGTGACACATGCCTTTAATCCCAGCACTTGGGAGGCAGGGGCAGGGGCAGGGGCAGGCAGACCTCTATGAATTCCAGGCTAGTCTGGTGTACAGAGTTAATCCGGGACAGCCAGGTCTGTTACACAGATGTAGTTGGATGTTTTCTTTTCTGCCTGTCAGTCCTCATAGCAGCTTATGAAATAATATTCCAAGGCTTAATATCAATTACAATTGCTTGGCCAATGGCTCAGGCATATTACTGACTAGCTCTCACAGTTAAATTAACCCAGTTTTATTAATCCGTGTATGGTCATGAAGCCATAGCTTACTGATGATGCTCCAGCATGTTACTTCTTTGATGGCTAAATGGTGTCTCCCTGACTCTGTCTACTTTTTCTCTGTATCTTTGGATTTCCCAACTAGCTAGATTCTTCCTGGCCATTGGCCAAATCAACTTTATCAATAAATAAAAGCAACATGTATGTGCAGCATACAGATGGAAATCCCACATCACACATAGAAATCCTGTCTCAGAAAAAAAAAGTCAGACAAATTCTGACCAAGAAACATACAAAATGTCAATATACTTCACAGACCTGTCATCAAAATGAAGGAAAGTCTGAGAATTTTCACAACAACAAAAAGGCTAAAGAGACATGATGACTAAACTATTCTGGGATGTGAAGACAAAAATAACATTAAAGGAGAACTGTGGAAATCTAAATCAAAATGGTCTTTATTTTAAAAGTAATAGATCAACGGAGAGGGAAATAAAGATACATTTAAAAAAGTAATAGATCAAGATTGGTTCATTTAACGTAATGTGTATATTACTAAAACTGGTTGTAGGGTATCCATGGAAATTCTATGAATTATTCCTAACTTTTTATCTCTCCAACCCCAGAATATACTTAATAGCTTCATTTTTGGATGGTTCAGCAATTAAAAGCATTTATTCTTACAAAGGACCTGACTTTGATTCCCAGCACCTATGTGGAAGCTCACAACCAACCATAACTCTAGTTCTAGAGGATCCAATGCCCTCTTCTGAACTCCAAGGGCACCAGGCATTTACGTGGGACACCGACACACATATAAAGCAGATACTTACATACTTAAAATAAAATAAATAACCAAATATTCTAAAATCTTTTATTAGTTATTTTTTCCCCTATTCTAATCAGAATGACAATCAGGGAGGACTGGATGCCTGCAATATGAGAGAAAAAAGCCTACAATTTTCTATGGGTCACCTAACAGCATCCAAGAAAAAAAATGGTTTTGTCAAAATTATGGCCTTGGGTCAAATATAAAACAAATTTAGAATTAATGACAAGACTGGGGATGAGTGACCTTTAGCAATGTAGTTAATCCATCAGCCTGATGGTGTAGTATAGCCCTAGTGTCTCGATGCAGTTGAAAATGTACATGAAAACACTGGTGATGGTTCCATAAGGGCCAGAAATGATGGAGGACACCAAGAAAACAAGGCTTTAAACATGAGCAGTGCACATACAGGGCCTCCATGGGTCTTCAACAGATAGGGTCCTAGTGCTGAAAGAGGTGAACTTATGCCCCGTTCCCTAACCTAGAAGTTATCATTTCAAATTGGTAAGTATTTACAAATGAAAGTTTTCTCAAAGGGAGTCTCACTGAGGAAACAAACTACTCTTATGTGCAGGTTATATGGCCAACAGAAAATGGCCTCAATAGCAACACTGGAGATTCCTTGTCTTATAATGTCATGTTAGAACTTCAAAAATATCTTACTTTTAATTATATAATATTTCCCCAACGTTTTATCCCACTCCTTTGAGTATATGTCTTAAGGTTTTCATTGCTGTGAAGAAACACTATGACCACAGCAACTCATAAGGAAAACATTTAATTGAGGGGGCTGGCTTACACTTTCAGAGGCTCCATCAATTATTATCATGGTGGGGAGAATGGCGGCATGCTAGAGAAGCTGAGCATACTACATCTTGTAAGCAACAGGAAGTTGACTGTGACATTGGGCAGTATGCTGAGCATAGGATACCTCAAAATCTGTCCCAGTGACACATACTTCCTCTAACAAGGGCATATCTACTCCAACAAAGCCACACCTCCTCATAGTGCAACTCCCTATAAGATTATGGGGACCAATTACATTCAGACTACCATAGTATATATTATGTCTTCCAGGTCTGTGTTTTTGTGGGATGACTGAGTATGCTAACAAGTAGGTCTCTGTGTCGACATCTGTTCCTTCTGCCTTTTCGTGGGTTCTTTTCCTTGTTTCTTTTGTCCTATTCTGATGTGTTTATTTTTGTTTTATCTTACTATATTTTATTATTAAGCCTTAGAAGCCTGTTTGTTTTCTAATGAGAGACAGAAATGGGGTAGATGTGGATGGGAAAGTAGATGGGAAGGAACTCAAAAGAGTAGAGGGAGGGGAAAGCATAACCAAGGTATATTATGTGTGAGAGGAGAAAAGGCTATTTTCAGTAAAAAGATGAAAAAGTCTATACTCCAACACTGAGGAAAGTGGATCCTTTGTTAATGGGACCAGAGGCCAGAGAGTTTGGGATTCCCCTCTTTTTGTTGTCACATAAAGATGGAATTTGCTTCATTAGATACCAGATCTACCAGACACCAGACTTTCCAGGCTCTGAAAAAAGAGAGACGTAAACTTTTTATTTGAAGCACCTAACCTGTCATTCTGTAACTTGGAAAATTTTTGGAAAACACATTGCCAAGCTTAATTCCCAGTTTCTGATACAGTAGGCATCTAAACCAGATGACCGAGAGTCAAATTTCCAACATCTCTAGGCGATGATACAACTTTTGTCTTCTGTAAACATTCCAACATTTTTAAAACAAATATGATCAAATGTAAGGACTTAAATTTTAAGGTCCAAAAAAAGTTCCTGTTATTTGAGGATTTTTCTGTTCTTTTTCTTTTATAGCAAAGTGATTTTAAGGTCTTCCTCCAATTCTGGGCACTGTACTTGACTCTGGCATTAGGAGTATAGTGAATAAATAAAAGCACATATCCTTTTAAATTTTCCTGTGGGTGAGAAGCAGCTAACACCTGGTCCTATATGATTAATTATTAATTATAACTGCTAGAACTGCTATGTAAGAGAATTACAAGGTACTTTAACAGCCTGTGAGAGTGAGCAGTTTGAGCTCATAAACCATCAGTGGTAATTTCCTTAAGGAAGTAGTGCCTAAGTTTAGTTCTGAAAGAGTAGAAACAGGGTCCCAAAGCAAAGCATTCCATACAGTATCAGTTGCAGGTACAGTGAAAATGGGGTGCAGTAAGGGAGTACAGCCTAAGGGAAGGATGACACGAATACAGTATAGAAAAGATAAGATGTCCCACAGGTAGGCAGGGTCTGACAGGCACAATGTAGGTATAAAGGAAGCACTAAATATTCTTGGAATAAAATAGTGTGCATTTTAAGATGCATCAATCTAATTGCTTTGCAAAGACAGATTGTGAGCAGAATTTAGTGATGGATAAGGTAAGACAGAATGGGAAAAGTTTCAAGACTAACTTCCATGCTGTTATAAAATGCTGAGAATTGATCATTAGCCTTTTCCAGACTGGCTTGACCTTTTCTCTATGGAACAGCATGAACCCAAAAATGGATTTTATTTGTGCTTAGAAAAAGACTGGGCTTATAAAAATTTTAAACAAAAGGATGTCAGATCAAATGCCCCTCCTTTCTAAGAATAGAAAATCTTTTTAGAACATGATATTTAAGCTCAAAGTTAACCTATTGCCTCTTCACAGCTAAGGAAGCAAAAACTGACAGTAATTCATCTCATTCTACTGTCTGAAGAACCTTATTTTTAGATTTCTAATGGCACTTATTACTCTATGTCATGTGTTTTCATTATACAACTACACATCTTTTCTCTCTAAACTCCATAATGAAATGTCATGCTTCAACAAAAATAAGAAAACCTAAAGTTGTGTACTTCAACATAGATGTGCTCGAGCTAGAAATGGCATTTAATAGAACAGGCAAAAAAAAATGTCTAATTAAAAAATGCTTTGTCCTTCAAAAAACTAGTACCGAAGGAAAAGTGCTTGCTTATTATATTCAGATTTAAAGGAGCACTGAAATATAATTAAAGAAAACAATAGAGACTGGAGAGATAATTCAGAGGTTCAGGGGACCTGCACTCACATGTGCACAGTCCCACAGACACACATACATATACACACATAATTACAAATAAATATAAATCTTAACAAATGCTTGAAAAATACTGCCTTCTGCAACTGGAAGGACTACTGAGCACGAAAAAGTTGGAGAATTAAGGCCCAGGATGGAAATATTTCTATTGCTTTATGTCACCAAATGCTTAAAAGTGCACTGGCAATGACAATTAACATCAACTAGAATTCTGTAGCAGATTCTGATCATAAATAATTTCTGCACTTACATGAAAACCTACATTCGAACAGTCTGAATTATGTGTTAGTCTAAAATCTTAGTTATTCCCTTTTAGGGGCTAATCTTATCATCTATTAAGGTACTATGAGAAAAAAGAAACTCAGTCCAAAATCTTATATAAATACCTTACCCTTGATCCTCACATTATAACTCACTAAAATCCCATTCATTATTTAAAGCCTTTTTGTACTGCTTGCTGTGAACCTGTAGCATAGTCATGCCTTTGTATTAACTAAATACTTTCAAATGAGATCTAAGATTCTGGACTGTTAAAACTATTCCTGCTTTGTGGTATAACAAACCACCAGTCTTGCTCACAAGACTACAATTTTGTCAAAGATATTTTTTGAAAGATAGAGTATCACTATGGCTCAGTTGGCCTGAAAGTCACTATAAAACCTAAGTTGGCTTAAAACTCATGGATTTCTCCTGCCTTGGCCTATCAATGGCTAGGATTAAAGGAAGGTGCTACAACGCCAGCTCAAATGATACTTTCTCCAGAGGTCTTCTTTTACCATTCTATGATTAACTCTAGCCAGGTATTTAGTTTCCCTTCATCATTCATCACAAATAAGCTCACATATTATACTATCACTTACATATCATATCACATTACAATTCCTGCTGTCTACAACCTGAAAACCAAATGTTGAAGAAAGCAGAAATAACCTACTCAGTTTATAATCCAAGATGGTCTCGTGGTCTAGAGGTTGCCAACTTGCACTATGTTCTTACATAAAAGAGAAACACTTTTTCCCCCGGCCACTATTTTACAATCTTTGCTATATCAGCTTACCCTTTTTAAAACTAATATCTTCTCTCATATTAGAAAGTAAGTTAAATGATGGCAGACTTCTGTCTGATTTACTCAATAATACATGTCTGTCAAATAAAACACAATATATGGCATCTAGTAGGGAACACCATGAACATGTGTGAACTGATTAAACATACACCTTTTTATCATAAGTATAACAACAAATCACATTCATTACATCAAGTAGTTGAGTTCACAAAAATCCAAACTGTACAGATGAGGGGGCACACACCTATAATCCCAGAATGTGGCAGACAAAGACAGATGAGTGCAAGTCGAAGGCCAACCTGAGCTACATAGTGAGACCCTGTCAAAAACAAATGGATCCCAATTGCTCCCAAGATAGTGCTACCAAAATTAGTATATCTCTTTCACTGTCTTATCTATATCAATGTCATCTCCTTAGAATTTTCCTAGACATCCTAACACAAACAGATCCTAGAGCCAGGCATGGTAGTACACACCTTTAACCCCAGCACTTGGGAGGGCAAAGGTAGATTTCTTTGCGTTTGAGGGTAGCCTGGTCTACATCATGAGTTCCAGAACAGCCAGGGCTATGTAGACAGACTCAGTGTTTACCATTTAAGTTGGAGATCTGAAATGAGCTAGAAACCACATGAAAGCTATGTGGGCATAGAAATCCGAGAATGATGGAAGCAGATACAGGGGATTCCTGGAGCAAACTGGTTAGCTAAACTAAGTGAACAGGCAAGCTATGGCTTCAAGGGAGAGACTGCCTCAATATACCAAGGTATAAGAGTAATCAAGGAATACATTTGATGTCAAGCTCATTTTTGTCCATGTTCATGTGTGTGTATGTAAGTATGCATGCACATGTGTACAAGTGCCTATGTGTGTAGAATTACTTCCTCCTTTCCACTATTTTTTTTGCTGCTAATAAGTACATAGGATTTTCATGATTCTTTTTATTTGTTGTTTTCTGCCTCCTGTGCTGGGATTAAAGGCACTGCACCCAGCTTTTTCATGATTCTAATTTACATGACTGAAAGCTTTCACTAATATGTCAAATACAGGACCATAGAGGCATGTATAGTATACTTAGGCAATAGGCTTCCCTCAACATCAAACAGACTAATGTTCCTTTGTTTTTTCATATCAAGGTTTTATCTCATCACCTTGCTTATAGATTATGTAATCTGAGGTGATCTTCTAGAACTGGGCATCAGTTAAACTGGACAGTCTGAAACAATCTGGGAGCACATATAGGCACGGACTTAAATTATGCCTTTTTTTCCAGGTCTCACTATGTAGCCTTGGCTGGTCTGAAGCTTGCTATGCAGATTAGGCTTGCCTAGGACTCACAGCAATCTGCCTGCCTCTGTCTGAGTGCTGGGATCAAAGACACATACTACAGAGAAGATACATAGTAAAACATAAAATACTTTCCAAGCTCCAAAATGTTTTATGAAAGAGAACTGGGGACTGGGGAGATGTCTCAGTCAGTAAAGTGCTTGACATGCAAGCGTGAGAACCTGAATCAGATACCTAGCATCAAAGTAAAAAGGTAGGTGCAATAGCCCATTAGTATAACCCTAACACTATAAGGGCAGAGGAAAGCATGTCCCTGGAACTTACTGGAAAGCCAAACTAGCCAAAATGGTGAGGTTTAAGTTCAGTGAGAGATTCTGTCTCAGAAAATATGGTAAGGTGCAATGACATCAATTTTCGCCCCCCCCCCGCCCCCAATACCAGCTTTTTAATTTTGGTACAGGGAGAGACTGTGTGAACAAAATACATATAGCATTAACCATTTAAAAAAAACTGTGCTGGAGGTATGGCTCATCAGTTAACAGCACTTGTTCTTCTCTTCTCACAGAAGACAGGAGTTTGGTTCCCAGCATCCACATCAGACAGCCCACAACTGCCTGTAATTTTAACTTCAGGGGATAAAAATGCCTTCTTTTGATCTTTGAGAGCACCGACAAACATGGATGGACACACACACACACGCAGAGAGAGGGGGGGGTGAGAGAGAAAGATGGTAGAAGAGCCTGAAACCATGTTGTAGTTTGCCTTTTCAGCAGCTGTGGTTGGTAGCAAAGACCATTCAGATAACTCTTCAGAAACAGCCAGTCTAGATTCCCATCCCCAAGCCCCAACAGTCCCATCTTCAGCTGAAGTTTTGATGGGGCCAAAGAAACCTAGCAATGCCAAAGGGAAAAACTGGCACCCTGCTAAAGGCTGTGAGAGATAGCACTATATAAAAACATAAGAATGAGCTGTAAAACAAAAGCAAAACATCCAAAGACTCACTGACTTCATAAAACAAAAAGTCTCTTAAACTTGTGGATAGTTGTTGAATTATTTGGAGCAATCCTTTCCCCTTTCCCCAGACAAGGAAGTTGGAATCAGGAGTATTTTGAAAGTGGTGGTAAACTGTCCCACCATCACTGCAAATCTTAGCCATGGAAATAAACCAGAGATAATTTGTTACAATTTGTTATTTTCAGGGAAAAAAGTCTCAGAAGTTTTGATACTGGAATTTAATGGATATCAACTCCTCAGCATATATTTACTACAACATATTTATACAGAAAACATCTATATAGTGGATTCACAAAAATGAAATTTACGCTAAGACACAATACTAAAAAGCTGAGACACCTGACCTGAACAAGGAGGAGCTAACGGGCCCCCAGACTGATAGCTGGGAAGCCAGCATGGGACTGACTCAGGCCCCCCTGAACATGGGTCTCAGCCAGAAGGACTGAGCAGTCTAAGGGACCTCAGACAGTGGAACCAGTATGTATTCCTGGTGCACAAAAGGACCTTGCGAACACATCCCCCATAGAGGAATAACTGCCTTAACCCAGAGACAGGAGAGAAGTCCTAGTCCCTACTTCACATGACCTGTCAGACCTACATGACCCCAACTGGATGGCATTCCCCTACATGTGGAATTGGGGTGGGGGGATGGGAGGGGAGGGTGTTTAGAGTGCATGTGAGAGGGCAGAGAGGGTAAAAGGGAGGGAAGGAGTGAGGGAGGGAGGCAGGGAGGGAGAAGGAACTGGGATCAACAGTTTAAATAATAAATTAAATAATAAAAAAAGCTGACATGAGTATGTCTGCTGCTCCTGTCCATTATAGTTGTTTCAGATCTTCCTCCAGGGTGAGAAACAATATCAAATATATAAATTTCTTCATTACCAGTTCTCAAAAAAGCAGCAAATAAATAAATAAATGGTTTTCTTTTAATAAAAAAAATTAGAGCCTGAAATTTTATATTAAAATCAGAAACTCAGGCTGGGGAGATGGCTCAGAGGATAAGAGCTCTTACTTGGTCAGCAAGTATGAGAAACTGGGCTGAAATCCCCACCATCTAAACAAAAAATCTAAGTGTGACCACGGACACCTGTAACTCAATCATGGTTTGGGGAATAGACAAGACGATTTCTAGGGCCTGCTGGCAGCCAGCCTAGCTTCAGGTTCAGAAGGAACTGATATACAGCACAACCGGATCAAGTGTTCAAGGCCAGCCTGAGCTAAATGAGATCCCATCTAAAAACATCCAATGAAACAAACATAAATGTGGTGATACACACCTATAATCACAGCATTATAGGGGTAGAGGAAAGGAGATCACCTCTGTCTGCACATGTGCAGCGGTGGGAACACATGCACATGCACACACACACTGAATACTCATAGTAGTACCTATTTGCAATCAGTATGAGAAAGGCTGAAGCAGGAGGATCACTTATGGTTTGATGTAGGCCTGGGTAACATAAGCAAGGCACTTTAGTGACCCCCCCCCACAAAAGAGACAAGAATAAATCTTTTTTAAAAAGACTGTGGTTAGGCAAAATGAGTCAGCAAAAAAGTGCTTGCTATCAAATCTCAGAATGTTGAGTCTGATCGTCAGAACTCAAATGGGGAAATAACTGACTCCCAGAAGTTGTCCTTTGACCTCCACACCTGTGCTGTGGCAATCCTTCACCCATGTTCACTCATAAAAGAAATAAACAATTGTAAAAAAAAGTAGGAACGTTCTGTGGCAGATTTAAGATCACCATGAAACTGCAATTCTAAATGTGCTTATGAGGGTGTTTTCAGAAGTGTATACTATGACCCACCCTAATGACATTCAATGAGCTTTCCCCATCCCCACTGAATAAAAGGGGAAATCATTTCTCTTCTACATTCCTGACTTCAAAGGTAATATGACCAGGGCTACTTCTGTCACTAATACTTTCCTTGTCAAAATAACTAATGCTTTTGTTTATGAAAAGACTTTAAGCTACAATATGTGTAGCTCAATAGTGGAAGGAAAGGAAATGGAAAATATCCAAACTTAAATAAGATATTGGTAATATATAAAAACAAAAAGGGCCAGGTAGTAGTGGCATACACCTTTAATCCCATCATCTGGGATTACAAGTTGGAGGCCAGCCTGATCTAAAGAATGAGTTATCAGGACAGCCAAGGCTACACAGAGAAACCCTGTCTCAAAAATCAACCAACCAAAAAAAAAAAAAAAAAAAAGAATACTCATAAATCAGTATCAGAAAAAAATATGTCAAAGGAAACAATCAGAATGAGTCATATGTGGTGGTGTATAACTTTAATCCCAAATAATCAGGAGGTAGAGTCAGGAGGATCAGAAGCCCAGAGCCAACCTTGGCTATATAGCAAGTTCAAGACCAGCCATGGATTATATGTATGAAACCATGTCTGAAAGGAGAGAGAGAGGGAGGGAGGGAACTGAGATAGGCCTCAGGTGTTTACAGGTGCATACTGTTCTTGCTTAGGACCTGGGTTAGATTCCTAACATCCCCAACCAGCTCATATTGGTGAGTAGCTCACAAGCACCTATTAACTACAGTTCCAAGGAATCTGGCACCCTCTTCTTAAGTTGTGGGCAAAAATACATATATGATGTTCATAAAACTTACTGTGTATCACACACACACACACACACACACACACACACACTACATTTCTTAAAAAGTGAAAAAACACTGAAGCATTATTGCAGTTTGAAAACACACATGGCCCACAAACATAAACAGAGATAATTGATTTCAACAATAATCAGAGAAACAAGAGGTAAGATGAGAAGGAAGTAAAGTAAAATGTCTTTCATTTTTTCTTTTCTTCTGAGACAGGGTTTCACTATATAGCTCTGGCTGCCCTGAAACTATGTAGCCCAGGCTACCATCAAATTCCAAGTGATCTGCTGACCTCTGCTTCTCAGTGCTGGGATTAAAGATGTATGCCACCATGCCAGGCAGAGGGAAGTGAAATTTCACAAAACAGATCTGCCAAAGGAAAATAAATCAAACAAGTGTTGAAAAGATATAAAACAGTCAGACATGGTGGTACATACCTTTAATTCCAGCACTTAGGAGACAAATACAGGTGAATCTCTGCAAGTTTGAGGCCAACTTGGTCTACACAGTGAGTTCCATCTAGGACAGCCAGGGCCATGTAGACATATCTTGTCTCAAACAACCCCCCCCAAAATATATAATAAAGGAAAGTCTAGATACTATGATAAAATATTGAAATAACTATTGAACAATTTATGAAGTTCAAGACCTATCATTACTACCATATATGAAATTTCCTACATGTAAGTCTGAGTGTATATGTAAGCATAAACCCTACAGATATACATACATATACCTAAAGACATACTGTTTGTAAGAACAACAAAAACCCTGGAGAACACTGGTCCATCAAAATAAGAAAGGCCAGGAGTCTGGAGAGTTGGCTCAGTTGCTAGAATGCCTGGCACCCTAGCAGGAGGAACGGAGTTTGATCTCTAACACAACATAAAAGCCATGCTATGTACCTGTAATCCCAGTGCTAAAAAAAGCAGAGGCTTACTGGCCAGCTAGTCTAGTCAATCAACTAGTTCTGAATTCAGTGAAACCCTGTCTGAAAAAGAATATGGAAAACAGTTGAAGAAGATAACCTAGCACTAAGGGCTGGCCCAGACATGCATGTGCACACATATGCACATGTACTCCCCCTACACACTAACAATGAATAAATAGTAAACGCAACAATCAAAATGAAGAGGATGGACAAATTCAGGTATATTCAATGATGGCTAATCTTGACTGTCAACTTAATGGGGTTTAGAATGACCATGGAAACAAATGTTTGCATATGTCTATGAAATATTTTTCTAGATTAGATTGGGGTAGCAAGAGCCATCCTGACTATAGGTTGTTCCATTATACAGACTGGGGTCTCAGGCAGTATATAAAAAAGAAGACACACTGAATACAAAGCTTTGTGCTTCCTACCTGTGGATATGTAATCAGCCTCTTTCTCTTCCTGTAGTCATGCCTCCCTGCCAAGATACACTATGTCCTAGAACTGTAAGCCAAAATCAACCCTTAAGTTGCTTGTGTCAGGTATTTTCTTGCAGCAGTAACACAAGTTAACTAGTTCACTTCCTAAAGTGGATTATTACTCAGCATGAACAAATTACACCTGTATTTTAAACAAACAAAAAACAACAGAACTTTTATAGGGGCTTGGAATACAGTACAAGAGTTAGAATCTGTTACTCAATCATGAGGACCAGAGTTCAGATTCCAACACCCTCCCACATAGAGTAGCTCTAACAAACTTGTAACACAAGCTCTAAAATGTCCCAGTGCTCTCCTTCTGGCCTCCATGAACAACAACAACAACAACAACAACAACACACACACACACACACACACACACACGTGTGCGCGCGCGTGCGAACAGACACACAGACACAAGTGCACACACACATAAATAAAATCTTGTAAAAACTATAATACTGAGTTAAAAAGTTATTAGGCATTATCTTATTTAGTTATTTCATTATGAAGAGTTTTTTTTAAAATAAAATGACAATGTATTTTGAAGACTTGCACATAAATGTGCTTTATATAAGCATTTTCAGATGGTTTCTCAGTACATAGCCCAAAAATGACCTCAAATTTACCATTTAGCCCAGGCTAACATTAAAGTTCTTCTGCTTCATTGTAAGTGCTGGGATTAGAATTGTTTATCCCCACACCTGGCTTAAATGTAGTTGTTTGTAAATAATGAATTAATTATAAAAATTGAAAGTTTCACTGGGAGTGGTAATGTACACCTTTAATCCCAGTACTTGGAGAATGAGAGGCAGGGGGATCTCTAAGCTTGAGGCTAACTTAGTCAACCAAGTGAATTCCAGGAAAGCAGGGACTACACAGAGAAATTTTGTTTTCCAAAACAAAACAAAACAAAAGACGAAAGGTTCACAATAGTAGGGTGGTAGATGATATATGACAGTAGCATTATAGGTAAATAAACTGTAATTTCTTAAGTTAGGCAGTTGACATTTAAATGTTTATTTTTATGCACTATATGTTACCTATTATGTATGTATCAAATATTACACTTTTTAAAAACTTTAATTTAATTAAACTTAAATTTAAAGATAATATCTAGGGCACAATAAATGGCTCAGTGGTTAAGAGCACTGGTTGTTCTTGAAGAGAAGCTGGGTTCAATTCCCAGCAGCTACATGCTAGCTCTAAGAACCCTCTAACTCCAGTCCCAGAGGATCTAACATCATCTATTGGCATCTGTGGGTACTACACACATGTGGTACACAGGCATACATGTAGGCAAAACACCCATACCCATAAATTAAAAATAAAGTTTAAAAAATTAAGTGATTTTATAGGGGTAGTTTGTGCACCATAAAAAACAAAACCTCTGGTGGTGCACACCTTTAATGCCAACACTTGGGAGACAGAGGCAGGCAGATCTCTATGAATTCAAGGACAGCCTGGTCTACAAAGTGAGTTAGAGGATAGCTAAGGCTATTTATTACACATAGAAACCCTGTCTTGAAAATTAAAAAAATAGTCCTATCCCTTTCCTGAAAAATCTTGCACAATGTTAGCTACACATTAGAAACTATACAGACACTTGTTAAATGTAATGAAAATTTCATAATTACTTCAAATTATTAATTCTAAACAGGAATTCTAAATATCAATTATATCTTCAGATTAGATTGCATTTTATTTTGATTACACTGCTTCATTAGTATCTTTGAAAAGTAATAACATCTAACTTTATACAATAATATTTAATTACTGCATCTGGCTTTTATATGGGTTCTGCGAATCTGAATTCAGGTCATCAATCAAGTACTTTTACACATTGAGCTATTTCCCCAGCCTATGCTTTCTTTAAAATAAAATGGAAATGAAAAGGAGCTGAAGTAAATTAAGTTGTGTACTATACTACAGATAACTTAATCCACATTGCCACAAAGTAGATTAATTGTGAAGCTTAAAGTACATCCCCACTGC
Organism: Phodopus roborovskii; assembly: GCF_943737965.1. Lineage (NCBI taxonomy): Eukaryota > Metazoa > Chordata > Mammalia > Rodentia > Cricetidae > Phodopus > Phodopus roborovskii. The sequence continues at coordinate 228,327 of NW_026125946.1, read as the reverse complement.
TCTCACAACAGGTATAGCTTACATAATCTTCTCTACCCAGCTGTTATTTGTGACAGTTCCCTGCTGGCTTCTGCTCCCTGGTGATCTACTAGATTGCTGCAGAATTGTTACATTTCCTTTACAACAATAAACAGCCTGAAACTTGAAACTAACCAGAAATATATTTGGGGGGATTGCCTTGATTATTCAACTCAAACTCACCCTGAAGTAAGTATTTATAAGTATTGCCTTAAATTTATCTCCCAATATTTCAATAATTTCTCTTCCCCTCTCTCCGCACATATATACGTGTGTGTGTGCGTGTGTGTGTGTGTGTGTGAGAGAGAGAGAGAGAGAGAGAGAATTACAACAAAAATATATATGGGGATGTTACAATAAAAACACACACATACATATATATACACATATATGTGTATGTATGTTACAATAAAAAATATATGGGGATATTACAATAAAAATACATACACATATATAATATGTATGGGGTATTAAAATGAGAATACTCATTAGTGTACTTACTTTACAGAATTATATTGACTAAAAGGATCTTTATATTTATTCTCTATGAACTATGTATAGAATGAGATATGAGAAAGATGCACATGAAATGTTGGGAATATAAACAAATATATGGGCAGTTGTAAATGTTCAAATAGGAATCCACGACCTCAGTGATACTCCAGAGAGGAAACCAGCAAGTGTTGACGCTAAACTGGCACAGAAACATCAATACTTCCTGGCTCCCCCACTGGGTGCATCAATTTACTACAGGCAGGATGCTCTTCTGCTGCAAGTGACAAAGAGGGAATGCTGTCAACAATATGAAAAGAAATGACTCATTATTGGGAAGTATGGTTGTGGTAGCACTGAAAAGGTATGATTTCTATTAGTGTCACAAACAGACTCAACTGTAATGCCAACTAGCTTACTGACCATAGAAGTAATTTCCTTTTAATATCAATATTTCATAACAGCCTTCAAACAGGGTTGTGATTTATTTTACAATACAACTGCAAATGGTTCTTGATCTACAATTCCTCTGCCCTATGCTCTTATTTTTGGATATGTGAGACAGGGTCTCTCCTGTGGCTCAGGCTATCCTAGAACTCAATATATAGCTCAAGTTGGGTTTTGAGCTCATTATCCTCCCATCACTGGGTTTGCAGGCATGCACCACACCTGGTTTGTTCTTCCTTTATACCACCCTTACATTCTTAGTACTAAATACTAAGCAAGGGGTTATTCTGAATTTAGATAAATTACACTTACCACAATGAGTAAAATGACATAAAGCAAATGGGCATAGTGGCACATATCTACAACCCTATCACTTAGGAAGCTAAGGCAGGAAGATTCAGCATTTGAGGTCAGCTCAGGCTAAATAAAGAGTCTAGGTTACTCTGAGCTATAGAGACAACCCTATCTCAAAAACAAACAAAAAAGTAATACAAAGCTTTTCTAGAATTCACACTGCATCTTTGGTTTTCAAAATAGGTTTGATGTGTTAATGGCATAAGAAAATGTGTTATCAACTATACTTAACAAACTGTATATAAATGTACTCATAATTTTACAATCTGAAGATGATAGTATATTAATCACAGTTTTATGAAATGCCAAGAAAAGAGAATGTTTTAAAGGTTCTCTTTCTGATGAATAGAGAAATGTAATTTCAGTAAAGGGCAAACTTTTCCTGACCACTTTGTGGGACATGTAATTGTTACTTTTTCTCATTCAAAATAATAGCATAGCACACTATCCAGTGAAAAGGATATTATTCCTCTGCTATATGCTATTTTTATAGCTTAATCTAAAACACAGAGACTTCTTACTTGCTGCTTTTTCAACTGATAATTAATGACTCAGTTTATGTTGTTAATTCAGTTCAAAACAATTCCCAAGCACTTACTGAACATCTACAGTTTACCTGTGCTAATATCAAATCATTGTAAAAAAGTTTTGATTTTTCCAAGAATATATTATTGAAGAGGATTGGACTAGGAAAGTACTGTCACATTAATACTTCAAGATAATGTGGACTAGAGGAGCCTAAGAAAGAAATGATACCTGCTTGAACCAGATAGATTTCTTCAACCTTCTCACACTCTATTAAATGTTTTGGGCATGATATTAATGATAGTCTGCATATTACAAATACAAATCTACTTCCTAAATCAGATATTATTAATCTAACACCATGTAAAACGTGCATCTTCTATAATCAAGAATTCAACCAAACTGGCAATCCATCCATACACTGCAGTAATTGAGGGGCTGTCTGCTTATGTGGATAGGGCACCCTATGCCCATCCTTATCTTCAGTGCTGAACACTCATTCATCATTAATCTGCAATACTATTAACATATACTGCAGCTGTACTAATATGTTTGTTTTATGATCGTTGCTGATAATCACTTATACCAAATCAGAAAACAAACCTTATGTGAATAACTTGTGAAGCCAACTGAATTTGCCTGGAAAAGTCAGAACCTTCCATCCAACCAGTGAAAGCATCCTATTTCAGTGATTTCAGACATCTCAGAGGCTATCTTTGTAAAGCAATATTGATATACAGGAAACTCAACATCAGGAAGAAAATAACGTATTTTTATTTTCCATCCTCTATGTCTGCCCTTTTTGAAAGAACTAATCAACCATGGTTGATAAGCAACTGGCCTTGACTTCTTCCACTCAACAAAACAGTATTTGAACTCACAAAACAAGCTAATTCTTTGAACATCATGAAGACAAAGGTTTTCTTCCAGGGGCCACTGATTGTACTGTCCCACAAGGTGGTCTGACACCACTTTTGGCTTCCACAGGCACTGGGCACACATGTGCTACACAGACATACATGTATGTAAAACACACCCATATCCATAAAATTAAGAAATATTAGAAAATACACCTTAATGCTAGCACCCGGAGCTGTATTATATAGAAGCCAGCCTGTTCAACATAGTAAGCTCCAGGCTACCCAGGACTACACAGTAAGACCCCCTTCTCAAAAAAAAAAAAGAGAGAGAGAGAGAGAGAAGAGAAAAAAAATTACATGCTTGTAATCTCGCACTTGGGAGAAGCCCAGGAAAGAAGATTTCAGAAGTCCAAAGGGAATAGGCATAGGCTAACCAGGGCTACCTGGCAAGACTCTTCAAAGAGAGGAGAGGGGAGTGGAAGGGAGAAATGAGGCTTATTAACTTTTTATCCTCAAGTTACAGTGGATCACTCCTAAATAGGTTTCTCACTTTGCAAAAGGGTCAGCTTAACAACTATTTTCAAAAGAACAACTTCCCAACCATATCAAAGATGTCAGTTACAATCATAATTTTATCTGACAACAAAGCAACTAGAAAATAATAAATTACACAATCTATTTTGGGTATTAAGACAAATAAATAGTAAGTATATAACATTAGCTTATTCATAAAGATCAAATTTTGTGGAATAACATAAATTACACAAGTGCCATCTGTAGCTATAGTTATGGATATAATAAAGCATCTGAGGATAGGCATCTTGTCTGCAGTGCTCACAATATATCCCCCAGAATCTACCACAGTGCCCAGTAAGTAAAAGCTGCTTAATATTTGTTGAATGAAACAATGCTCTCTATACCACAAAATGACTAAATCACCTACAAAAGAATATATTATGGTCAGTATAGCTTCAGCATTTCACATCTATACATATATATTGTAATTCTTAGAAAACAAATAATCGGTGTGTGGTTTACCCACCCTCATGCCCATAAACTAGAACTCTTCACTCTTAAATCACTCTGAAATCACTCTGAATAAGAACAGGGCTCACTATAAAGCATTGCTCTTAAGTAAAAAGGATATCTATGTGAATGCAATACAGGTTTTAGGTAAGGGTAGATGTCAAAATGTATAGATCTATGGTAACAGTTCCATGAATGCAAAAATATTGCAATATATGCAGATATATTTTAAAACACAGCAAAATAAAATCAGTATATTTGACACTCACCAATATTAGGACAAATTTACTAGGGAAATGAAATGGAAAAAAAAACTTATAATTACCCTTATAATTTCACAAGGAAGCCAAAAACTTTCTTGCTCCTGGAACAAAAGCAGTTACTTGAATTATTTTGATAACTGCCTTTATACATATTGTTTTATTAAAGTAGCATTACCTTGAACTCAAAGTAATAAATCAGTTACTTATTAATGTTTTAGCCTTATTTAAAATTTTTATTCTTTTTGATGCAGCTTAAATTCCCTGTCTCTTTGGTAAGGCATTTTCTTTATAGAACCAATATAGTTTAAGTACTTATAGAATCAATGATAGAAATTTACTCTACTTGTCCATGCTACTAATAAGCTCTTATTATCAATGATCTGTGCTGTCTATTATCCTTTCAACAAATTAAACTGACAGCAACCACTCACCAAAATCACCTAATTTACTTTATCAAAATATTTTATTTGAGCCTTTAGCAAGAAAAAATAAACTAAAAAAGAGAAATTTGTGACAGACTATCAATATGCCTTTAAGCTCATAGATTACAAAAGTTTATACAAAACTATAAAATTCCTATAATCACTACAAATTTTATTACAAGACAGAATGACTTCGAAGTCCACCCTAAATTTCAACTAGTCCAGACTTCCAATTAAATACACTTTTGTAGCAAATTAATTGAACAGGCAAAGCTATTATTACATATTTGTTGGTTTTACAGAGATGCTGACTAGGAACAAGTCATGTTCTTAAGACACTCCCCACAGGTCTAACTCCCCAAAATGCTGTACACTAAATCCAATAATCTCCTTCCACCTCAAACTGTCAAAACTTAGGCATAATGATGAAAGTTTGTAATCCAAGCACCAAGAAAGCTAAGGTAGTGGATGGAGAGAGCTCAAAGCCAGCCTAGACTATGGAACAACACTATCTGCAAAAAGCAGTAAAGAAGCTATATTGTGGCACATGCTTTTGATCCCAGCACTCCAGAGGCAGTGGCTGGTGGGTCTCTGAATTCAAGGCTAGCTTGGTCTACACAGTGAATACCAGGAGAGGTGAAGCTAGATAAGAGATACTGTCTCAAAATAACAAACAAGCATGGAAAAACCCACAAAAGGCTGTGGAAAGGAAATTGGTATTAGCAGTTGTAAAATACACCTGCAATCCCAGGACTTGAAAGGTGAAGTAAGGATCAGGAATTCAAGGTCATTGAGTTTAAGGCCATCTGTACTACATGAAACCCTGTTGCAATTTTTTTTAAAGTTGTAATTTATCAGAAAGGACAATTTTTAGTGGCAAAGATGTCATGCCATGGCCATGCCTTTTAAAAGAACAATTAATCACTATTTCTTCCAGTTCAAAAAGAGGAGCTGGGGAAAGAAATGGCATTTTAAATATGACTCACAAACACAACTGAGCTATATGAAGATGATGTGATTTCTAAGTGATTCGTGCCTCCCATAACAGGTTTAAGATAAAAAGAAAGCCTTATTTTAACATATAGTCTTCTACTGTTCAATGACCAACAATTGTAACTAACACCACTATAATTTATATAGCATTCAAGTCAATTTCAGATGCACATGACTGCCAAAAAAGCATAATTGATTTTGAGAGAATTCATAGTCATATCTCTAAAATATTAAAACAATTGTAAGGGTAACACAGAATTTGGACTACATCTACTGGGCTGTGTAAGTTCCAATTAAGTCTTTAATTTACTAATCTAGTGATTTAAATGTGTGTACTACTAAAAGAATGTGCTCCATGTAGATGACAATAGTGGATGCTTTACTAATGTAAGGATTTAAATTTTGCCCACCCCAGCCCCCAAATTTAATGCCACTTTTAGCAGTGAGAATTTGAAAATGTTGGATGGTTTATTCAGTGCAATGATTTGCAGTTTAATTCCTTGCTCTAGGCCTAGGGCTTAGACAGAACTCCTAAGAACCTTCCATCTTATGACACTGGAACAAATTCCTAGGACTTACAATAGTCAGGGTTGTGCAGTAAAATGCAAGCAGCTGGACCTCTTGGTTGAAACAATGAGGTCAAAGCTCCCTTTAGTATTAGCAAAAGAGAGTCTCTGCAGAAATCTTGGGAGAAATTCGAAGTACTAGCAGGCTGGCACCTTAACAACTGCTGCAAATTCTACTGCATGCCCTAGCTTTGTTGGCCAGCACTGCTTAATTTTTACAGAGGCGATGCAGATCACTGTCAGCAAAAGAAAACTGCTTTTGGATCAACACTGGCTGTTTAATCTCAAATGTCCAAAGCCTTAAAAAATGGGGATGAGGAGGTCAGCATCTTTACTTTGTGCTAATGAATTTAGCATGACTTGGAGAACAGTTATTTTTGTAACATATGGGTGCCATGTGAAGATTACCCTTTTTCCTAGGAATTACAATTAGCTTTCTTATCACCTTTTCCTTTTTATCACCCCCAAACAACACTTCAAAATCACAAGAACCTATGTGAAACAGAACAAGGAGGTACAATGCTCTTTTACAGTCTCAGGCTAAAAGTGACAACAAATTTTAGTCACTTGCTTCAGCAAAGCATCCAGGACAAACCATTTGCCATGGCTCTGGAGATCCTTGATATGCACAACCTTTGCTGCTAAGTGCCACAGGTACTAATCACCCCCACCTTTGCGTGTTTCTGAGTGAAATAAACATTTAACACAACCTCAAGAGAGTAAATTATTCTGATGATATCCTAAAAGGGAACTATTAATTGTGATTATTAAGCAGGGGGCATTTGTGAAAGTTTCAAATGTAGGAAAAAAAATAAGGGCAAATTCATCCCACCTTCGAAAACTATCTCACCAGTGACTTAATTAGACATGACTCCACAAAAGGTAGCAAATTTTCAAGTTCTTACGTGTATGCTAAGAGTGACTGGGGACGTACTCAGCATTTCCCCCTTAAATACAGGGGGAAAAATGATGAACACTTTCTTTCATATCCTGGAAAGAAATGAAATCCTATTCCCGCCACCTCCTCTGGAAATTAGGGAAGTTGCTACAAAAGGCAGCTTGTAAGTAAACTGCTGTACTTTCTCCGTTCTTTATGCACCCTCTGAAGAAACAGGTTAATGCAAAAAGTCAGTAGCAGCCAGAGATCGCTCCCCTCCCCCCCCCCGCCCCGTAGAAATGCAATTCCTCTTTCTTTCGGGGCTCGGGAGGGGCAAGGTGTCCAGCCAGGGGAGCTCAGCTGCAGGTTCGTCTCCCAGCCTGAAGCAGAAGGTCCTCTGCTAGGCGGATCCTGGCTCTGCAGCGCGGGCAGCCTCTGGGCCATTGCTGCTGGCCCCAGCCCACCGTGCCAGCGGCCGTCTCTTTTTTTTTCCCTTGCCCTCAAGGTGAGGTTGGAGGCTGAGTCCTCAAAGTTTGCCCGGCCTCTGGTCAGCAGCCGACCCGCCCGAAGCTGGGGCGAGGCTGAGTCGTGCACTAGCCTCGGGCTCTCTTGGCCCCGTCCACTTCTTTTGGGCCACAGTGACAGATCTAGGTTTACCTCCATGTGCTCGTGGCAGAGGAAACAAAAGGCGGCTTCCTCCCCGATAATCACACGCCATCTTTCGCTAATTGGGAAACTGAGGGATCCCCGGGGGAGCCCCCCCCCTCCACCGCACCCCGAGTTCCCCGCGCCCGCTGCTCCAAGACGACCGACTGACTAGTCCGGAGTCAAGAGTTCCTCAGCGCCGGGGCTGCGAGGTCCCGGAGGCAGGGGTGGGACCGCAGAGAGCCCTACCTGCCTCCCCACCCAGGCCACGCGCGGCGTCCCGCTTCCCTTAACACGGGAAGGGAGGCCGGCGCGTCCCGCTTGCCGCCCCCGCCCCGGTCACACCTCGAGCGGGGACGGAGCGAAGGGACCAGCGAGCCGGCTTCCCCACCCCACCTCCCCCGCCCCGGTCCGCCTGGAGCGGCGGGGAGTGCACTCACCAGGCGATTCAAGGTCCGGCGGAACATCGCGTCCGAGGCTGCGGGCTGCCGAGCCCGGGCTCCAGCGGGGCTGTCTGCCAAGGCGCCGTCCACGGAACACACTGCGGCGTGGGCCCGCAAAGCGGACGGCTAGCTCGCTCGCTCGCTCGCTCGCTGGGCTGCCCCGCCGCCGGCCCTCCTCGCCCCTGCGCGCCCCCGCCCGGCCGCCCCGCGCGCTCGCCGCCCCGCCTTCCCCGTGGCCCGCCCCCCCCGCCCGCCCGCCCGGCCCGGGGGCGGCGACCCCGTCGCTCCCCTTATCTGGCCCCGGCAGCGCCTGGCGCCGCTCCCGCCGCAGCCCGCCTAGAAGCGAGCCCGGCGCGCGGGGGAGGGATGGCGGGTGAGCGCCGGGCTCTCGGAGCGCCAGGGGGTGGCGGGGGAGAGCGCTTGGGCTTGCCCGTCGGCGCCCTCGCCCCGCCGCTGTGCCCCCGGCCGGCTCCCCGCCGCCGCCTTGGGCGGGCGCCCCCCTCCCCGCCCCCGGGGGCGGCCCCGCGCCTCGCCCGCCACTACTACCGGGTGTCTGCGAGGAGGAGCCCCTGGGTCCCCCCTCAGCCCGGCCCTAACTCGGCCGCTTCGCCCGCTGCCGCCGTTCACCGGCCCCGCGCTTTCGCCCGGCCGACGGGAGCCTCGGTACGGCCCACCTCGACGCCGCCGGCCGCCCCCGCTTCCTGAGCGGGAGGGGCCGCTCTGTGAGGAAACGCTCGGGACTGAGCGGGAGACCGTGGAGACCCTAGCGCGGGCGGGGCGGGGCGGGGCGGGGCCGGCGGGGCGGGGCGGGGCCGGCGGGGCGGGGCGGGGTGGGCGGGGCGCGAGTACAAAAGCCGCCCCCTCCTAGGCTACAAACGTGCCGGGCTCCCCTCTCGGTCCCCGCCTGCACCCTCTACCCCTGCTCGTATTTTGGGTTTTCAGGGTTTTTTTTTTTTTTCTTCTTCCCCTCGGTTTTGGTTTGCTTTCGTCTAGCTACCCCACCTAAGCCCTCTTACTTCCACTTTCTCTGGGAGGTTGTAAAGTCGGGCTTTGTGTCGTCGCTGCTGCGCAGCGGGGCGGGATTTCCCTGCCACCCTCTCCTCGCTCACCCGCCCTTTTCGATGTTCCCAGTGCACCCTGGGAGTCGTAGTCCAACGGTTCTCTCAGCCTGTTACTGTGGACTGGGAGCTCCCCCCTATGCCCGTCTAGGGTTTGCTCAGTGTTGCTTCTAGAAGGAAGCTGCAGAGACTAAGGGGCTAAACCAAGGTTCTCTTTAGGAGCTGCGTGCGTGGAAATCTGAAACACTGGGTAGATTCTTAGCTGTGGGAAACGTGATGAGGAGGATACATCACATAAAGCTCTCAAAGCTGAAAAACCTCACCCAGACCTCAACTTTGACTCAGCGTTAAATCTTGCACGCCCTCAACTTGCTAACTTAAAATTGGAAAGTACAAAAGTTTAAAACCTAAAAACGAAAGCTTGGTCAAGAATCCCCTTGAGCCTGAGTAACTTTCCCTATTCCCACCCCCTTTTCCACTGCCCTCTGAGGCGGAGCCCCAGGCTGTGAGCTTAAAACTTTCGAATTCTTTCATAAAGACTTTAAAGCAGTGAATAAAAGGTGTTCTGTAAAGAGAAGCAAGTTCTCCTGCCAGCCTAGAAGGATTGGACTCAGCTACTCCGTTGACCTACTACGAAGTCCTGAAGGACTTTTATTGTGATGCTAGGGCACTTCCCATTTTACCCCCTGAAGGTTAGTTTGATTTCAACAAACATTTACTGGGTGTTTTCTTTCCAGAAGCTGGACAGTGATGTATTAAAAGAACTTCCCAGCAGGCTGGCTGCATTGAAGTTACAAGGTACAAACACATGAACACTACACGTTAGAATGTAATGGTGTCTAATGCCAAAGGACTCAGAGGAGAGGATATAATGTCTCCGGAAAGCGTTCCTGAAAACGATGAAATTTTCTTTGGGCCAAGCCTATAAACAGAGCTGCTGGAGATTAACCCAGGCCTTGGAATGTGGGAAGGTTTTGGAGGAGCCCAGGGAACAAAGTCCAGGTAGAGAGGGAGAGGTCAGTTGAAAAGGAAAAGTACAGGGCAACCTAAGAAAAAACACAGCCACTCTGTCAAGGCAGGAACCAGGACACATGTAGGCGGGACGTGATAAACGAAAGCTAAAACCCCAAAGCATCCTTAGAAACACGCTATGAAGTTTGACCTTGTTTCTGTGATCAAGGGGAAGCCCAACCACAATAAACTGCAAATGTGGAAGATTTAAATTAGTTTCTAAATGGTCCAAACTGCCTAGAGGTAAAATCAACCATTTCTACTTCTCCTATATTATGGTTCCTGTTTCCCCACACTTAATGATATGTCTAATGATTTTTAAGAACTTTTAAACTTGTACTAATGAGGTAGTTGGATACTTAATTGACAACACAGATCTAAGTTCATGCTCTCTACTGCAAAGAATTGGTTTTAAATAGAGTTTTTCCTCCCACTGGCTTTACTTTTATTGAACACGGAAACTATTTTAATTCCATTTACTAATTATTTGCTGAATAACTACTATTCGGAATACTGGAATAGGATGTGAAGGAACTAATTACCACTCATTCTGTAATGTATGTGGTCAGAAATGGGATTTACCTAGGAATCTTTTATTTAGTGAAGGAAAAGCCCGGCTTCAGAGTGAACTTGTGCAGATAAAAGATTTTACACAGTTCTAACAATTTGTCAGATCACCTTAAAATATGAGACTGAAGTCCTGGTAATGATAGGATGGGTGTTAGGTAGAACCATATTTATAAACTGCTTTGCTGTGCATGTCCTTTTGGGGAGAGGTATTTGGAGGGGACTGCTTCTGGCTTTCTTTGTCTTTTAGCAATGTGACCACATTGAATGAATATTTTTCTGCTTTCCACTTTTAATTTGGCTCTTTTAATTGGCTCATTGAGGATAGGGGACCAGATATGCCTTGACAAGTTTGATAACAATCTAGTCAGGAGTCTAGAGTCTTTATCAATGAAATACAAACTTTTCAACAAATAAGCAGTAGAAAACTAATTCAGACAGTTTGAGATGGGCGTTCTGACTAGTAAATATTTTTCCACATCTAGTTTTGTTAAGCAGATGGAAGGAAATACACTCTGCTTATAGATTTGTACAGATAAACTTTAAAAACTGGACACTCAAAAATTTCTTAGTGTTCTCTCTCACATTTTTTAAAATATATTACTGCAAATTTAAAAGCAGCGACTTTAAGATCCCTCAGGATATAGTAAGAATTGTCACTCACATTTCATTTTGTTATTAGAATCCTACTCTTTGTCATCCTTAATTATTTCAGTGCAACAGTTATATTCATGAGTCCTGACTAAATTGCTCCATTATAAAAATTAAATTCTATACCAATCAAACAGTGCTTACCAAAACATGAGATTCATGCAAAAGTAGTTTTTCTTATATCTCAATCTCAATCAGAAATTAGAGTTGCTCTCACATACACCCCATAGAGTCAATCCTTTGTGACTTTTTAAGACAAGAGTTTAATTTTGTTCTTTTTAGTGCCTTTTCCCAGTTGCCAAAGAAAATTCTAGGTGTTGTGGATGACTATGAAAAGCAGACAATCAGCTAATATTTCTATTCAGCCAGTTCCATAAACAGCTACAGAAACTATCTCCTGCTGAAACTGTCACAGCCAGTAATGGCACATAATGCCAACTCTTCCTGGGTGTCAGCTGACTCCAGCAGAAGCCACAGTTTTCAGGGGATTCAGGAAGGAGCCTGAGCTCTTCTCAACTTGACTAGAGATAAATCTTGAAACCAAGGGATGGGAAAGAGCAAACCATTTGCCATTTCAGTGCAAACCACTCAGGAGCCATTCTCTGTCTTTACTCCATGCCTTTTGCACATTCTCCCATCCTACTTTAAAAGATTACCAGAAGGAATGCAGAATAAACCCTAGGGAACAACATGCTAACCACCTGGTGAAGGAGATCAAAGTAGAATGCAGTAAATCAGCAGGAAGTGAATGGTTAGTTTGAATAACACCTTCTACTTAGTTCTAAAAGATTTTTTAAAGTAAATTTTTATATAAATTGAAAACAATGGTATTTTACATACCAATCCCAATTCTCTCTCCCTCCTGTCTTCTCATGCTCCCCACCAGCCCCCCATCTCACTCCCCCATCCACTCCTCAGGGAGGGTGAGGCCTCCCATGGGGGATCTTCAAAGTCAGTCCTAAAAGGTTTTGTTTTATATTGATAAATTTTATTTAAATTAGAAACAATTTTATTTTACATATCAATCCCAGTTCCCTCCATTCTCCCATGCCCCCCACCGATCCCCTGTACCATCCCCCAACCACTGCCCAGGGAGGGTGAGACCTTCCATGAGCCATCATCAAAATTTGTCAAGTCATTTGGGATAGGGCCTAGGCCTGTGTCTCTATGCTAAGTGAGTAACCCTCCATGGGGAATGGTGAAAGGGCTCCTCAAGTCCAAGTATATAACCTGGTCCCACTGCCAGAGACCCATAGGCTGTCCAGTCCTCCTAACTAGCACCCACGTTCAGGGGGCCTAGTTTGGTCCTATGTTGGTCGACCCCCCACCCCACAGCTGTCAGATTGAGGTCCATGGGTTCACACTTGATCAAGTCAGCTGTTTCTGTGGTTTTCCCCAGCCTGGTCTTGACAACAATAAGCATTAAAATATATATGAGAAAATTAGGATATAACACATAGAGACGCTATATTAGATATAAAACTGTTGGCCTGTTACTTGCATTTCTTATTGGCAAGCTCTGCCATAAATATTAACTCATTTCTATTAATCTAAGCATTTCCATGTAGTCTTATCTTACCAGAGGGAGGGTCCGGACCTCTCCTCTCAATTCCCTACATTTTGACTGCTCTCTAGTACATTTCCCAAAATCCTCCTTGTCTCCTAGTCCCACCTATCTTGCCTCCCTATTTGCCAACTGTGCTTTATTCATTAACCAATAAGAGGAACATATTTACAGAATGACATCTCCCATCATCTCATCTTTTCTGTCTAAAATGAAAAGAAGGGTTTTAACTTTAACATAGTAAAATATATAACAAAACAGTTATCAAATAAGAACTACTGTTAACAATATTTAGTTCATTATTTAGTCCATTAACATTTAGCAAGATTTGAAGAAAATATTTTGTCATCTATCCATGAAGAAATCAGGTGTAATTCTGAAAGGCCTGCCTTTACATGTTATTTGGCCATTTTCCTTCGCTGCTCTTAATATTCTATTCTTCCCTTATACTGTATGTTTGGTGTTTTGATTATTATGAGGCAAGGGACTTTTATTTTGGTCCAGTCTCACGGTGTCCTATATTTCCTGGATATTTCATGTTAAGGATTTGTTGGATTTAAGATTTTCTTTGGTTGATGAGTCTATTTCCTCTAGTTTATCTTCAGTGCCTGAGATTCTCTCTTCCATCGCTTGTATTCTGTTGCTTATCCTTTCTTCTGTAGTTCCTGATCATTTACCCAGCTTTTGTATTTCCAGCATTCCCTCAATTTGTGTTGTGTTTATTGTCTCTATATCAGTTTTCAGGTCTGGAACTGTTTGAATTGTTTCCTTCATCTGTTTGATTTTTCTTGGCTTTCCATGCTTTCTTTAAGAGATTTGTTGATTTCTTGCATTGCATTTTTTTGTTGTTGTTTTGTTTTTTTCTTCCATTTCTTTAAGGGATTTTCTTATATCCTCTTAGAGAGCTTCTATCATTTTCATGAAGTTGTTTTTAAGGTCCTTCTCTTCTGCTTCATTTGCATTGGGATGTTCAGGTCTTGCTTGGGTAGAATCCCTAGACTCTGGTAGTGTCATTTAAGTCTTTCTGTTGTTGGATGTGTTCTTATACTGTTGTCTTTCCATTTCTTCTTCCAGTGGGTACAGGTGGGGTCTCTCCCTCTCCTGGTGCATATGTGTTCAAGGCTTTATCCTATCCTCTCTAACGGAGGGTGAAGGTTCAAAACAGTAATTGAAGCCAATGCTGAATGCTTTGTTCTGCCTCCAGGTGTCCTCCCTCCTTACCCTTCTTTCCCCCAGAAGCTGGAGGGTCAAGACAGTAATAGTGGCCAATGCTGGATGCTTTGTTCTGCCTCTAGATCCTTCTAAGGGATTCAGTGGCAGAAGGTGTCTGGTGGCCATAGGACTCGAAGAGGGAGAGGTGGGCTGGAGGAGGACCCCCCTTCCTGTACCAGTCTTAAAAGTTTTTAAACAAACAAACAAACAAACAAACAAACCCCAAAACTGTAGTTCCAAATCTAAGTTGCCCATTATCAGCAAGTTGAAATCTGACTGGATATGCTATGCTTTCAGATACCTCCTGTGATGATTTTTGCATATACAAAATGTCCTTCTCCTTTGCAAGGCTAACCTTGATGTTTAAGACAATTTTTTTTTCATATTATCCTTTCTGTTGATCCTTTCCAAATCATTGTTCATGCAACAATCACAGTAATCTTTGAAAAATAGATCAAATCACTCCCCTCATGGTGGTATGTTAATTCATGCCTGTAACCCTAGTTCTTGGGAGGATGAGGCAGGATTATAGCCCAGGCTGACCTTGACCATAGAGACCCTGTCTCAAAATACTATAAAAACATGAAAACTTATGACTTTTTATGGGCATCCCTGTTGTAGAATATTACTTTAACTGTGCAAAGATGTGTTGCATTTGTTTATACTGCATTTGTTTAATTATGTAAAGGTGTGTTGCTGTTATACTTTGCCTAAGGCTCCTGATTGGGCTGATAAAAAGCCAAATGGCCAATAGCTAGGGCATAGAAGGATAGACGTGGCTGGCAGACAGAAAAATAAGTAAGAGGAATCATATAGGCACAAGAAAGAATGAGAGAGAGGAGAAGGGAGGAGAAAGGGAGATTCCCAGGGACAACCAGGCAGTTGCCAGACAGACAAACACAAAGTAAGTAATACAGAATGAAGGAAAGGCTAAACAAAACAAAACAAAACAAAACAAAAAAAAAAAACAAGGTAAAACATAGATGAAGAGAAACAGTTAAAGTTATAAGAACTAGTGGAACATGCAGTAAATAAGTCTGAGCATTCATAACTAATATTAAGTCTCTGTGTCATGATTTTGGAGTTGATTGGTAGCACCAAAGAAAGCCTGCTACACTTCCTTTAACTTTTAGCAAAAGCCAAAATCCTCCCAAATATCACCTACAAGATCTTGAATTCTCTAACTCCTGCTCTCCTCTCTAGCCTCAAGTAGGAAACTGTCCCCCCTGACTTATATAACTTGATTCAGTTCATTATTTATGTTTTCCAAGCTGTCTTCTTCTCAATAGCATTTGCACAGGCAACCATCTCCGCTGGAATGCTTTTACTTATGTTAGCTATTCATATTTCAGATCTTAGCTTAAATGTCACTTCTTCAGATGAGATCAGAGCTCCTTATTTTTGTGCTCCAAATAGACTATATTAATTACATCCTAGGGTACTGACAGATGAGGTTCATAATCATAGAGAATGGCACAAGTCCAATGAGATTGAGGATGATCTAATATGGTTCTGCTTTCAAAAAGGAGAAGCAGATGCATTCTAGTAATTACTCTTGGTATTAAAGGCAAGCAATGTTCTAGAATTGTCCATTAAAAAGATGGGGTCAGGAAGCATTCCAACCCAGAGAAACAGTAAAAATTTGGAAGTAAAAATACTTGGCTAAGTAGTATAAATAGACTTGTCTGGAAGAACAATGACTGCACACTGATGAGAGGTAGTACATGGTGTGAGTGTGCGTTCGTGTGTGCGTGCGTACGAGCCTGCCTGCCTGCCTGTAATTTACTGGTGATCAAATCCAGGATATCATGAAGGCCACACAAGTGCTATGCCATTAAATTAGCCCTCTATCCCAGGTATAGCCTAATGATATAAAATTTAACTTCCATTTTCAGGAAGCTACTGGAATATAAATTCTACCAAGTAAGAATATACAGCAAGAAAGAATACATAGGACCTAGAAAGCAGATATACGCATTAAAGAAAAAGAAAGAATTCTCTGGATGCTAATGAATGGCAATTCGAGGCAAACAGTTATGTGGCACATCTGAAGAGACTTAAAGGAAAGAAAAAGGAAGGTCCAGGAGGGATGCACTAATAGAGAGAATAACATCTTCATTACTTGATGTGTTTGACTATACAGAGAATAGTATTAAAAAGAATGGACTTATAGCCCTATGGAAAAATTAGTAAGAAATTAGTGATAGACACCCCTCTTCCACCAGAAGTAAAACAAGCAAACAAAGAACTATTTTTTTTAAGTCTGAAGTAAAAAAGGAAGTTGCTCAAGAAAACAAATAAGTCAAATTAAAATTTTACATGGCTCTACAGTGATTTTACATAATCAAAATTATTTAAATAGGACATCAGGAGTGGATAAGGAGCAGTGTTAAAGTGCTTGCCTTTGACTTTACAGACATAGGATGATAGCTAAAAGAACTGGTGAAACTGTATTGTTTTAAGCCAAATTTTTGCCTCCATACTAAAAAGGTAACTAATACTATCTAATAATTGAGTGATCAAGAAATATTGATGGTTTTGGTTTAGATATTAATTATTTCCCAAAAGGTTCCAAGCTAGTATATCTAGGTATCAAAGCTAGTATATCTAGGTATCAAAGCTAGTATATCTAGGTATCAAGAGTGATAAAATCATAAGGCCTTTCACGTAATAAATTGATGGACTCATATAGTGATGACATGGTTAGGAAGTTGTGAGTGGTGGCACCTGGTTGGGGGAAGTTAGTCTCTAGGGGTTGTTAGTTACTGGGAGATAAGGGTTCCTTTGAAGAGTATGTCATCCCTGCTCTCCCTCTTCCATATAGCATGAAGTAAACTACTATGTTCTGAACACCACATTCACCATCAGTGGTCTTCTGGCCGTAATGTCTTCAGTGTGTGCTGACTAGGGGCAGACACCTCTGAAACTGTGAGTCAAAATGAATGTTTCCTTCTTAAAGTTGTTTTTCTCAAATCAGTTATTCACAGCAATATAAAGCTAAGGCATTGGTACGAGGACTTTCTATGGAAATATATAAGTAGCTAAAATCACTATCACTCTAGAAATACAGATCAGAAGTTGGTAAAAGTAGAACAAGACTGATCTTTTATTTGTAAGCTTTTAAAGTCAGTTTAGCTTTTGAATGTAAGCATCTATTACTTTCAAACATCAAATTTAACTTTAAAAAATATGCAACCTTTTAAGTCGACAAAGAAAGAGCTGGGTGGTGTGCATGCCTTTAATCCCAGAACTCTGGAGGCAGAGGCAGGCAGATCTCTGTGAGTTCCAGGCCAGAATGATTTACAAAGCTAGTTCCAGGATAGCCCAGGCTACATAGAGAAACCCTATCTCAGAAACAAAAAACAAACAAACAAACAAAAACAAAACAAAACAAAATGGAGAATAATTCAAGACAAGATTTAGTAAGTAAATCTCCCCCTTGAGGAATGTGTGCCTATACTGAGGAGTAATGAAGCAGTTTTAAATAGCTGCCATTTCTTGAACACTTGCTATATGTCATGATTCTTCATGCGTTATACACTATCTCATTTGTACTTACTAATCTGGTAAAGATAAGAACAACTATTATCCTCTATTTTGTAGATGAAGAAACTGATGGGTTATGAACCTTAACCAAAATCCTAGTTAGAAGATAGCAAAGAAAGGAGTCAAAGGATTTCAAATTCATTCCAAATCCATGATACTAACATTTTGGAGGTATAATTTATGAGTTTTGATAACTGATCTAATATACATGTCAAATAAAAGGAGTGAATTCAGAATAATTCTAAGATATTAAAGCTTCAGAATTCCTGGAATCCAGTTGCAGAGAGGGAGGAGTGATAAGAAAAGGGGTCAAGACCAGGCTACAGAAACCCACAGAGACAGCTGACCTGAACAAGGGGGAGCTCATGGACCCTCAGAATGATAGCTGGGAAACCAGCATTATACCAACTTGGACCTCCTGAACATGGGTCTCAGTTAGGAGGCCTGGGAAGTCTATGGGACCTCTGACAGTGGAACCAGGATGTATTCCTGGTGCACAAAAGGACTTTGTGAACATATCCCCCATGGAGGGATACTCCCTTAACCTAGAGGCAGGGGCTCCCCTAGACCCTACTCCAAATGATTTGGCAGATTTTGATGATTCCTCCTGGAAGGCATCATCCTTCCTGTGGAGTGGGGGGTGATGGGATAGGAGGAGGGGTTGGGGGGCATGGGAGGGAGGGAGAGGGAAGTGGGATTGATATGTACAATAAGAAAAAAGTAATAAATATTAAAAAAGAAATATCCAGGGTCATGCCTGTCATGCAAATTGAAGGCAAACCTCAGCTATCTAACCCCAGTTTGAGAGCAAACGGAGCTACACGAGACCCTGTCTCAAAAACATACAAGCAACAAAAAGGAAAAATATAAATCAAGGGTTCAGATTTAAAAACAAAAAGAAATTAAGGCTTTATGAGTAGCAGAATGGCATTCATTTATAACTTACTTTAACAAATAGTTAGTGAATATTGTCTATACCAAAGTAATGTGATGAAAGTAGCCATGAATGTGAGAGATATACCTGATTTTACAGACAAAAAGAGTTGCCTTGGTCATGTCTCTTCACAGCAATAGAATAATGTCTTAGACAGCAGGTACTTTGCTACAACATGGAGAAAAGTAAGAAATGCAAGAGCTATGTGAATATTTTAACTAAATATATAGACTGGGGCCAATAAGGTAGTATAGGTTAAAAGAAGAAGATAGTAGTTGAAAGTAAAAGAAGGCAGAAACAGAAAAGACAGACTACATGATTGTAATAGTTAATTTTATAAATCAACCTGACTATGTCAAGGGTTGCTTAATTGTGGGTAGACATCATCTAGTCTATTGAGGGACTAACAGAACAAAATGGAGAGGAAGAGCAAATTCTTCCTGTAAAGTTGGTGTATTCCATCCTCAGAGCCACTGACACCCAACTGGTTCTCAGGCTTCTAACCTTTGAGTGGAAATTATACTTTCTAGTCCCTTGACTTTCAGACCTTCTGAACTCCAGCATGTAGACAACAGATGGCTGAGCATGGGACTTGTCTTCTTGTGTAATTACATGTACCCAGTTTCCCTAATATTTTCTTTTTCTATTTGATACAGATGTTCTATTTCTCCTATTGGTTTTGTTTCTTTGGAGAACCCTGATGCATACAGGAGACTTTAAGAGAAAAAGCAAGCCATTTTAGCTTCTGGTTGCTAATTACAGTTTCAACTACTCTGTGGTCTGACTGTACTTCATAGTGCAGATATTACCCTTAATATTGTCTGATGTACTTTGTAGTTCAGTTTGGCCTTGCTCTTAGAGCAATCCTCCTGACTTAACCTTGCAAGTATTGAGGTTATAGGCAGAATCAGTCCCTATAGAGATTAGAGATTAGTCATGTCTTATAGCCCATCCATTACCTTCCCTAAACTGCTAAGCTCCTGTCAGAACCATTGTAGAGTGAATAAGAAGATTAGCTTCCTGAATTTTTATCATATATCCTATCAAGTACATTAATTAGACTGCTTAACTCAGAAATATGGCCCCTTTAAAAAATTAAAAATAATGCATTTCCTTTGTCTGTGGGTTACTGTTGTGTCTCTATCCCAGTTTCTCCCACTGAGAATGGCCAACCTTACTAAAAGATCTTTTATCTGAAATTGCCTCAGAGCATCTCTTTATGGAATCTGGAAAGAATCTTTATAATTAAAAACATATTGCTGGATGTAGTGGTACATGCCTTCAATCC
The DNA here is from genome assembly GCF_943737965.1 of Phodopus roborovskii. NCBI lineage: Eukaryota > Metazoa > Chordata > Mammalia > Rodentia > Cricetidae > Phodopus > Phodopus roborovskii. The sequence continues at coordinate 208,565 of NW_026125946.1, read as the reverse complement.
CAGCGCTAGGGAGGCAGAGGCAGGCAAATCTCTGAGTTCAAGTCCAGCTTGGTCTACACAGTGAGTTGAAGGATAGCCAGTGCTACATAGTCAGACCCTGTCACGAGGTCTTAATAATAAAAGCTTAGAGTCAGATATAGGGTTAAATGCTGAAAGATCAGAGAGATAAAGGAGCAAACCACAGCCACTTTATCTCCTCAGTTTCCCAGCCAAAAAGAGACTGAGGTCATGTTTCTTCCCACCTTATCACTTCCTCTATCTGCCCAGCCATATGACTTCCTGTCTGACCTGAAGACCTCTTTGGTTAACCAGTGGCTAGCTCTGCCCTCTGGTCTTCAGACAAGCTTCATTAAAATAATATATCACTACAGGGAAGGAAACTTATTGCTTAAGTCAAGCCTAAGCTGCCTAGCTAGATCTTGTCTTGGAAATCATAAACAACCAATACAGCAAAACACAAAACATAAAACAAGAAATAAAAGCACCCAGATATGGCATACATGCCTCGAATCCCATAACTCTAAAGGCTGAAACAAAATTATTGTCATGAGTTCAAAGCTACTCTGGATGACAAGGTAAGACCTAGTATAAGGAGTAAGGTTTTCCTCCCACTGCTGGTCTTGTCCCCCTGCTGCGCCAGCCCCAATTAACACACAGAGAGTCTGTATTTGATATAATGCTGTTGGCCAGTTACTTGTTTCTTATCAGCTAGCTCTGTCTTAATTATTAACCCATTTCTGTTAATCTAATATTTCCACGTGGTCTTACCAGAGAGCTGGCTGGTGTCCTGCTTTCTCCAGACTCTCCATCTTGACTCCTCCTTACTACTTCCTCTTTCCTCTTTGTCTCCTAGCCCCGGCTGTCTTGCTTTCCTATTGGCCAACAGCGCTTTATTCAGTAACCAGTATGAGAAACATATTTACAGAATGACATCTCCCATCAACTTAGTCCCAAAATAACAACAACAACAAACAACCCTGGTGTCAATATGGTACTTTACAGGTTATCACAAAGTAAAACCAAGGGGGTAGGAACAGGTCAGAAGTTAAGAGTATTTGTTGTTCTTACAGAGAACCTGAGTTCAGTTCCCAGCATCCACATGTTGGCTCACAACCACTTGGAACTCTAGTTCCAGAGGATCTGACAACCTCTTCTAAAGTCCGTGGGCTCCTGCATGCACAGGGTACACATGCATATTCAGGTAACACACAATAAAAGACATAATAGATAAATATTCTTTTAAGTGGGGGTATAGCTCAGTTGGTAGTTTACTTGCCTAGCATACAGCAGGCCCTAGGTTACATCTCAGGCACCTCACAAACTGGATGAAGTAGCACAAGTGTAATCCCACCACTCAGGAGTTGAAGGAAGAAGACAAGGAATCATAGTCATCTTCAGCTATATACTGAATTTGAGGCCACCCTAGGATACATGAGACCCTGCAAAATCAATAAACCAAAAAAAAAATGGCAAAAATAAACATTAAAATAAAAATTAAACACAACGTACCATCTGGAAGCACTGTCTCTAGAATGGATAAGTCTGAGCCTTTGTCAAGAATTCTGTACTTTAGGGGACACCTGGTTGTTGATGGACTGAGAAATAAATAGGGTAGGTACTCCTTACCTAACAATCTGGTCTTTAAAGAGAGAAAAAAAAAAAAAAAAAAAAAAACAACTAAACTGCTGCCTAATAAAACATACACAACTTGTCCACAGAATCCATTCCATCCTTTCGTGACTGTTCGATTCCTTTTAGCTAATTTTATTTAGATAACAATGTTGTTATAGCAATGAACTGGATAGGCTAGAGACTCACAGTGATTAGAGTGGGTTAAACGTCTAGTGGATGTCTGGGATCATTTGGAAATAAGCTTGTGTCATGGTAAAGTACCATTAGTAGTAGTGATAGGAGATTGCTCAGCAATCAAGGAATGACAGTTACTAGAGAAATCACTTAATTATTAATTATTACTTACAGCAAAGCAAAAATTGAAACATTACCAATTACAGTGCTAGTAATGTGCTGTAGGAGAAGAGCTAATTAGGTTTTGTGGGGAATGAAAAGACCACTGTGTCTGTGAAGTCCAATATTCTATATGGTTGCCTGAGTGATTCTAGGAAGTTTATATGGAAACACACAGTAAAGAAAACAGCTTTCCTCTATATTTTAATGTAAAGTACAGTGTAAATATGTATTTGATGGGTTTAAGCTTTCTTTTGTCACTGAAAGTTCATACCAGAATAGATTAGAAAGATTTTCATAAAACACTGATTGAAGTAGCATAGTATAAGGGAGAATGGACTAAGAAAGAGGTATTGGCAGGTAAAGGCAGGCCAATCAGGGCAGAAGACCACTTCCTGGTTTGTATCAAGTTGACAATAAACTAAACAGTATACTATTCTTCCACAGCATGTTGAAACTTAATTGGGGTAAACTTGAATCTGTTTTCTGAGGCAATGGTCACTCATATTTATGACTAGAATAAACCTTTTTTCCCTTTGAGGTAAGAACTGCGTTTTACATCAACAACAGAGTACTTCCAGAATTCCTCAGTTTTTTGTTTTTGTTTTTGTTGTTGTTGCTTACTTTTGAGACAGGGGTTTCTCTGTGTTGCCCTGAAGCTTTCTCTGTATACCAAACTCAAGAGTTCCTCCTGAGTGCTGGGATCAAAGGTGTGTCCTACCACCACCCAGCAAAATCCTCAAATTCTTGGGTGAAGAGATCAGATCTCATTTTCCTGTTCGTAAGGAGAGGATTGTAGAATAGCACTGAGCATTCCGGGAAATGGTTTTTTCAAAGGCTGTGCTTAAATGAGGGCAGGCAAAATTTCAAGAAAATCTAGTAGACACCTGCTGAGATAGCTGCCTGTTCACCTGGATTCTTTATTTCTCTTTCTTTTTCCTGCCTTAAAAAAACAAAAACAAACAGAAAAAAATACTACCAAAGGATACTAGTAGAGACTAAATGTTTATCAGGTAAGGATAAGACATAGTCTGTTCATAACAAAAATGAATGTTATTTCATCTGTTTATACATAAAATCTGGTGTACCTAGCAGTATTCTGTCATCTTGTAGAGGTATACTTCCATGTTCTATATGGCTTGGGTCCCAGAACCCTGGCTATGGGCAGTGAGGGAATGAAGAAAGGACAGACACACAGAGATCTACATATGACGCTGGGATCAAATGCAGAATACTGAAGTAACCCAGAACCTCCATGTGTTTACTAGGTACAGTACACAGGGAGAGGTTGGTTAGTCTCAGTAGAAGGTATCTGGAGGCAGGAACATTCTCAGGCTATAAACATCCCAGAGGAGGAAGCTGCAGTTGCTAGTCTTTGCACACACTCATCAATCATTCATAAATACTCAGACTCCAGATGAAAGCTTTGCCATCCCTCTTGAGCCTGGCCCATATGGCCAGTTGGTCTTGGAGTTCTTGATAGGCCTTGCTCGTGTCTAAATACACATTCAGTCAGGACTTCATTCACTTGTCAAGCGCTATCGCCTTGCCTGCAAGAATGACGCTCAACAACAGGATTCTTCTGCAGCTATGTTTATTGCGCGGCTCATTACAGCAAGTTGAGGGAAGACCCTGAGGAAGAAAAAGGGCTCTGCTTATATAGAGGAGCTGTGTCCGTTACTGACAGTTGCAGAGGAGCTGTGTCCGTTGCTGACAGGTGCAGCCTGCAACGGTCGTAACGGTCACCCCATGACGTGGATCACACATCCACGCCTTGCTGGCTTATGGACAGGAAACCGGTGTCATCTTCGGGAATGGCACCGGTGGCTCTCTACATTCACTCAGAAATTCCTGTGGTTTGTATAGTATGCATTCGTGATAGGGTCTGGTTGAGATTTGAGGGCATACTAGTTTGATGAGCAAAGGACCCATACACTTACATACATCTGTCCTACCCTCAGTCTATACCTGTGACCTATAACCAAATGACTATAAAGAAATACATATCTAAATTTCTATCATAGTTAGGATAGATAGCCTGAAGCACAAGTTTACTCATTCCTTGCTCTTTTAGTTGTCCAGGCATTTAGTACAAATTTATACAATTGTAGTTAAAAATTTTTTTCAGTGATGCAGTTAAAAACTGGGGCTTTGTGCATGCTAAACAAGCAGTCTACTGCTGAGTTGCTAACCAGCCCAAGTACAAGCTTCTCATAGCATTCAAATAGTGCTACTGGAAAATTGAAATTATATTTGCTTTAAAATAGCATGTAAATATAATAAAAGTTATTTATATTCCTCTAATCAAGCACTAGGCAGGTAAAATCGGGGGTATCACAAATTCAAGACCAGTTTGGGTTACAATTGGTTTTAGTCAAAAGGCAGAGAAGCAATTGATTTGGTCAAACAGTATATTTGAAATCCTGTCTCAAACAAAATTGTCGTATTTTCACCAGGGGCCATTTAGGAAGTTATCCAACACCATCTTCACACTAAGTCCAGAATGTGTAAGTGGTTTGCACGAGAAGCAACTAGTTAACAGCCAGAATTGATACCTTTTAGACAGTTTAGGGTCTTCCCTTAGCAGCACATGGATATCTATTAATTCCTTAGTCAACATTTTCTGAGCTTTACCGGTGTGCCATGTTCTGACCCAAAAAACAAAGACGAAGATCACTAAGACATATATGATCCTGATTTACATATAACTTTGCACAGCCCATACCCTCAAAGAGCTCATATGTTTGTTCTATTTTGTGCATGTTACTGTTTTTTTGAATGCTGGTGTATTCAGTTATATCCTGTGACAAGAAATAAGTAGAGCCAAAATGGCAAATACTTTAGCAAGTAGGGCAGACTAAATACTTGCTGACGAGTGCCAAATGGAATTCCAAATGTTAGAAATAGAGCCAGTAAAAATTATACAACTTAAAACAGACACCAACAGAGATATTAATTAATTCAAGGTTGGATTTGATTGTTAAGGGGAGTTTGCATCTCTATCACTGCTGGGAAGAGAGCCAGTTTAAATGGATTTTGATGGCATCCTGCCTGAATCTTAGTACTTTAGTGATGGCTTGGATGAGATACAATTTGAGTTAATTGATCAGGAACACTGGGTGTGCAATCTCATATATATATATATATATATATGTATGTATGTATGTATGTATGTATATATATATATATATATATATATATATATCATACTATATATACCAAGCTCTAATGCCATTGTGGAATGGGGCTTTTTAACTGCAGGAACTGATGAAACTGAGGACTTTTAGTAAGTGTTCGATGCTTCTATAACCGTACTACATCTGATCGTTCACTTCTTTTTGACTATTTAAAAATCTGCCATCAAGGGTTAAGAGAACTCATTGCTCTTTCAGGCCACCCTGGTTTCATTCCTAGCACCTACATGGTGGTTCACAACCACCATGTAACTCCAATTTCAAGGGTTCTGATTCCATCTTCTGCCTTCCAGGGGTATCTACATGAATTTGATACACATACATACATTTAAGGCACACATATAAACATAAAATAGATAAATCTTTAATTTTTTTTTTTTTACCAGTACAATGCTACCAAAAGCTCACCCTCCTCCCTTAGGAAAAAAGTGATCTTGTGGCCTGAGGATACTTTTAGCTCTACAGATGCCTTTTCCACAGAAAGGTGTATTTGAAGATCTCTAAGCGTCCTTTAGATCCATGCTTATGTATATAGAGAAGGAATATGAGAGAAACATTTTAAATCTTACCATTTATCACCTTCTTATACAAGTGACTCAATTTTAGCAAAGGTTGTGCATGTACACTCTGTAAACCGGGTTGGCCTTGAACTCTTTTTCATCTCTGCTTCTTCAATTAAACCATGTTAATCGAAAAGCAAAATGTAATCCATTTCAGTCCTATAGCCATGAGTAGAATATGAGTTTCATAGATGAGTGTGGAAGGTTAATCAAAAGTAAGAGAATAGGGGTGGTCTGAGAGGGAAGAGCCAAACTTGAAATGGTTTTACAGTGTTCCCTCAGTAAAGACAATGTAAGGAGGTAACGGACCTATAGCCCCGATTCTTTTTGAACATGGGAAGAAAGGGAGTAAAGTAGCATACAAGTTAAGCCAGAGGTGTAAGTATGAGACCCTCTTTATTAAATCAAGACATTTCTAAAAGGTTCCAAACTCTTGTGATGACAAGGCTTAATTTTTCAAAATTATTAGCTTGGGCAAGGTTTTAGTAGTACCCTCATCCCACCCTTTTCCCTGTTTATCTTCCTCCTGCCGTCCCTTCCTCACTTCCATCCCTTTCTTGACTCATTTGTACTTGACTTAGGGATTTAAGATGCCAGAAATTCAACAGCCGTCAAAAGTCAACGGGAGACAGTGGCTCTTAAGTTGATTGTCTTATTACAGTGCCATTAAAAATGCATGCCATTTGTAGAATTAAGTGAAGCAGATGCTTTATGGAGAGGAATTAAAAGAATATGAAAGGAACTCCTACGTGTAGAAGGGGTTCACGAAAAGAAAGATTCATTAAACTTCACGTACAGGAAGTTTTATATGATTTATGTAATAAACTAAGGTAACTTTATTAGTTGGCCAAAGGAAAGTGCTCTGTGCTCTGTGCTTGTTCTCCTGGCTCAATCAGGGAGATAATCATATTCTATTCACACGCGGCCCGCCCAGTTAAAGGCTACTTAGAGTCCTCCTTTGTTCATCTCTGATTCCTGCTCCATTAGCTGCCAGGCATGTCTGCTAGTCATTGCCCCACTAGTCACCATCCTTGCGGGTATCTTGACACTTGTTTACTATACTATGCTCTCTTTGTTCTCAAACTTTTGTAGTCAGCTTATAACTTCACCATAGAGGTAACCTAATCACAGCTACCAAGTTGTAACTGGTTATTTAATATTTAAGAACTTGCTCACAGAGCAAAATGGGAGTCTCTTTCATGAAATATATGAACACTTTTCACCCATATTTGACTCTGTTACAGTTAACTGCATCGGGGTCAATACTAAGTGAAAGGGCAATAGTGTGTAGCATACATTCCCTGGGGACTTTAGGGAACCAGCGGGTCTACGAACACTGGCTCCAATACCCATCTTTCCTCCCATCAGTTTGGTGTTCTAATGCCCACTGCAAGACCTTTTGTCGTTTTTAGTGTTCCCAATTTTACAGTTCTTTTTTTTAAAGGTCTATTTTAAATTATATGTATATGTGTTTGCCTGCATGAGTTTGTGGATATCACATAAGTGCAAAAACCGGTAAAGGCCAGAAGAGGGAGTTATATCCATTGGAATTGGAGTTAAAGGCCATGGTGAATAGCCAGGTGGGTGTTGGGAATTAAATCTGGGTCTTCTGATAAAGTAGATAAGTACTTTTAACTGCTGAGCTATTTTTCCAGCCCTCAACTGAACTGTTTTGGTCCTAGCCTTCCTCTGGACCCCAACATTTGTTTTCACTGTAATAATAAATTTGTACTTTTTATCCCATGATAAAAAATTTGCCCTTACTATCTACAGTAAGTTAGTTGCTGACTTTATTACAACACTTAAGAGTTTGTCAAGTTCTAGGAGTGTGTGCTGTAGCTTGGGCCCTCCATGGTGGCAATCTCCAGAGAAGATGTTCTTAGCACTGGTGGTTGGGAATTTTTCTAAGTCATCCAGAAGCAAGCAGTATTGAGAATCTTAGTTTGGAGTCCATAACAAAATACCATAATCTGAGTGTCTTGTAAGCAGCAACTTTATTTGTCATGCTTCTGAAGTATGGGAAGTCCAAACTTAAGATAGCAGCAGATGTCTAGTGAGGGCCAGCTCTACAATTCATGGATGTAAACTTTGTACTGTGTCTCACAGGGCAGAGGCACCCTTTTCTGTTCCCTATAAAGGTACAAATCCCATTCATAATGTGCTCTGTTTTTTATGACTGCACTACTACCCAAGAACTCTATAACCATACTATACAGCATGAGGTTTCAACCACATGATTTGGGGCAAATATAAGCATTCAATCCATAGTATTGATATGCTTGTCCTATAGAGGAAGACAGTTTGAAACCATAAAATTTCCACATCAATACGAAAGAGTAGAGCTGGGAATGTTGCTCAGTGGCAGAGAGTTTGCCTGGCATGTGCAAGGTTCTGGATTCCATTACCAGCAACACATATCCCACCCCCAACTCAAAATTACTTCAGAATCTGGGAGCATGAAAGATTTGCCTAGTATTCACAGTCCTGTGTTTGATCCTCAAGTCTGAAAATAAAAAATTTAAAAATATATTTCCAGGAGCCGAAATGATGGCTTAGTGGATAAGAGTTCTCAGAGGACCAAGTTTCTATTCCCAGAATCCACATGGCATCTCATAACTGTCTGTAACTTCATTTCCAGACCACCTCTCTTCTGGCCTACTTGGGCACCAGGCTCACAAGTGGTGCACAGACCTATATGGAGGCAAAACACTTGTACACATAAAGTAATTATAAAAATAATTAAAAACACATATCTAAGTGGTAACAAAGCTCATTGGTAGACCACTTGAGTAGCACATGTGATATTCTGGGTTTACTCCTTAGCACTGAAAAATAAAGCTATGTAAATAATGTCAAATTGGTCCTTTCATTGAGGTGAAAGAGCAGTTCAGGATATCTATCTTAAAAATTTCTTTCCTAGATTTTATGCACATGTATGCTTCCCTTCTAAGTGACCACATATAAATACGATATACCAAATGAATCTTGTGCCAATGAGATGCAATGATAAATACAACAATAATTTGTTATGACATGCATTTAATTGCCTTCAAGATATATAGGTCTATTCTTGATAGTGATTACATGTGGATATCCTGTATGTAGATTACATTGTTTTAAATCCTTAATAGTGTGAGGTGTTTCTAGTCATGCCATCCTCGTTATTACTTGTGTCGCAAATAATGACTATCTCTGCATTACTGTCTTCACTATCGTATGTTTTCATAGTATCATTACTTTCATTATCTTGATAAGAATTGAACTCTGTTCCACTGTACATGTAATCCGTTTCATAAAAAGACTTGGAAGATGAGTTCATATCCCTTGAACCATGAGGATTTTCAGCATGTTCCTTGTTTGTCCCCAAAGGATCATTGAGAAGAAATTCAGGAGTGTTACAAATAAGGCATTTTTCATTATAATGTCGGCAAGTTTTGGCTGACGAATGCTTGTGTAATGCAGCCTTTTCTGTACTTACTGGCTCTTTTAGATCATGGCATCCACATGACGGGTTTGGTTTCTTTATTCTGGATGGTTCAACGGGAACGATTTGACTTTGTGATGCTGATGAACAAGATTGTGAGGATAGCATAGATGAAGTTTGCAGAATAGCTAGCCAAGGTGGTATGATTTGCCTCTCTGAAGAGGATGAATTGGGTTGACTAGCTAATTTACAGGCATTGGTGAGCTTATGTGATTTTTTAAGGCTGCGTTTCTTATGTAACTTATCCAGGTAAGATGACTTATGTAATCGTTGGGGGCTTGATGACATTTTTAAATCTAATTGCCTGCCCCACTTTTTTATACTACCTGGTGTGGATGACTTATCTGTATTTGAGGATCTCATTGCTTTTTTTGCATTGGATGGTCTGCATGGCTTTTCGAGACTTGAAGGCTGAATTGATTTTACTGCACTGTTTGGCATAGATTGCTTTTCTTGACATAAAGTCCCAGATGTCTGGTCTGAATTTAATAGCAGAGGTTGAGTTTCTAGAATGTCCTCAGTTATCATGTCAGGTTGACAAGCAGATACCTTGGATACCCAGGATGATATAGCAGCCATATTTTCTTTGTTGAGCCTGAAATGCAGAAAACTTGGAGTGTCATAATGTAAAACAAAAGTACTATTACTATCATTAGAAAATATAATGCTATCTTAGAGTATGGATATTTTTTACATAGTAAAAGTAAACACAGTAATAATTAGAGTGTGCTGACAGCTGTGACTCATGTTACACCTATGAATTCATAAATAATTTTCTTTAAAGAATATTTTTACTATTTCAAAAACATTATATAACTTATAGTCCATGTATGGCATGACACAAAGTTGTCAATAATAATAAAGATGTAGTACATATGTATAATGGAATATTACTTCAATATAAAAAAATACATTTACAGGACAAATGGGTGGATTTGTACATGAGTAACCCTGGATAAAAGGGACAAATTCCACTGGTTTTCTCTCATATGAGGATCCTAGCTTTGGTCCATTATATTTAGTGGAGTACCTGTATAGAGGAGGAGACAAAAAGCTAATGTGTGTGTGCAGGGTATGTGTGCACCTTCGGGAGGGAGTGTAGTAGGACATAGACATAAAGAAAGAGAGACTCTTGGTAGAAACGTCTAGACAGGGAGGTAGAGAGAGGGGGAAATGGGGAGATGAAGGTATGGGATGGAAGAGAATTAACTGGAATAAAGGGAGTATAAAGAAACCTTTAGAGAGCTTGTTACAACTGGTCTAATTGGTCTTAATAATAAAAACCTGAAGCCAGGCAGTGGCGGTGCACACCGTTTATCCCAGTTCTTGGGAGGCAGAGGCAGGCAGATCTCTGTGAATTTGAGGCCATCCTGGTCTACAGAGTGAGTTCCAGGACAGGCTGCAAAGCTAATGAGAAACCCTGTCTCCAAAAACCATAATAATAATAATAATAATAATAATAATAATAATAATAATAATAATAACACGGATTGCAAAGCTACAGAGAAACCCTGTCTCAAAAACAATAACAATAACAACAACAACAATAATAATAATAATAACCTGGAACCAGATAGTGGAGTAAATGCTGAGAGAGCTTGGAGAGACAAAGGGGCCAGCCACAGTCACCTCTTACCTTGCCAACTGCTCAGCCAAAAAGGACCAAGCTTCTATCTCTGCTTCACCGTATCAATTCCTGTCTATCTGTACAGACCTCCAGACCTCTAGTGGCTAGCCACTAGTTCTACCTTCTGATCTTCAGGAGCACACAATAGAGCATACAATATCATCACAAAAGCTAGATATACCCACCTATGCAATAACAGTTTTATTGTTGGAGTAGCAGGGGCTAACCAACTGCTCTCTAAATGGATTCTAGATACTCTGTATGGGATATGAGCAGGGAACCAGTAAGCTTGGCTAACAACTCAAGTACAGTTGATAGTATGCCCAGAGGAAGAATGTACCTCTGATGGTCAACTAAACTGATACAGCAGCAGAATCCTTTTAAATACCTGTATGTACACCCACAGACAAAAGCAGCCTTAAAGAAGCTTCTCCTTATATCTCCTACAGTGGAGAATGTATAAAATAAGTCATGGATGTGGATCTAGCCCCAGGCAAGTCACTTATACCAATACTTCTTAGAATTAGAGAACATTGTCGAAGAGGTGGGCAAAAGTATTTAAGAGCTGGAAGATAAGACAAAGGGCTAAGATGAAAGGCCATTCTCTACACTTGATGATGCAACTCCTGTAATCATTTTACTCACATCACCTGTAGTTACCTGCAGTAAGATTATGCTAAACGCCACCATCTCATTGTCTATCCACACTCAGTTGACACTGCAACAATCTATATCCATCTACCTTGGTCCACTTGATTGATCCCAAATGCATGAAAGTCTATTAAGAGTGGAGACCCTCAACCCTTATATACCCTTAATTTCATCTATAAGTCACAAAGTGACTTGATGTCCACCTTCTAAATGAGTTTGGGGTCTCAACTCTTAAGGGGGAAATGTCAGATAGTTAAACAGATATTAGTTCTGGAGGCTATTGAAAAGGGACCCTTCCCTTCCATCATTTTCCTCTTCCAAAGTTTACTATACTGAAGATTTTCCCTATGTCCCTTTTGAGGAGGATACAGACCCTGTCCATCAAAAGATACAAAAATGACAAATACTCCCTGTTTATCACCTATATAATCAAAAGTCAGGAAATGTTATCAATAGTCATGACATTTTGTAAACCTCCTACATTTTGATTAAACAGTGACAATTTTGGAAATTAACGTAATTCAATTTCTAGAATGAAAGTAATTTGCTTCTGTAGATTTCTGCCTTCCTTTCTCTGTCAACCTCTAGTGAGGGGCCATCCACGAAAAATGTTTATTAATCAGCTAACACCATTTAACTAGCTCACTGGTTACCCTGGGCATTGACCAACTGTAAGCCATAAAAAGAATTTATTTGTTTATTTTTTGTTTGTTTTATTTGAGACAGGGTTTCTCTGTGTGTGGCTCTGACTTTCCTAGAACTTGTGTTGTAGACCAGGTTTGCCTGAAACTCACAGAGATCTACCTGACTCTGCCTCCTGGGTGCTGGGATTAAAGATGTGTACCACCATACCTGATTAAAGGAAAAATTTCAATTAACCCCTTCCCAACGTTCTGTCCCATAACTACTCCAAACTATTCAGACAGTGAACTCTTGCTCTTTTTCTCATTACTTAATTTTTTTCATTTTACATAACAACCCCAGTTCCCTTCCTTCCCCTTCTTCCACACCCTCCCGCTCATCCCACCCCACCCACCCCCTCAATCCTTTAATTTAAAAAATGTAATTTTATGTAAGTGGGCATTTTGCTTGCATGTATGTCTTTGCACCATGTATGTGCTTTGTGCCTGTAGGGGCTAGAAGATGACAGATGATCCCACAAATAGAAGCCTGTACTATTGGGGCTGGAGACATGGCTTAGTGATCAAGAGTACTTGCAGTTCTTGCACAGAACCTGCACTTAGTTAGCAGTACCCATACTGTGGTTCACAACCAGCTTTAACTCCATTTCCAAGGGATTTGATGCCCTCTTTTGTTCCCTATGGGTACTCCATGCACATATGTATATGGAAAAAATATACATATAAAGAAATGATTTTTAAAAGCTTGGGCTACTTTTGAGTTGCTTGTCCCCTTGTCTGTGTTGCTTCTCATGGATCTTTCATTTAAACCCATGTAAAAAGCCATGTATCATAGCACATGTCTGTATCCCACATGTGAGGAAAAGATATAGGAAGATTGCTGGAGACATGCCCGGTATCAATGCCCTGACATCCTCTTCTGCACATGTGCACACACTTGAGCACAAATACCTCACCCACATACCCCCCCCCCCACACACACATGCACTCATAGCATACACACACTTTTCATTTTTAAATGTATAAAACTTACCCTCCTGGAGACTGGACCTCCTCAATCATACAGTTATAATGGAGTAAACAAAAACAGGTAAAGGTGAAGGCTATGATCATAATTCCAACTATGAAACCGAGAAGACGTTTCCTAAAATCATCCATTCCTGATCCTGTTGATTCAGTAGTTTTATCAGCTGCAAAAAGATTGTACCATTAGGCAATGTGTTAGGTAACCCACTTCCCTCCCACTTTGAGAGTGATTTGCCACTGTACATTGAGTCAAATCTCTTTCTCAACGAATTTTTGAAAAGTATATTTAGTGTATATGAGTATTTCCTATGTGTTGGGGTGCTTGCTTGGATGTATTCATGTACACCACATGTATGTATGCCTGATTAGAAGAGAGTGTCAGATACTCTTAAATTGTTGTTACAATTTCTTGTGAACCACCATATGATCACCAGGAACTGAACTGAGCCCTCTGTAAGAGAAACAAGTGCTCTTAACCACTGAGCCATCTCTCCACTCCATCATTTATTTATTTTAAGTTTAAGAAAGTTTCCATTATAATTTTCGTGTGTGTGTGTACATATGGGCAAGTGGGCTTCCTCATGTGTGTTTGGAGGTCAGAGGACAACTTTAGGTATTTTTTTCTATCACTATCTTAATTTTGAAATCTCTCTCTCCCTCTTGTGTGTGTGTGTATGTGTGTGTGTGTGTGTGTGTGTGTGTGTGTGTGTGTGTGTGTGTGTAGACTTTTGTGTGCATTTGAATTTGTCTGTGTATGGACAAGTGCCTGTTTCAGTGTACATGTGGAGGTCAGAGGAAAATCTTGGGTGTCATTCCCTGTCCTCTACCTTGTTTGAGACAGGGTCTCTTCTATTGTTTATTGCTGCACTAAAAACAAAGCTAGCTATTCATGACTTTGTGAGGATTCTCCTGCCTGCCTCCTATCTCACTGTAGGGACACTGGATTATAGATAACTTGCCATTGTGCTCAGCTTTATGTGGGGTTGGGGGCTCTGAATGTAGTCATCATACTTGTACAGCAATTGCTTTGCCCACTGAGCCCTCCAGTGTAATTTTATTTCCTTGAGCACATCCTGGAGTAGTATCTCTAGCTAATCTGTATCATTATCCATATTGCCTCTGAATCATGGGTGGTTATTTCAGTAATGAAGATTTTGAGTGTATGCTATGCATAGGTGACTACATTTTAGTGTTAATATGTGAATTATGTGAAAGAAAACAGGACACAGGACAGGATAACAACACACCATGGGCATAGTAAATGGTACATTATGAACAGCCACTTCAGAGGCTAAGAGTGAAGGGTCATTTCAGGCCAGGTACTCCAAATAAGCCTGAACAACACAGTAAGAACCTGACTCCAACAACCAAACCCAAATCAAAACAAACCCATTCTACTCAAGTCCTCCAGTAGATTTATTCACATTTTCTAGTTTTGTTGGCAGACTTGGTGTCAAAGGGAAGTCAGAGGGCACTGTAACTATATTCTTGAGGTTTAGAATTTTCACATAAAACTTAAATATCAGCTATTGTACTCAGAATTCTTAAAAACATCATAATAGTTAGTAACACCATTATAACAGCATATTTCTTAATCTACAACTCTTAATGACACAAATTAATAAAAACACATGATACAGTTAATACATTTTAAACATTAAGCTTGGGCACATACCTGTGGGGGTGGTGGTGGTGGTAGTAGTAGTAACAGTAGTCGTAGTCGTAGTAGTAGTAGTAGTAGTGGTAGTAGTAGTAGTAGTAGATGATGATACATTAGTTTTGTTTCTAGCTAAACAATTGATTGTCCAAATGGACAAGAATAGGACATAAATATGAACCTTCATGGCCAGAGTATGGCCACAGTGTTTCTTTGGCTAAGGCTACTGCTGTATATTATTTACCTCAGACTGGTCTTGGGGTTTATGACATCACTGTCATTTTGCATCAGACCTTGACAACATAATCTCCCTGTGGAAAAGCAGCAAATTTTATGAATAGATATTACCAAGTGGCTTTTAAAAGTTTATATATTTTATTTTATGTCCATGATGATGTGGGATAATGTTCTTGTTCACCGTGAAGATTTGTTACTCATAGTGGTTTAATAAACTGTTGATTGGACAGTAGTGAGGCAGGAAGTATAGGTATACTACCAGCCTAGGAGATTTCTGAGAAGCGGAAAGGCAGAGTAGCAGTCCCCAGCCAGACACAGAAGAAGTAAGATGAGAGTGCTTTACTGAGATAAGGTATTAAGCCACGTGGCTAAACATAGAGAAGAATTATGGGTTAATTTAAATTGTAAGAATTTGTTAGTAATAAGTCTGAGCAATAGACCAAACATTTTATAATTAATATAATTATAATATAGAATTAATAATTATATATTCCATAAATAATATAATTTATAATTTTATAATTAATATAAGCTTCTGTGTATTTATTTGGGATTTGGAACTAAATGGATTCAGGACCATGTGTAACAGAAACTTCTGTCTACATCATGAATGTTTTGCCTACATGTGTGTCTGTGCACCATATTTGAGTAGTGCATACAAGGATAAGAAGAGGGTGTCAAATCCCATGGAACTTGAGTGACAGTTGTTAGCTGCCATGTTGGTACTGCAGATTGAATCGAATTTCACTTATTTCTTATTTGAATGATATTTAGAATAAACTTTAGAGTTGATATTGGAACAAGTTGAGACTTGGGATTAATTATGATGGAGTAGATGTATTAAAAGGATGTGACTTGGAGGCCAGAGGTAGCAGATTCACCTGGAGCTAGACAGAGCAGAAAGCTCATACATTTGAGGCTAACCTGAACTACACAGTTAGGCCCTGTCACTAACAACCCCTAACATTCCCTAACAACGTTATCCATTTCAGTCTGGGGAAGAGAGATAAGGGAAGGGGTTTTGTAGCTAGAGTTTATTTGGTTGTATTAAAATATCATGACCAAGAGTAACTTTGGAAAGAAGGAGTTTATTTTAACTTACAGTTTCAGATCACAGTCCATCATGAAGGAAAGTTAGGAAAGCCACTCAAGGCAAGAACCTGAAGGCAGGATAAAGCACCTCAAGTACTAAGTACAGGTCTAATTTCACAACAGAGTAAAAAGAGTGATCCCATGTCTCATGTATGTTTGAAAACAAGAGCAGCAGCAGCAAAAAAAAGAAGGATGTGTCAATAACTGGCTATTATTCCAAGCTGGAATTCCTTCGGCCTTTGCATAAGAACTTGTTTCTTATTGAAAATCAGTACAACCCGGAATTTGTAATTTGTACATTTCTCAATTTCTTTACTGTGTTAGAAAATCCTCTCACATTACAAGGGGAAATTACAATTTTAATTTACATGTTTTTAAGTTGCATGATTTGTAACTGTCCTGAATGAAACTATCAGTCTTGGAGGAATAAAATTGTTATAACAAATTAAAACTAATTTGTTTGAAAGGGTATTCCCTTTGCAATTATGATTAGCTTATGTTTTTGTAACTAACACAGGAACTCACTGTCTTTACTAATTTATAAATAACAGTTTCTGCATGTCAAGTGACATCCAAAGTGGAAATCAAGTTGTCTAATGATCTTTTTCTGTACACAAATTAATACTTAGTTAACTATTATTTTGTCAGAGAAAAAGACTGCCAGAGAGTGTTGTAATTAGAAATGTACATCTAAAATTCTGTAAAATAATATGCTAAACTGAGGAGACAAGACTTCAACAAGCAAGAAATTGTAGATTAAGGTAGAAGTATAAATAGAACTTTAAATACTAAATTTGTTAAAGTACTTCTCAAGAAATAATTGGATCCACAAGTTTATTGCTAAGAAAAGGTTACATACTATGAGTCTCAAAGCAATAAATAAATGAATACATAAAATCATGAAGGATGAACCTCTATAGGAAGAGTTTTCCTGTGTCGGAAGCCACTTTTGAATAACCACTCAGAGTCTTAATATTAATTATAAATTCTGGCCTCATACCTCAAGCTTATTACTAATAGCCAATACAACTTAAGTGAACCCATTTCTATTAATCTCTGTGTTGTGCCTAGGCTCATGGCATTCACCTCTCTATGCCATTCTTCCTCCCAACATTCTCTCTGTGTCAAGCTGTGTCTCCCAGTCTCTTCCTGCCCAGCTATTGGCCAATCAGCTTTTTATTAACACTGAGAGCAATACATATTTACAGTGTACAAAAATTGTTCCATAGCAAGTCTATGCAAAAAAAATAGATAAAAAAATAAAAGAACCTAAAGCAGCCATGGTGATGGTACTGCTTACCGGTTTGCTTTCTATGGCTTGTTTGGCTTGTTTCCTTATAGAACCCAGGGCCACCTGCCCCGGGGTGGCCCCACCTCAATGGGCTTGGCCCTCCCAAATCCATCACTAAGAAAATGCCTTACAGCTGGATCTCATGGAGGCATTTCCTCAACTGAAGCTCTTTCCTCTTTGATGACTCTAGCTCCTATCAAGGTTAATAAAAAAAAAAACCAAATCTAGCTAGCACAGGGGATAAGAGTAATCAGAATGCATTTTAAAATTGTCAAACAAATTTAATGAACAAAAATATTAAAAACAGGATAAAGATGACTAAATTGGCAATTGACATTTTATGTATGTATAAGACTATTTAGCCAAGGTCAAACAGTCTGCAGGATCCTTAATGTAGATGTAGCTTTTCCATAGTACTTGAGTTTACAAAATGCCAATTATAGAGTATTTTTATATACTTGAGACCAAGATTAACTGTATTGACCCCCAAATTACCATAGTACAAGTCCTTGTACTCAAGAAACATATCAAGTAGGGTACACAAGTATGATAAAGTGGCTATGTTCATGTTAAGTTTAGTATGTGGAAAACTATCATTCTAAAAGTGATGGGAAAGAATGGACTAGGAAGAACTTCCTCTGGTTGTGGAGGGATTATTTAGAAAGTAAAGAGAGCATGGTTACCAAAATTAAAGTTCAAGAATGAAGAAAGACTAATGGATGAATTTGATAAATGTTGAAGAGGTTAAAGCCTCTGAATTATTGATGGAATGATGTAAAGGTATAGTTGAATGATCTCAGGATTTGGAGGTAGTTAATTAGCTGATTATTTATTCCTCTCATGAAATAGAGGATACAGGAGAATGAGATTTGAGGAAAATGAAATTGGAAGAAGTGCTAAAATCAATCTGGAATTTTGTTTGAGATCCCCATGAGTTAGGTCATCAGCATCCTTAAAGAGTTTCCTAACACTCTTATCCTATTGGAAGTCTGGGAAGACTATGACCTTCTCTCCTCATAGTATTTTTTAAACGGAGCAAGTGAAATGAATCAGATTACAAAGAAAAGAAATTATACTGATACATAATTATCAAATAAAGATATTTTAATGTTAGAATAAATGTAATTATTAGTTTATTAAATGATGTGATGGTAAATCTCATAATGCCTATAAGTTAAAATAATGATTAGTATCAATAATATTTTGATATATCAGCAACACACATGATATATGAAAATATTTGTGATTTTTATCAATGACAATGATCTACATATATGAATAATTGGAAAAATGTTAAATATTCACTAGAGATTAGTAAATATAAAAAGTTAACATTTTCAGCTTTTGGAGAGATGTTTCAGTAAAGAGCTTGCAGCATAATCATTAAGACCTACCTTAGATACCTCCAGTAAGCAAAACCAGTGTTGAAAAGGTAGGAGCAAGTGGGTCCCAGAGGCTCACTGTCTAGACAGCCTAGCATAGTTGGTGAGCTCTTGGCCAGTGAGAGACCCTGTTTCCATAAACCAGGAGAATAGCCCTGGAAGTAAGACAGCCAATGTTTACCTTTGCCCTCCACATACATGCTTATATTGTGTACCCAAAAACATGTACCTGTACACATACAAACACACTTTTAAAATATTATGGTTTTTGCTTGTTTGTTTTGGGTTTTTCAAGACACGGTTCCTCTGTGTAGCCATGGCTATCCTGGAACTTGCTTTGCCGACCAGGCTAGCCTCAAACTCACAGAGATCCACCTGCTTCTGGCTTTTGAGTGCTGGGAGGTGTGTGCTATCACTTCCTAGCCAAAAGTTGTGTTTTTATCTACTTTTGCTTATAACCAAACTCTATTCATGGTTCTGTGTCACAGATCCCAACCTAGATGCTAATTCTATTAAGTAGAAGTAGATATTAAAGACCCAGGGAGAGAATGTAAGGAAGAACGCCCAAGACAAAATTCTGAGGGACCCCTATGTTTATAATTTGGATAAAGAGGCTAATCCAGAAAAGTAAATGAAGTGCCAGAGATAGTAGAACAATGATGGCAGAAATCAGATCTCAGTGGGTTGCAGAGTAATCAAGAGTTGAGAAAGAGATATTAGCATTTTTATTTTTGTGGTAAAATACCACAACCCAAAGCAACTTCTAGATAAGTTTATTTTCACTTACAGTTCCAGAGAGAAAGGTCATAATGCTAGAGGGAAGCATGGAGCAGGATTCTGAGAGACCACATCTTCAACTGCGAACATGAAGCAGAGAGAACAAACTGGAAGGAGGGCATGGATATAAACGCTCAAAACCCACCTCTACTGATATATTTCCTCCAGGATATCTTCACCTCAGTTCCATAATATCCTTCAAAAATCACCATCCACTGGGGACCAAATGCTCAAATACCTCAGCCTGTGGGAGACATTTCTAATTTAAAACACCACAGCTGGCATATACAATTGCTTTCAAATTTGAGTATAAACAGTGGCAAGATCAAATTGCTAGTTTGCCTTAGTTGGTTTGAAACGCCATGCCAAAGGGAAAGCCCAATAGGAGCTACCTAAATAATAGATCTTTAGTACTCAGTTATGGAGATTGTTTTTTGTTTGTTTGCTTGCTTGCTTCTTTATTGTTGTGGTAAAATACTGATCAAACGAAATTTGAGAGAGGAGAGGGTTTATTTGAGCTTACAAGTTATATTCTCACAAAGCTGAGGCAGGAACTCAAGGTGGGAACCTAGAGGCAGGAACTGAAGCAAAGACCAGGGAGGAATGCTGCTTACTTGCTTGCTCCCTGTGACTCATGAACTTGCTCTTTTATGTGACCTAAGACAATAAACCCAAGAAAGGACAGTATCATGTAAGCATATAATGTACTCAGAAGGTATAACCCTCCCACCACTGCTTGGTATTTACCTGCAAGATCCCCAGGTTAACATATTGCAGAGGTAGTTTCACAACAATGCTTATTGCATCACTCTTTTCACAATAACTGTGGAATGGAACCAACCTTGGGATACAACAGAGAAATGGACAAAGAAAACATCATATATGCACACAGTGTAATTGTGCAATGGAAAAGTAAAAATCATTTTTAAGGAGGTAGGGCAGAGACCTGAGGTCAGTGAGGAAAGCTGGAAATAGATGCTGTAGGGAATGGAAAGACTAAAGAAACTATCAGATGTGATAACAGTTGGGAATTGTGCCTTTCTCTGGATAATGAGAAAAATTATTTTCTTTAATGATAAAGGTATTTCTATGGTAGATGATAGGTTCATTAAGTTAAGAAATTAATCATTGTAATTATTCCTACTCGGGAAATAGATGTTAATCAGAACTGCTATATAAGAGAGCATTCAATTTACTGAGGGTTTTTCCCTGACAACCACATTCTGTCAGTACATGACAAATGGACAAGCATACACTATTCAAAGAGCTGACTCATATGAGGGCTTTGAGCCTAGACTCCTAAAACAGAGGCATCAGGAGATGCCATGCTTAAGCACATGTCCTAGTCTCCCTTTGCTTAGCCTATTTTTGCCTGACCTGGTTTCTGTATCACCATATAGACAAGGGAGGTTTATACGTAAGACATTTCTTCTGGAGAGGTATATATGCATTACAGGTATGTGGCAATGGAGGAAGCAAACTGCATTCTCACAAATTGATTTGCTCTTGTAATTTTGTGTTGTATGCCCATGAATTGGCAGTATTCAGTTAACAAGTGGGGCTTCTTCTGTATTATGGATGCTTCAATGGTAAAGGAAATTATGTGTGGGAAAATATTAAAGAAAAGTACTTGTGTGCTAGTAGAACTGAGAATAACAGGTTCAATTTCATTAAGGAGGTCTAGGGCCAGTTACTTTGTAGAAACAGTACTGGAACGTAATTCTGGAAAACAGACTATGAGAAAATGAAAGAAGTATGTCTTAATGAAGGAGACAAGCACACATACAAAAACACTGTGGTGACAAATTGGAAGAATCAAATAAAGAATATATGTGGTTAAAAAAGAGAATGTGAGCCTCTCCTTCCCACTCCATAGGCTTGGCTCTTCCCTTTTCCATGCTGCCAAATAGGCCTTATCCCATCCCACCTCATAGGTAGCTGGAGTCCTCTGAGCCCTCCCTTCCTTACCCATCAGGTAGCCTATGCTCCTTTAATTTCAATGCCATATTCCGTCTGGTTTTTCTTTTATGATCTCACTTCCCTGAGATTCTGGGTTGGCATTCCTCTGCCCAGCCCTGCAGGGCTGCCAGCTTCTCTGGGATTTTGCCTCTGTGTGCTGCCAGTCTGCTAGGCTACTCTGAGATCTTCCATCCCCATTTTTTAGACTAGGCCCACTCCTTCCTACCCTCCAAATTTCTGACTCCTTCTGGTTCTTGTTTCCTAGTGCTCCCTGTTAGGCCCGGACCCTTCCTATACATTAGGCCTCTCTACTTCACACCCATCTTCTCCAGATATATCCCCAATTACCAATTGGCTAGAACTTACTAAGTACATTATTGATTTCCTATTGCTGTGATAAAACATCATGGACTAAGATAACATATAGAAGGAAAGGTTTAGTTGGAGCTTACAATTCCAGAGGGTATGGGTCTATTGATATCTTGGTCTTGTTGGGAATATGCCAGCAGACTGGCAGAAAACTGGAGAAAAATCTGAGAGCTAACATCTTGATCCACAAACAGAAAGTAGAGCATTCATTAGGGATGGCAGGAAGCATTTAAAGCCTTAAAGACCACCCCTGTGACACACATCCTCCAACAGGCCTTCTAATCTTTTCAGAATAGTTCCACCAACTGGTGACCAAGTATTTGAACATAAGAGAGCCATTCTTAACACATTACATCAAAGAAGGACAACCAAATATGGAGAGCCATACCAGAAATCAACTTAGGAAAGAAGCAGCAAAAGGTATACTGATTTTGGACAGTGTCTGTTCCCATTAACCATAACTCCTAAAAAAAACAAGGGTTGTAACCTGCAACCTGGATTACCAGTTCCACAAAGGAAAGCAATGCCTCAACCATCTTACAACTTAATCTCTCATGAACATTATAAATAACTACACTTAAGAAAAGTCATTTAAAACCAGGCATGGTAGCTCATGCCTTTAACCCCAGTGGAAATTACCTAGAAGATATTCTAGACAAAGAATTTAAAAGAACACATGTACCTATATTCAAACAATTAAAAAACAGAGGTGAGTTAAATGGGGACATAAATGCAAAATATTAGAATATATTTAACAAAGAGAATTGAAGAAAATCCACATTGAAATGATTCTGGAAATGAAAAATTTGGTAAACTAGATTTTAAAAAGCAATGGGAAATCATCTCAACAGAATGGATCATATAGAGAACAGAGTGTGAGGTATATAAGGCAAGGTAGATGAAGTGGATCACTCAGTAAAATGTTACGTGGATTTATGCCTTTTCTTGGGCTTTTTTCCTTTGGTTTGTTTTATCCTCTTCCAATATGTTAGTTTTTGTTTAATCTTACTATATTTTCTTATCTCTTGATGTCTGTTTTCTAATAAGACACAAAAGGGGAGTGGATTTGGATGGGAGAAAAGATGGGAAGAAACTGGGAATACATGGAGGAAAAACCATAAACAGGTTATATTATGTGAGAAAAACAATCTGTTTTCAGTAAAAGGACAAAAGATTGAAGGAGAAATAAACATTTTCCAAGATAAAGACAGATTAAAGGAATTTATGACTGCAAGGCCAGCTTTGACTGGCCTGGAATTATATGTATAGACCAGGCTGGCTTTGAACTCACAGAGATTCTCCTGACTCTGCCTCCCAAGTGCTGGGATTAAAGGCATGTACCACCATTCTCTCTCTCTCTCTCTCTCTGTATGTATGTATTATGTATGTATGTATGTATTATGTATGTGTGTATATGAGTATACATGTATATATATATGTATGTATGTACATGTGTGTGTGTATGTATGTATGTGTATGTGTGTGTTCATGAGGCCAAAAGAGGGCATTGGATGTCCTGGGGTTGAGTTACAGGCAGCTCTGAGCCACCATGTAAGTGTTGGCGACTAAACTCTGATTCTCTAGGAGGGCAGCAAGCATTCTTAACTGCTGAGCCATTTCTCCAGCACCATATCACACATTGTAAAGATGGATCTAAACTTGCACTTACCCTAATCCCAACCATACATCTTCAGTCTGCAGAGTATTTTTCTATAACAAGTAAAGATGCAGGGTTCAATGATTCAGCTCAGTGTTTCTAAATAGGCTCATGGTCCCCAGACCATGAGGAATCTTTCAAGGTCATCTAGCACAGTGCACTGCTCTTGGGTCACTGTTGTATGATTCTCAGCAAAGAATGTCTGTAGCAGATTTTTCTCCCTTGACTCTCCAGAGTTGAGCACTTGCTGATGTTCTAATTTCCTCTGTTATATCTGATTGTCTTATTCCCGATGTCTTGCCAGCATCTTTAGCCTGAAAATAGCAATACCTCTACCCTGAAAATTCGAGTTTTGCCTTAACCACTTTTCTGCCATTGCAGCCTTATGGCTCTCTCCTGCTGCCCTCTGGTCCTCAGTTGACACTGCCATGTTTGATAGACCCTTTTAAGCTTTTCTTACTACATTTTTCTTGTTTATTTGTTTGTTTGTTTAAAACAGACAAGGTTTTGCTATGTAATCCTGGTTTTCCTGGAACTTGCTATGGACTATCAGTCTAGGCTGACTGTGTTTGTTGAAAACATGGTCTCATTATGTAGTACAGGTTGGCTTCGAACACACCCACATGTAGTCCAGGGTGATTTATAAATTTCTCTTACCACAGATTCCTTAGTATTGTGATTATAGGCATGAGTCACCACATCTGGCTCCTGGATTCCAATTAATTAAAAATAATATATGCACCTTATAAAACTTTCAACTCATATAGTCATTTCCAGTTTCCTATGTCCCTTGTGTTCATCTTACCTCCTGAAAATTTCTTTAAATATGTATTAATCTCAGTTTACCATATTCCAGAAATCTTCATTATTATTTTTCTTTGCATTTTAAAATTCCTTAATATGTAAATCGAACTATTCTTTTCCTGGAAAAATACAAAAGCATAGTAATAATAAAATTTATAGATGCATTTCCACCCTACTCTATTCTCATTCTAGAGATAATAATTCAAATGTTTGATTATATCACTCATAACTTTTTAAAGATACTTTTTAAAATTATGTGTATGCGTGTGTGGGGGTATGTTAATATGAGTGCAGGTGCTTGTGGAGGTCAGAGGGATTAGATCCCTTGAAGCTGGATTTACTAGTGGATGATGGTGTGTAGAAGACTGCAGATAGACCCACGTCTATTGCCACACACAAAACTCAAGTCCAAATGGATCAAAGACCTCAACATCAATCCAGCCACATTGAACCTCTTAGAAGAGAAAGTAGGAGGTACCCTTGAACAAACTGGTATAGGAGACTGCTTCCTGAAACTCCAGGGGCACAGAAACTGAGAGAAACAATTAATAAATGGGACCTCTTCAAACTTAGAAGCATTTGTAAGGCAAAGGACACAGTTGACAAGACCAAATGGCAGCCCACAGACTGGGAAAAGATTTTCACCAATCCTATATCCGACAAAGGGCTGATCTCCAAAATACACAAAGAACTCGGGAAACTAGTCAACAAAACACCAAATAACCCTATTAAAAAATGGGGTACAGAACTGAAGAAAGAATTCTCAATAGAGGAAATCAAAAAGGCTGAAAGACACTTAAGAAAATGCTCCACATCCTTAGCTATCAGGGAAATGCAAATGAAAACAACTTTGAGATACCATCTTAATCCTGCCAGAATGGCTAAAATTAGAAACACCAATGATGACTCATGTTGGTGAGGATGTGGAGAAATGGGAGCACTCTTCCACTGCTGGTGGGAGTGCAAACTCATACAGCCATTTTGGAGATCAGTATGGCGGTTCCTCAGAAAAATGGGAATTAGTTTACCACAGGACCCGGCAATCCCCCTCTTAGGCATGTACCCAAAGGATTCACATCCATGTAACAAAGACATCTGTTCAACTATGTTCATAGGAGCATTATTTGTAATAGCAAGAACATGGAAGCAACCTAGATTCTCCTCAATTGAATAATGGATAATGAAGATGTGACACATCTACACAATGGAATACTACTCTGCAGAAAAAAATAATGGTATCTTGAAATTTTCAGGCAAGTGGATGGCACTTGAAGAAACCATCCTGAATGAGGTACCCAGTCACAAAAAGAGGAACACAGTATGTACTCACTCATATATGGATTTTAGACCTAGAGCAAAGGATCACCAGCCTATAATTCACACCACCAGAGGAACTAGGATACAAGGTTTATTCTAAGAGATTCATATAAAGTCCCTCAGAGAACTGGGAAGGAACAAGTCCACCAGAGCACAGGGGAAGTGGGGGGGGGGCAGCGAATGGAGATAGAAGTAGAAGAAAACGAGGAGGAGGAACGAAAAACACATGTGACCAGGAAGATTGAACCTGGTTACAAGTAGAAGACAGGAGAGAGAGAAAGAGAGAGAGAGAGAGAGAGAGAGAGAGAGAGAGAGAGAGAGAGAGAGAGAGAGAGAGAGAGAACATAAAAGAGGGAGCCAATATTGGTTTGAAGAAAATATTGAACACAAAGAAAGTTCTAGAGAACTACAAGACTGCTGCCAACTAACAATTTGAGCTTCCATGGAAAGGCTACCATAAATGCCCTTCCCGGAGAGTGAGATCAACAACTAACTTATCCATGGAGCCCTCAACTAATGCCTGTTGGAAACAGGAGCAAACACCCATACATAAACACTGAGTCGAACTAGAACCCAGATGCAGATGGAGAGGACAAGGCCAGGCGCCAGAAACACATAGAGACAGCTTACCTGAACAAGGAGGAGCTAACGGGCCACCAGACTGATAGCTGGGAATCCAGCATGGGACTGACTCAGGCCCCCCTGAATATGGGTCTCAGCAAGAAGGACTGAGCAGTTTAAGAGACCTCAGACAGTGGAGCCAGGATGTATCTATCCCTGGTGCACAAAAGGTCTTTGCGGACATATCCCCCATGGAGGGATAACTGCCTTATTCTAGAGACAGGAGAGAAGCCCTAGTCCCTACTTCACATGACCTGTCAGATCTACATGACCCCAACTGGATGGCATTCCCCTACATATGGAATTGGGGTGGGGGTATGGGAGGGGAGGGTGGTTAGGGTGCATGTGAGAGGGCAGAGAGAGTAAAAGGGAAGGAGGGAGGAAGAGAGGGAGGGAGGGAGGGAGAGTGAACTGGGATCGACATGTAAAATAATAAATTAAATTTAAAAAAATGCTTTGACTCCAAAATTTAAGTTGAAGGACAAGTTACTGGGGAAAAGGATTTCTACTTTTGTTTCCACAGAAAATGAAAAGATGTTGATTCCTTCCAGACTAATGTGGTTTGATCAAGCCAGACTGCCTGAAACAGAGTACCAGGTGATTCTACATTCAAAACAGCTGGACAAAGCAGCCTTAGAGACTACAGCCAGGATTTCTGAATCTTCTTCGAATCCCCCATGACAGCACCCCTTACCAGCAGGAAGTAGTTTGGAAAGAACAACGCCCAAATTCCCAAATACTCTCTATAAAAGTTTGTTTTCATTTAAATGGACTTGGTTATATAAAATAAAAAAAAATTTAAGGTCAAGGACAGCCTAAACCAAAAAAGACCTTGTCTTAATAGAAATAGAATAGCAATATCAATAGCAATAGCAATAGAAACAAAGGTTGACATACTTTTCATTCATTTTTCCCAACCAGTTCAGGCTGGAGGATTTACTAATCCAAATGAAATGCACACAGGAGAAAGTAGCATTTATTTAGCACCCATAGATGTCAGGCAGGATGCTCTCCCAGTTCTTGCCTTAGTTCATACTATTTGTAAATGGCAGAAAAGGAGATAATGAAAATAAACAACTATAAATTAAAAATATAAAATAAAACATCATTAGTACATTATGTATGAAAGAATACAAGTGATGTATGCTTACATATTTATATAAATTTATGAAGTTGTGTAATAAAATGGATATTTGTGAACCCTTTAACTAACATAATACCAGCATTTCATGGAGATTGCTTGTATCCTCCTGACCCTACACTTCCCTTTCCTTGGCCTGAGTTAGTTCCTCTCCTGACTTACTTTCCCATCCACTTGATTCCCTCCCCTCCTCCTCCTCTCTCTGTCCTTCCATCCTTTCCTTCACCAGGTTATCCTGTTGCTCGGGCTGGCCTTGAACTCTCCATCTTTCTTTTTCCACCTGTGGGCGCAGTGATTATTGGTGTGTGCCACCATACCTACTCATTCCCTTGATTGCCTTAAGGTTTTGTCTATGATGCAGGTGTCTCTAGTTTTTCTTGGTTCTGAAAAAAATAAGAATGGAGGACTGGAGGTGTAGCAAGTGACAGAGCACTTAAGTTTTACCATGTGTGAGAACTTGGGTCCCATCTCTAACACAGAAAAAGGGAAAGGGACAAGTAGAGGCACTTTTTATGTCTCTCCTATAATTGCTTTATTTTTGTTGTGTATAATATAATTCTTCTCAGTGACATCCAGTATCCTATTACATGAATGTATTTACTCTTTTTTCTGTTGATAGACAATAACCTGCTTCTAGGTTTTCACTGTTACATTCTTCTAGGTTTTCATGTTACATTCAGTGCTGTTATTAGTGTCCATGTACATGACTTGTGACAGTTGTGTACAAAAGTTTCTCTCTGGAAGAGAATGGATATATTACAGGAGTACAAATGTCTCTGTTTTATAAGAAAAACTAGTATCCTTCCCCAAATAAGTTGTACCAGCTTATATTCCTCCAGAATATATGAGCTCCTACTAGCTCCCATGCTTCTGGTCTTTTAAAGTTGCAAAACCTTTACATTTTAATCAAACTAGTGGCAGTAAAATGGTATTAAAGCCATTGTGGTTTTTCAGGAGTTTGTCAAATTTAAGTTTTCAAGTTTAGTGGCTTTAAGTCATATCCTTTGATGGGGCTGAGGGACAGAATTCTAGGTGGGATAAACTGTTAGGTTTATCTGAGTCAGGTTAGAGCATGTATAAAACAGAAGCAAAGCCAGCATAGATGGGTCACCATGAGCCCCATCCTGCTTCAGTCAGTTTCTTTTACCTTTTCCCCTACATCACATCTTGCCTGACTTGACCTATAACACTTGCCAGATTTCACTTGCTATACCTGACATCTTCTGACCAGCCCATTATTATTGAACCATGCTATGTGGTAAAATAAAATTCTTGCTATATTTTTAACCACATTGGTTCAAACTTGATCATGGGCTTTTTATCAGCTAGTCATAACATTTGGATGAACTGTCAGAAGGTCATTTCAGAGAATCTTTTTATCATTCTACCACTGATCCACTGTCAGTTTCTCTTAGATTATAAAACAACTTTAAAATTGATTTTTGAAAATTATGATTGTTTTTAGTCTTTGGTAGATTCTGATGCTGACTGAGTGAATCTGTCATTCTAACTCGGGTTTTCCTCATAGGATTACAATACAAAAAATTGAAAACAAAAGTCTCAAACTGTTTTAAACAATAGCTTGCAAAATAGCAGTTTTCATGAGAGCATTTTTTTTTTACATACTTATTTTGGTTGACTTTCTGAAAGTACCTTCTCTCTCCCTACTCGTTATCCATCACCAATATTTCCCCTCCACTTTCAATATCTCATATGTTCTATTACCCTCTGTCTTAGTTATGGTTTCTAATTCTGTGAAGAGACACCATGACTACAGCAGCTCTTATAAATGAAACATTTAATTGGGCTGGCTTACAGTTCAGAGGTTGAATCCATCATCATCATGGTGGGACATGGTGGCATGCAGTAAGATGTGGTGCTGGAGAAGTAGCTGAGTGTCCTACATCTTGCAGGCAACAGGAAATGATCTGAGGGTCACACTGAGCAAACTTGAGGAAAAGACACCTCAAAGCCCACACTCACAGTGACACACTTCCTCCAACAAAACCACACCCACTCCAACAAGGTCATATACTCACACACACACATAAAGAAACATTTATAAAAATTAGAAAATGAAAGAGAACATGCAATATCTTTCTGAGTCTATGCTTTAATATTCACGAAGTAAGTAAAGTTTGCTTTTAGCTATTTATGGTAGTTAGATTCTGAGGATAGTGCCTGATAAACCATACTGCTACCTGGTGTTCATGTTTTTCTGCAATCCTTGCCCTCATTAAAATGTAGGCTGTCCTGTCTTGGTGTTAACGAATAGAATGCTACAGAAGGGATTGTCTTAATTAGCATTTTATTGCTGTGAAAAGACACGAGGACCACAACAATTCTTATAAGGAAATCATTTAATTGATGGGGCTTGCTTACAATTTCACAGGTTCAGTCTTTTATCATCGTGGCGGGGAATATGGCAACATGCAGGCAGATGTGGTGCTGGAGGAAAAGCTGAGAGTCATACATCTTTCAAATACCTGAGCCCATGAGAGACATTTCTCATTTAAACCACCACATTCTACTCCTTGGATCCTATAGGTTTATGGACATATCATAATGGAAAATGCATTTAGTCAAACTTCAAAAGTCTCCATGGTTTTTAATAGTCTTAATACTATCTAAATGTCCAAAGTCACTTCTGCAACTCAAAAAAATCTTATGACCCTCTGTAAAATCAAAATCAAGTTACATACTTCCAACTTACACTGGCACAGAATATATGTAAAACAAAGGAATGGGGGCATAGTGAACATAGATAATCTTACTTTTTTCTTCATAATCTTGGGACTTTTATTTCTTTTTCTTGTCTGATTGTATTGACTATGACATCTAATAAAATGTTGACTGTAGATAGTAAAAAAAGGGCATCTTTGCCTTGTTCCTCATCTTAGATAAAAGTTGCCTTTCTTAGTTACTTTTCTACTTCTGTGCCAAAGAATCATGACCAAGGAAACTTAAAAAATAAAGCATTTAATTGGGCTTATGATTTCAGAGAGTTAGAGTCCATGATGGTGGAACAAAGACATGGTGGTAACAATAGCTGAGAACTATAAGCTGAGATCTATAAGCAGAGCACAGCGGGGAATGGTATGAGTCTTTTGAAATCATGAAGCTTGCCCCAAGTGACATTCATCTTCTAACAAGGCCATGCCTCCTAATATTTCTCAAATAGCTGAGGGGAAAGTATTCAAACATGAGAGCCTATGGAAATCATTCTCATTCAAACCACCACAAAATTTTTCATACTTTCACCAATGTTGTGGTTTTAATTTAACATGCTCTTGATAGGCTCAAGCTTTATATGCTCAATTCTCAGTAATGTTTGGGGGGTTGGGGAGGCCTTTAGGAGGTGGGGCCTGACTTGTAGAAGTAGGTTCCAGAATCAGGTTCTTGAAAGTCATACTCCCCTTGGTTCCAGCTGTATTTCCTGCTTGCCGTATGCCAGGATGGTTCATCTGCCATAGATGAATTTGACCTGTTGCTACATCTTCCACACCATCATGGACTGAAATCTGTGTGAATCCATGAGCCCAAATAAGCCTTTCCTCTCTTAAATTGCTTTTGTCATAGTCTTATATTTTGTTATAGTAATGAGAAAAGCAATGAACACACAACCATAGAGTATGGCATTAAGTAGAAATTTCCACATGAGTACTTTGTCATACATGACACATATGTTGTGTTTCTTTCTATTTCTATTTTGTTTTATTATGGAAGGATGAATGTTTACTCATATCTTTTCAGCATAAATTAGAGGGATTATATATTTCTCCTTAATTTTTGTATTGCATTGATTCAAATGTTGAGATATTTCTACATTCCAGGAGTAAAACTCAGTTGGTCATGATGTAAAATCCCCACCTCCACCCCGAGACAGGATTTCTCTATGTACCTCTGGTTGTCCTAAAACTTGCTTTCCTTGAACATTGCCTTCCTCTGCCTCCTGAGTGTTAGAATTAAAGGCACACACCACCACCACACAGCAGGTAAAATACTTTTAATGTTACTGAATTAAGTTTGCTCCTGTTTTATTGTCAATTTATTTTCGGTGCTCGAGTTCTAATCCAGGGTCTCATTCTTGTTAGGCAAGTGCTGAGCCACTCAATTTACCTCTTAACAGTGTTTATATTTACATCTAACAAAATACGCACAAAACTGGCAGAATTCAAAGCTCTTTCTCCATTTTATACATCAGCAATCATACGCCCACCCTGATTCTAGTAGCCCTGCCCACTTAGGTCAGTACATGACTCTTCTCATAACCTTGCCCTTCCAGAGTTCCAGCATTCAGCCCTTCTTGCCAGTCCTACCTCACCACAGCCTTGCGTTCTGCCTCCAAGTGTGTGTCTCATCATGGGGTCAGGCTCCAAAGCTCCGCCCACATAACAAACGTCACAAATCAGCTGCACTCTAGAACTCCTGTGTCCGTGCCTGCACCCACCTGGTCAGGATCCATGGCCTTGCCCCAACTCTTCCTTAGTGCTCATGCCCACCCTGGTATTTCAGTGGCCCAACCACTGAGATGAGTCCTTACAGGCCTGCCCTACGGCCCACTAGACTGTGTATTGCACCATTTCACATCCCTAATTCCTACTAGGTACTCACAGCCCAACTAGGCTCTTCCTCAGCCCCGCCCCATTAATGCTTAATCTCAAGACTAGCAGCTCTGCCCAGGACCTTTTCCATACGAGCCCCCAACAAGCCTCCATCTTTATAGTGGTATCACACTCCGGTAGCAACCACTCACAACATTAAGATTCAAAGCTATGTCGATCCCAATTTCTTCTCCCTCCCTCCCTCCCTCCCTCCCTCCCTCCCTCCCTCCCTCCCTCCCTCCCTCCCTCCCTCCCTCCCTCCTTCCCTTCCTCCTTTACTCCCTTTTACCCTCTCTGCCCTCTAACCTGCACTCTAACCATCCTCCCCTCCCATCCCCCCACCCCAATTCCATACATAGGGGAATGCCATCCAGTTGGGGTCATGTAGATCTGACAGGTCATGTGAAGTAGGGACTAGGGCTTCTCTCCTGTCTCTAGGTTAAGGCAGTTATCCCTCTATGGGGGATGTGTTCGCAAGGTCCTTTTGTGCACCAGGGATACATCCTGGCTCCACTGTCTGAGGTCCCTTAGATTGCTCAGTCCTTCTTGCTGAGACCCATATTCAGGGGGGCCTGAGTCAGTCCCATGCTGGCTTCCCAGCTATCAGTCTGGTGGCCTTTAGCTCCTCCTTGTTCAGGTCAGCTGTCTCTATGTGTTTCTGCAGCCTGGTCTTGTCCTCTCCATCAGCATCTGGGTTCTACTTCAACTCAGTGTTTATGTATGGATGTTTGCCCCTGTTTCCAACAGACATTAGTTGAGGGCTCCATGAATAAGTTAGTTGCTGATCTCACTCTCCGGGAAGGGCATTTATGGTAGCCTTTCCATGGAGCCCTCAACTACATGTTCTCTTTTTAAAAACATTTTTGTAGTGTACCTATTCATGTGTGTGTGTGTGTGCTAGGCATCAGAACTCAAGTCTTCATGATGTGTAGCAAACATTTTACTGTTTAAGCCATCTCCCTAGCCCCTTTTTATCTTTTAAAATTCTTTTCTTTTGATTAGCTTGCAAAATAATGTGTTTCATTATTGCATTTTTGTATATTTTGTTGATTCTTTCTGTGTCTGTTTTTATCTCTCTCTCTTTCTGTTGTGCAGGTGAAACCAGAAATTTATGCATGTTAGACAAGAGGTCTTCACTGAGTTACATCCTTAGCTATCCCTTTAGCCTATTATTGGAGAGAAAAAAGAAAGTTTAAGCAATAAAAATATTAACACTCAGTAATCTGTGTGGTGTGATTATAGGTAGCTATTTTTAGTCATTTTCTGTATGTCTGAAATGTAATTAACATGTATATTTAACATGTATAGAATATGGTTTCTGAACTAGATAACATTGTACAAATGTTAGTCTATTATCATTATTTATATTAATACTTCCATTGTAAAGACAGCACGTGGCCATATAGTGAGAAGATAACACTTAAGTTGGGAAATAGCCAAGATGAAATTCCTGAAGATAATTTTAACATTCTAAATTTCAGTTGGATTTTTTAAATTTACACATGAATAATGGAGGGGATTGGTGAAAATGCTCCCAGTCTAGAAAAACCCCACTTAATGCTAAATGTAACAATGGAGAAAGTTGAAGAGCAAGCATCATATTTTTTTTCTGATTCATTCTTCACACTGGACTATGAGACTCGGAGGAGAACTCTTTATTTTACCTGCCATATCCCATGTTTAGTACTCTTAACTGTTGAGCAGTATCTTTGCCTCACCAACCCTTCTTTTCTCAACCACCCTATAACTCCTTAAGTCCAGAAAGCCTTTCCTAACCCTCCTAATTTGACTTGAATCCCTTCTTCTGAATTGTGTAGTCCACTGTGCCAGTTTCTGCCACAATGTGTGACATTGTATCTCTATCACCCCATGGTTAAATTGCCCTGCAGAGCCGCTTTTGGCCAGGGACTTTGTCCTCATGTTGTTCAGAAAAGGGACTGGAGCATAGAAGATTCTTAATAATCATAGTTAAGGAATGAAAGTGTATTAATTTTGTGATTAAATGTCTTAATTTACATGAATGTAGCAGGTGTCTGGATTGAATTAAAACTGAAACGCAGCTTGTGTGTGCAGGTGAATTGCAATTGCCATTATTAATTTGATTCTTACCATACAAGCAGCTAAAAAAGACACCAAGACCTAGCTGACAGCATACCCAAATGGGGCATATTGCAAAGGTCATAATTCACATGGTACAGTATCAATTTTGTGATGGTACTTTGTTTATGTTCATTTTTCTTCAACCCATCTGATTACCTATTTAGCAGTAACATATGTAACATAGCTGTCCAAATTAAAAACTTATTCTTTTAGTATTCAAGTAACAAACGAGTATTTATTAAACACTAGTTTCAAAACAAGATATATGGATATTCATATTCAATCCTTCCCCAAATGTATTAGAAGTGCTATTCATATGTTAGAGGTGAAGAAACTGAGACTCAGAGGATTGAATTACCCACTAAATCTCACTTGCTCTTTAAATCCAGGTGAGTTGTTTAGAAAAACCAGCATTTTAAATTATCTACTATATTACCTTTCTTTTTTAAAGATGGTATGGACAGAGGTTAAGATGGCTGCTAGTGATTTTTAATCCAGGTGGCTACTGTCCTAGAGGGTGGGGTAGTTTAGTGATTTATTAAAAATTAATATATGGTTCAGATGATAGACTGTAACTTCTTTGGTTAGGTTATAAGATATGGCAATCTCTGTCTGTCTATCTTATTGACTTAAGATGCCATGTTGAAAAAACTTAGGCAAGGATATTACTGAGACCTGTAATCAACTATAGAGAAACCAAGGTCTTTGGTTTCACAGACAAGGAACTGAATCTTACCAAAAATCATGTGAGTCTGTATATGAATCTTTCCCCAGCCAACCTTCAAAAATATAAAACCATCCCTGGTAAACACTTTGATTTTAATCTCATAAGAGATTCTGAATAGGTAGACTCAAGTTCTGCAGTACCTAGATATTTGACCCATAGAAATAGTGACATAAGAAATACATGTTCTTTTAGACTGTGAAATTGTGACAATTTTTATGCAGCAATAGGTAACTACTATAGGCATTAAAGATGCTGCTAAATCTATGCTATAGAGACTCCCAATTACTTCTAATTTAAGTATTTGGGAGCCAGTAGGAAGAGGATAGTAAGGTCAAGGCCAGTTCACAATATTTTCAAACCCCCCCTTTAAAAACAGAACAAAACAAAACAAAATATTCCATAGTTTCTAGTAGTTCTTTGTTCAGGGTCAGAAGCTCATGCGATTTTTACCTTCCATGTAAACCTGTCTGTTGGTGTCCTACAACCGACAATATACAAACTAAGCAGATTGTAGTTATATAATATGTGTGTGTATATGTGTGTGTATACACTCACACATATGTAACAATTAAAGACAAAGAAGTGAGAAACCATATATTTGAGAGAAACCAACATGGGTTGTACATGGGAGGAACTGGAGGGAGGAAAGGGAATGGGGAAATGATATAATTATACTTAATTTACAAAGATAAAAATATTTCAAAAGGTATACAAAACAAGCTAAGCTATACAGTAAATAGTACAAACACAGATGTTTACTATATGTCACATACTAAGTGCTTTATATATATATATATATTAACTCACATGTATCACATCCCCTATGAACTGTAAATATTTTTCTTACCCCTATTCTCTTCTCTTATACAGATATGTTTACGCAACCTGGCCACACATATATATAATGGCAAAACTTGGGTTTTCATCTAGGTATACTGTCTCTGAGAATTCTATGTACTAACCAGTCTCTATTGTCTCCAGTGTCATACTTTATGAAAAAAATACATGGCAGAACATGGCTATTCAATTAATACAAAATTTTAGCTATTAATAGTTATTTTGAAAATATGATATTTTAAACAGTGATACTAAAGTAGACTATGTAAGAACAATCTGTTTTTGCCTATCATAGTTCTATCAAGAAATGTCTCTGAAAATGTGACTGTGAAGGATGATGATAAAGCATTGGTATAGAAATGCATGTACATTTAAGAGAACTTTTGTGTAGTCTGATTTAGCCAAATGTTCTGAATAAGAACGGTAAACTACATTATTGTCTATCCTTCAAAAGTTTAAACTATTTTATTATTTTAAAGTTTGTGTGTGTGTGTGTGTGTGTGTGTGTGTGTGTGTGTGTGTGTGTGTGTGTGTGCAGATACCTGAGGAGGCCAGCAGAAAGCATGAGATCCCCTAGGTTTGAATTAAAAGCAGTTTTGAACTGCCTGATTTGGTACTGTGACCTCATCCTGGGTCCTCTGCAAAAGCAACTTGTGATTTTAACCACTGAAGTTGAAAGCAGAATTAAATAAAGAAACATGACTAGACACGATGGTATACACCTTTAATCCCAGCTCTTGGAAGCAGATGCAGGTGGATCTCTGTGAGTTTGAAGTCAGCATGGTCTACAACATAGAGAATTTCAGTTCTGACAGAATTACATAGTGAGACTCTGTCGCATAAAAACAAAGCCAAAAGAAAGACAAAAAAGTTTAGACCTGGAGAATTGTGTATTATTCTCAGGTTAGTATGCTACACATTTTTACTAGAAGTTAAAACATAATGAGAACAAGAAATAATCAGTCACCAGAAAACAACTATTTTCATATCTATCTATCTATCTATCTATCTATCTATCTATCTATCTATCTACTTATCATCAATTTATCTACCTAAGGAAGGGTTTCATTGTTTAATTCTCTCAGTCATGGAACTTGCTATGTGGATCAGAATGTTCTAAAACCCACAGAAATCTATATATTTCCACCCCCAAAATGCTGGGATGCAAGGTGAGCACAAAAATTCTGAAAACTCTGGGTGAACATGTTTCTAGTTTTAGAATTCTGTATGATTGGGTACTCCTGGGTAGCATATAACAATGGCAGTCATTGCGGGTATACAAAGTCTCCCAATATTCCATCCAAAACTAGTGCAGAGCAACAAGAAGAGAAAAAACTACAGAAATTCATGCCCTTACAATAACTTGAAGAGAGAAAAATATCCCAACTTCAAAATAAATCTGAGTAGAGCTCTGTGCAGACTTTCTTTTCTGCCACCAGCCCCAAATAATGACACAGAGACATCTTAGGCTTGTGTCTAACTAATTCTTATAACTTAAATTAACCTATTTATATTAATATATAGTCTATCGCATGGTGTTACTTTTCTTCTATCTTGCATTTCCTCTTTACTTTGGTGTCTCCTGGCATCTCCTGTGTGCCTAGATTCTCCTCCTCCCCTTTCACTCCCTATGAATCCCACCTATGCCTCCTGCCTAGCTACTGGCTGATCAGCTTTTCGTTCTCCAACCACAGCAAATACATCTTCACACAACGTACAGTTGCCACAACATGTGTGGGTAAAATATATTTAAAAGTACATGTAATTTGAAGGTGCAATGTTTGAAATAGTTTATGAGAAAGAGAAAGTAAAATAAATGGAGAAGAAGTTTTGGCAAATGGGTGGTGGTGGTGAGGAGCCCAAATATATGTTCAAACAGAGAAAAGAGAACCATATGGTTTGGGTATCTGGCTCAGGGGCAAAGCACATGTGTGAATCTAGATTAGACACTCAGTGCTTTGGGGAGAGAGGAAAGGAAAAAGGAACATAGTATAAAAGAACACACAAACTTAAGAGGAGCAAAAATAAGTGCAAGGCAAACAGATGAAAGGAAGTGATGGAGAGCAGATATGAAATTTCAGGTAATAAAATGGTGGATAAAATGAAACAAAATTTAGTTATTTTGTTGAAAATATTAATAAAATTTATTAACTTTGTGCTAAAAAAAAAGAGACTAGACATCTGAACTTGACAGTACTGACAGAAGAGGGCGCCATTAAAGTAGGAATCTTGAGGAATAACATCACAAAATGAACAACAAAAATGACTATCAGACTCATACAGAAGTATTGCTGAGAAGGAACTGCTGTAGCACCAGAAAAGAGGAAAGAATTCAAGTCAGTGGTTTGATCGCCTCAGAAAATCAAATACTGTCCTTTAACAGAAAGGAGCATTGTTGGGAACCAGCATAGCAACAAAATGATTCCTAATAGTGTTCTGCTAAACACATAGCTCAGTGTCTTGCTCAGCCATCATTGGAGAAGCTTCTTCCCATGAATACAGAGACCCAAAGCTGGACAAGGTGCAGAGTGTGAGAGACTTTGTAACAACTTGTCCTAAATGGGGCGTCTCTGTCAATTTACTCCCCACAGGGTTCAGGGAACCCTACAGAAGAAGATGCAGAAAGATTGTAGGAGTCAGAGGGAATGGAGGGCACCAAGGAAACAAGGCCTTCTGAACACAGCAGAATTAATGCACACGTGAACTCAGAGACTGGCAGAATGCACAGGATCTGCATAGGTCTTCACCTAGTGGCTTGCAGGGGAAATGCACAAGTGCCCCCATCCCTAACCGAGAGGCTGTCTTCAGCTGAGGCTTGTCCAAGAGTAGATGGCCAATACAAAATGAACTTACTTGTATTTTTTGAGTATTTTTTCTTACTCTACAGATCTTTTGCTTTTCTATCATTGTTTCCGATTTAGTGTTTTTAGAGGGTTTCTGTCTGTGTCTCCAAGTCTATCTGTGTTTCGGACGCTTTTGTCTTTGGCTCTTTTTCTGTTCACTTATTTGTTTTGCCCTATTCAGGGTTATTTGTTTTTATTTAATCTTATTTCCTTCTTTTTTTTCTTATGCATGTTTTCTAATGAGAGAACAAGAAAGCAGTTAGATTTGGAGAAGGGGGGAGGATCTAGACAGAGGTGGCAGAAGGGCAACCATAATCAGAATGTATTGTATGAAAGAAAGTCTGTTTGCAATTAAAAAATAAAGTTAAGAAACCAATCATGTGAAGGCAAAAAATTTAATTTCAGTAAACCATATGAAAGGGCCCCAAACAATGAAGGAACACATTCTCCCATATAACACCAAAGACAGTTCTGTTCAACATTTGTCTACTAAATGACATGATTTGCTGAATAATGGAGTGAGTCTCATCACAGCCAAAACATTATACAAGCTGGTTGTGAAAGGAATGCTAATAATGCTCCCAACAGTTTAAACCTAAGACCACACCATCATATGGTCACATTTCTCAGTTGTAGTTATTTACAGTTTCCAGAACCACACAAAGAACAAACCACAAAGATTTAAGGCTTCGTTATGTAATATAAAGCTCAGAGACAATGGATATATATATTATATATAATACTGGTAGCTATAATTCGATTGTGTCATACCTATTAGAATTTGGTTCTTAGCATGTAAACCCTTTATTTTTTTTTTTGTTTCTGTGCAGAAGCCATCAGTGAATTTTATTACTGATCCTTTAAAGGAAAGAATATATTCTCTCTTTCTTTCTCACCCCCTCTCTCTCACTTTTAGCAGTTCTGTGAAGATATAATTCCTTTGTTCCCATTCAGTTAGAAAATCATCATATTACTTGAACTTGTTACTTGATGACTTCTGTTTAGATAGTTTTTTTTATTTAATTTTATATAACAAAGTCCAATTAAATGAAAACAAACATTTATACACAATATTTGGGAATTTGGGCGTCGTTCTTTACAAATTACTTCCTGCTGGTAAGGGGCGCTGTCTTGGGGGATTCGAAGAAGATTCAGATATCCTAGCTGTAGTCTTTAGGGCTGTTTTGTCCAGATGTTTTGAATGTAGGATCAGCTTGTACTCTGTTTCAGGTGGTCTGGCGTGATCAAACCACATTAGTCTGGAAGGAATCCACATCTTTTCATTTTCTGTGGAAACAAAAATAGAAATCCTTTTCCCCAGTAACTTGTTCTTCAAGTTAAATTTTGGAGTCAAAGCATTTTTTTTTAATTTATTATTTTACATGTCGATCCCAGTTCCCTCTCCCTCCCTCCCTCCCTCCCTCCCCTTCAGCCCTCCCTTCCCCCTTCCCTCCCTTTTACCCTCTCTGCCCTCTGACATGCACTCTAAACACCCTCCCCTCCCATCCCCCCACCACAATTCCATATGTAGGGGAATGCCATCCAGTTGGGGTCATGTAGATGTGACAGGTCCTGTGAAGTAGGGACTAGGGCTTCTCTCCTGTCTCTAGAATAAGGCAGTTATCCCTCCATGGGGGATATGTTTGCAAAGTCCCTTTTGTGCACCAGGGATACATCCTGGCTCCACTGTCTGAGGTCTCTCAGACTGCTCAGACCTTCTGGCTGAGACCCATATTCAGGGGGGCCGGAGTCAGTCCCCTGCTGGCTTCCCAGCTATCAGTCTAGTGGCCCTTAGCTCCTCCTTGTTCAGGTAAGCTGTCTCTATGTGCTCCTGCTGCCTGGTCTTGTCCTCTCCATCTGCTTCTGGGTTCTAGTTCGACTCAGTGTTTATGTATGGGTGTTTGCTCCTATTTTCGACAGGCATTAGTTGAAGGCTCCATGGAGAAGTTAGTTGTTGATCTCACTCTCCGGGAAGGGCATTTATGATAGCCTTTCCACGGAAGCTGAGATTGTTAGTTGGGAGCAGTCTTGTAGTTGTCTCGACCTTTCTTTGTGTTCAACTTTATCTTCAAACCAATATTGGCTCCCTCTTTTATGTTCTCTCTCTCTCTCTCTCTCTCTCTCTCTCTCTCTCTCTCTCTCTCTCTCTCTCTCTCTCTCTCTCTCTCTCTATCTTCCATTCCTAACCCGGCCCAATCCCCCCCGCCCACACGCTCCTCCCTCCCCCCCCCCCCCTTTTTTTCCTCTTCTTTTCTCCTTTCTTTGCCTCCCCCACTTCACCTGAGCTCTAGGGGACTTGCCCCTCCCCATTTCTGTGAGGGACTTTATATGAATCCCCCCCCCCTTCCCCCCCCCCCCCCCCCCGCCCCGGTTCTTAGAATACACCTTGTATCCTAGTTCTTCTGGTGATGTGAATTATAGGCTGGTGATCATTTGATCTAGGTCTAAAATCCATATATGAATGAGTACATACTGTGTTCCTCTTTTTGTGACTGGGTTACCTCATTCAGGATGGTTTCTTCAAGTGCCATCGACTTGCCTGCGAATTTCAAGATACCATTATTTTTTTCTGCAGAGTAGTATTCCATTGTGTAGATGTGCCACATCTTCATTATCCATTCTTCAATTGAGGGGCATCTAGGTTGCTTCCAGGTTCTTGCTATTACAAATAGTGCTGCTACAAACATAGTTGAACATATGTCTTTGTTGCATGGATGTGAATCCTTTGGGTATATGCCTAAGAGGGGGATTGCCGGGTCCTGTGGTAAACTAATTCCCATTTTCCTGAGGAACCGCCATACTGATCTCCAAAATGGCTGTATGAGTTTGCACTCCCACCAGCAGTGGAGGAGTGTTCCACTTTCTCCACATCCTCTCCAACATAAGCCATCACTGGTGTTTCTAATTTTAGCCATTCTGGCAGGATTAAGATGGTATCTCAAAGTTGTTTTCATTTGCATTTCCCTGATAGCTAAGGATGTGGAGCATTTTCTTAAGTGTCTTTCAGCCTTTTTGATTTCCTCTATTGAGAATTCTTTCTTCAGTTCTGTACCCCATTTTTTAATAGGGTTATTTGGTGTTTTGTTGACTAGTTTCCCGAGTTCTTTGTGTATTTTGGAGATTAGCCCTTTGTCGGATATAGGGTTAGTGAAAATCTTTTCCCAGTCAGTGGGCTGCCCTTTGGTCTTGTCAACTGTGTCCTTTGCCTTACAGAAGCTTCTAAGTTTGAAGAGGTCCCATTTATTAATTGTTTCTTTCAGTGTCTGTGCCCCTGGAGTTATGTTCAAGAAGCGGTCTCCTATACCAATTTGTTCAAGGGTACCTCCTACTTTCTCTTCTAAGAGGTTCAATGTGGCTGGATTGATGTTGAGGTCTTTGATCCATTTGGACTTGAGTTTTGTGCATGGCGACAGACATGGGTCTATCTGCAGTCTTCTACACACCCTCATCCAATTGTGCCAGCACCATTTGTTGAAGATGCTGTCTTTGCCCCATTGTATAATTTTAGCTGTTTTGTCGAAAATCAGGTGTTCATAGGTGCGTGGATTAATATCAGGATTTTCAATTCGATTCCATTGGTCTACCTGTCT
Organism: Phodopus roborovskii; assembly: GCF_943737965.1. Taxonomy (NCBI): domain Eukaryota; kingdom Metazoa; phylum Chordata; class Mammalia; order Rodentia; family Cricetidae; genus Phodopus; species Phodopus roborovskii. The sequence goes on along the minus strand of NW_026125946.1, from coordinate 166,412 downwards.
ATTTTTATGCCAATACCAGGCTGTTTTCAGAACTGTAGCTCTGTAGTAGAGCTTAAACTCAGGAATGGTGATGCCTCCTGACGTTCTTTTATTGTATAGGGTTGTTTTGGCTATCCTGGGTCTTTTGTTTTTCCATATGAAGTTGATTATTATCCTTTCAAGGTCGGTGAAGAATTGTGGTGGGGTTTTAATGGGGATTGCATTGAATCTGTAGATTGCTTTTGGTAAGATTGCCATTTTTACTATGTTTATCCTACCTAACCAAGAGCATGGGAGATCTTTCCATTTTCTGGTATCTTCTTTAATTTCTTTCTTTAGAGTCACAAAGTTCTTATTATATAGGTCTTTTACTTGTTTGGTAAGCATTACACCAAGATACTTTATGTTGCTTGTGGCTATTGTAAAGGGTGATGTTTCTCTGATTTCTTTCTCTGCCTCTTTGTTGTCTGAAAAAAATAGGGCTACTGATTATTTTGAGTTTATCTTGTATCCTGCTAGTTTGCTGAAGGTGTTTATCAGCTGTAGGAGTTCCCTGGTAGAGTTTATTGGGTCGCTTATGTAAACTATCATATCATCTGCAAATAGAGACAGTTTGACTTCTTCCTTTCCAATTTGGATGCCCTTGATCTCCTTTTGTTGTCTTATAGCATTAGCTAGAACTTCTACTACCATATTGAAGAGATATGGAGAGAGAGGACAGCCTTGTCTTGTTCCTGATTTTAGAGGAATTGGCTTAAGTTTCTCTCCATTCAGTTTGATGTTGGCAGTTGGTTTGCTGTATATTGCTCTTATTATGTTTAGGTATGTTCCTGTTATCCCTGACCTCTCTAATACCTTTATCAAGAAAGGGTGTTGAATTTTGTTGAAGGCTTTTTCCGCATCTAGGGAGATAATCATATGGTTTTTCTTTTTCAGTTTGTTTATATGGTGGATCATGTTGATAGATGTTCGTATGTTAAACCATCCCTGCAATGCAGGTATGAAGCCTACGTGATCATGGTGGATGATTTCTCTGATGTATTCTTGAATTCGGTTTGCCAGTATTTTATTGAGTATTTTTGCATCGATGTTCATCAGGGATATTGGTCTGTAGTTTTCTTTCTTAGTTGTGTCTTTGTGAGGTTTGGGTACCAAAGTTATTGTGGCCTCATAAAAAGAGTTTGACAATAAACCTTCTGTTTCTATCTTGTGGAACAGTTTGAGGAGTAGTGGTATTAGTTCTTCCTTGAATATCTGGTAGAATTCTGCACTGAATCCATCTGGCCCTGGACTTTTTTTCGTTGGAAGGCTTTTGATGACTGCTTCTATTTCATTGCGGGTTATAGGTCTATTTAAGTTGTTTGTCTGTTCTTGATTTAATTTTGGTAAGTGATAGTTATCCAGAAACTTGTCCATTTCCTTTGAATTTTCAATTTTTGTGGACTACAGATTTTCAAAGTATGACCTGAAAATTGTCTGGATTTCCTCTGTGTCTGTTTTTATGTTCCCCATTTCGTTTCTGATTTTGTTAATTTGCATGTTCTGTCTCTGCTTTTTCGTTAATTTGGATAAAGGTTTGTCTATTTTGTTGATTTTCTCAAAAAACCAACTCTTTGTTGCATTGATTTTTTGTATTGTTTTCCTGGTTTCTATTTTGTTGATTTCAGCCCTCAAGTTGATTATTTCCTGGCGTCTGCTCCTGCAGGGTGAATTCGCTTCTCTCTGTTCTAAGGCTTTCAGTTGGGCTGTTAATTCTCTTATGTGACTATCCTCTGTTTTCTTCATATGGGCACTTAGTGCAATGAACTTCCCTCGTAGCAGTGCTTTCAAGGTGTCCCATAAGTTCGGGTATGTTGTATCCTCATTCTCGTTGAATATTAGAAAGTCTTTAATTTCTTTCTTTATTTCTTCTTTGACCCAGATGTGGTGCAATTGCATATTGTTAAGTTTCCAGGAGTTTGCAGGTTTTCTGCTATTTGTGTTGTTGTTGAATTCCAATTTTAAAGCATGGTGGTCCGATAAGATACAGGGGACTATTCCTATTCTCTTGTATCTGTTGAGGTTTGTTATGTCTCCTAGTATGTGGTTGATTTTAGAGAAGGTTCCATGTGGAGCAGAGAAGAAGGTATATTCTTTTGTCTTTCGTTCTATAGATGTCTGTTAACCCCAGTTGAGACATAACTTCTGTTAATTCTTTTGTTTCTTTGTTGAATTTCTGATTTGTGGTCCTGTCTAGCATTGAGAGTGGTGTATTGAAATCTCCCACTATAAGTGTGTGAGGTTTTATATGAGCTTTGAGTTTTAGTAGTGTTTCTTTTACGAATGTGGGTGACTTTGTATTAGGGGCATAGATGTTCAGAATTGAGACTTTGTGTTGATGGATTTCTCCTGAGATGAATATGAAATGACCATCTTCGTCTCTTTTGACTAATTTTGGTTTGAAGTCTAACTTGTTAGATATTAGGATAGCTACGCCTGCTTGCTTCTTATTTCCATTTGATTGGAAAATCTTTTCCCAACCCTTTACCCTGAGGTAATGTCTATCTTTGGAGCGAAGATGTGTTTCTTGTATGCAGCAGAAGGATGGATTTTGTCTTCGTATCCATTCTGTTAGCCTGTGTCTTTTTATAGGTGAGTTAAGACCATTAATGTTGAGGGTGAGTAAGGTCCATTGATTGTTGATGCTTGTTTGATTTAGGTTTGTTGTTGGCAGTGGTATTGTGAATATATTTTTTCTGCTTCACCCTAGGTTTCTGGTGTAGTTGGATTATCTGTTGCCTACATTTTTGTGGGCGTAGTTACCTTCCTTGGGTTGGAGTTTCCTTCCAATACTTTCTGTAGGGCTGGATTTGTAGATACATATTGGGAAAATCTGGTTTTGTCATTAAATATCTTGTTCTCTCCAACTATATTGATTGAGAGTTTTGCTGGATATAGTAGCCTAGGCTGGCATCTGTGTTCTCTTAATAATTTTAGAACATCTATCCAGGACCTTCTGGCCTTGAAGGTTTCCATGGAGAAGTCAGGTGTAATTTTGATAGGTCTGCCTTTATATGTTACCTGTCCTTTTTTCTTCGCTGTTCTTAATATTCTTTCTTTATTCTGTATGCTAGGTGTTTTGATTATTATATGTCGAGGGGTTTTTTCCTTTGGTCCAGCCTATTTGGGGTTCGGTATGCTTCTTGTACTTTCATGGGCATGTCCTTCTTCAGATTTGGAAAGTTTTCCTCGATGATTTTGTTGAATATGTTTTCAGCACCTTTGATCTGGGCTTCCTCACCTTCCTCTATGCCTATTATTCTTAGGTTTGGCCTTTTCATGGAGTTCCACATTTCCTGGATGTTTTGTGTTAAGGATTTGTTGGATTTATGATTTTCTTTGGTCGATGAATCTATTTCTTCTAGTTTATCTTCTGCGCCTGAGATTCTCTCTTCCATCTCTTGAATTCTATTGGTTATGCTTGTGTCCGTGGTTTCCGATTTTTTGCCCAGCTTTTCAATTTCCAGCCTTCCTTCCGTTTGTGTTGCCTTTATTTTCTCAATTTCAGTTTTCAAGTCTTGAACCGTTTCCTTCACCTGGTTAATTGTTTTTTCTTGGCTTTCTGTACTTTCCTTAAGGAATTTGTTCATTTCTTCCACTTTTTTGTTTGTTTTTTCCTCCATTTCTTTAAGGGATTTTCTCACATCTTCTTTGAGGGCCTCTATCATTTTTATGATGGTAATTTTTAAGTCGTACCTTCTGCTTCCTCTGCTTTGTTGTTGTGTTCCATTCTAGTTGGTGTAGATTCCCTAGATGCTGCTGCTGCCTGTGTTTTTTTTTTTTTTTTGTTTTTGTTTTTCTTTTTTTTTTGTTTTCTCCCCCTGTCTTTTTGCTGTTGTTTTTGGTGGTGCTCTTTCCTCTCTCTATGGTTCTTCCCCGATGGGCTTATGTGGATCTGAGATTCAATATCTGTAGCTCTGTGTGGTCCAAGCTCTCTAGGAGGTTTCTCCGCAGACAGGGATCCAGGGATGGGGTCAAGGATGAGGATCCAGAAGAAGATGCCAGCAGGTACTCACAGTGGTCCTCTGGCCAATAGCTCTGGCCAATAGCCGTCAGAAGAGGACGAGGGCTGAGCTTGAACTTGAGAAGGTTTTGCAGGGTAGTGGGATCTCACTGGCCATGTAAACCCTTTAAAAGCAAAATTCAAATCATTTGAGTTTTGACCCAGTGGTTTAACACTCAGGAAGTCCACAGTCTTATTGGCATAGTTGATATCTCTTGAAGTCACTATGTTCAAGGTTAAGAATGGTGTATATTCCATTTTTACATTTTAGTGGATGTTTACATGCTCAATTCATGATTTAAAATCTCTAGGTTTTCAATCTTTCAAACTGTCTGATAACCATACACTTAAGACTTCTGTTTCTCCCTCTATTTTCTTTAGGAACATTTCTCAAGTGTCTACGTGTCCTAGAAGGAAATTTTTCAGAGGTGGATTCTTCTTCATCTGAAACAAGGAGAAGAAAAAGAAGCTGAAACACAAGGTTCATCTGGTAAGTTTTACATTAGCCATTATAAGTTGGGCAGTATTAGAATGTGGTTTGTCAGCTTAAAAAGTATGAGTCTTAGTATGGAAATGAGCACTTGGTAATGCTACCACTTCTCAATTGAAATTTTCAGGGACGTCTGGACTGGGTAGTGTGATTTGCTTACCTGTCAAGTGTAAACAAACTTTCAGGCACTTAGTTCATTTTGGGCTTCTTCCAGTTTGTGTTTAGTCTGTTCCAGGTCACATTTCATTTTTGGGAAAAACAAGTTGATGGGCACACCACTGTTGATCTCAGTTGAATCATACTCAGCTACTGGATTTGCATGAGGTACTAAATTTGAGAGCTAGACTCTTATGCCTCCTCTTCCTTGGTTACTAGTCACACAAGAATGTTTTCCCTATGTACAGACTCCTGCTGTTGCAGTTTTGGTTTTTCTTCAGATTCCTTTAAGCCAGCCACATCATTCCAGTGGACATAATTTCATGATGTTTCCATATTAGAGTTAACTTTTCTTGTGCTATAAATTTGAACTCAGTTTCACTTAGATTGACCTTTTTGGGAAGACGTTCTTCATTTGTTATCTTGGACTCTTTCCAGTTCAAGATTTCTTGGGGCCTGTCAGTCACATAGGTGGAGGATACTCAGCCACTGGCCCTCCCTCTTTCTTGCCACAGCAGTCCTGGTGCTGGCCTTTACTTGCAGGTCTCATAGCCATACATAGATTAACACTGTGGTGATATATTTCCTATAGATCAGGGAAGCAAAGCAGCCAGCCATTACCCCTTACCTCTACCTCAGAATAAAAGGGCAATCCTGTCTTCATGAATCCTCAGAGTGGCTAGAGACCAAATTGCGGAAGACTGAATGCTGAATGCCTGAATGACACCCTGATCTCCTGTCTTATATACATACCTCTCCATCCAGTGCTGGGATTAAAAGTGTGTACCACCACTGTCTCCAAAAAAAAAAATCTACTCTTAAAATGACTGCACTGCCTGGGGGGAAATCATATTTTTTAATTTGGAATGGGGACATGTGTGAATACCCCAACAAAGTCAAGGACGCTGTCTACCATCTAAATACTAACCAGGCTGCACCCTGTGTAGTTTCAGATAAGGACACTTAACCTCTAATGTGGATAAGATTTTTCCACCTTCTTTTTCCTTTTCCTATTTTTTGACCAGATGAAGTCACCTCCATACCCCTAGTATTATTTTCTATAACTTATCTACTTCAACCTGAGGGAATTAACCATGTAGCACAAGAGGAAACTATAATGTCCTCCTCTGAGGAAGTTGTTATGCAGGATAATACTAATTCCCCAGTACAGTGTGTTAATGAAAACTAAGGATGTATTGAGAAACCTTATAAAAATGCAGTAGTTAGTAAGGTAATCTCAAAATACAACTTAAATAAAAAAATCTTTGCATCTGATTCCATCAATTACTGCATGAAGGCTCTATGATGACAGTTCACCAATCTGATTACAGGGAAAGTCCAGTTTGGGCACACTCTCCACTATGGCTAGGAGTCTTAGCTGGGGTCTTCCTTGTTGGTTCCTGGGAGTTTCCCTGGCACCATATCTCTCCTTAACCCCATAATGGCCCTCTCTATCAAGACATTTCTTTCATTGGTCTCCCACTCCATCCCTCTCCCAACTTGACCATCCTGTTCCCTCATATTCTCATCCCCCATCCCCTTTACCATCTCTCACCTAAAGTTTACTCAAGAGATCTCATCTAATTTCCCTTCCCAGGGCTATCTCTGTTTCACTCTCAGGGTCTTCCTTTTTTACCTAGCTTCTCTGGAGCTGTGGGTTGTAGTCTGGCCAACTCCAGGAATCCAGTTGAAGAGAGGGAGGAGGGAATACATAAGCAAGGGAGATCAAGGTCATGATGGAGAAATCTACAGAGAAAGCTTCACCAAACTAATGGGAATTCAAAAACTATAGGCTGACAGCCATGGAGCCTCCATGGGACTGAACTAGGCCCTTACATGCGGGAGACAATTATGTAGCTGGTTCTATCTGAGGGTCTCCTGATGACTGGACCAGTAATCTATCCCTTGAATTAGCTTGTTGGAGCCCATTCCCTATAGGGGGATACCACGCTCAGCCTAAAGCAGGGGGAGGGGCTTTGTCTTGCCTCAACTTGATGGGCCAGTCTTTGTTGACCCTCCCCATGGGAGCCCTTACCCTGTAGTAGGAATGGATGGGAAGTTGGCTGGAGAGAGGAAGACCAAGGGGCTGGGGTGAGGGGTGGGTGGGAGAATTGTGTTTAGAAAGCAAAATGAAATAAAACAAACAAACAAACAAAGGTAGACAGTGCTTCTCCTAGAAGACAAGAATTAGTAAACAGAAATTATGGTGCAAGGCAAGGGTTTTCTTCCTGTGAGTTATTGGTCAGGGAGGTCCCACAGGCTTACAAAGCAGCACAAGCTACTGCCATTTCTCTTTACCCATCCTGCATACATGGTAATACTCTGTAACTAAAGATGCTATACTCTTTAGATGTAGCACCTGAAGAAATCAGTTTTTAACTGACTAGGAGACTTTCTACCTACTGGATAGCTATCATAGTGCTACAAGTTGCTATGTAGACTGATACAGAGAAAAGACATCAATGATCTCACTCAGCACCAAACTCTGCATCTACTGCACTACCTTGCTAAATAAGATGTACATGTATTGTAATCCTGGTCCTAATTGGGCAAACATGCCTACTGAGCTGACAAAGTATTATGATATAGGGGTATTTACAGTAGCCAGGGATTTCATTTTCTTATGCCTCTTTCAATTGCATCACCAGACTATTCACATCTCTCAGTCTATCACAATTCTTGGTTAAGTCAGTAGCCATGAGGCAATACCTAAAATTTTAAAACAAATATATCTTTGTGCATATTTTAGACATATAATGTAGAAATCAGAAGACACAGCTAGAGTTATAGAAAAACAATTACTTCTTAGGTAATGAGCATTGGTGGGGTAGAGAACTATTGTTATTTGCTAGAAGTTATACTTTGGTATTACTTTATGTTTGTATGTGTGATAGTATAAGTATTTGTCATTCTCTAATTGCCAAAGGAACAGGAACCACAAAAGACTATCAACTCATAGAATAGTCCTACTTCAAACTTAGATGTCATCTTTGGTTATCTGAACTTGGCCTCTATGTGGGTGAAGACAGAGGTCCTTCTAGATGCCAACCTCTGTTGATGTCAATTAATATGTGCAGGTGGCTTTCAACTGGCCAGCTAATTTCTGCAGTATAGGAAATGACTGTAATTTCTGTTTCTGCATCTGGCCTCAAAAGAGAAAGTGGCCCCAATTGCCTATTGAATTTATGGAGATGAGATCTCAAGTATCTCAGGATAATTGTTGGATGAAGGGACAGGCTTTGCCAGAAAAGCTATTTCACTATATCCTTCTCTCACAAGGTACTTTGAAACAGTTTTTCTATTTGATTTTGAAAGTACCAATATCTTTCAATATCTCCATTCACACTGTGAGTCACTTTTCTTTGTTAATGCAGTATAGCTCCAGTTCTAGTTTTCTAGCTTACCAAAACAGGTTCTACATAGATAGCTTCCTGGGTTTTTTGTTTGTTTGTTTTTTAGTTGTGGTTTAGTTATGTGTTTATCTGGCTACCTAGGTTCCAAGTATATTCCTGTTCTTGATTAATATATGTTTCTATGCCTCTTTTCCTGATCCTCATTTATCTCTTTCATCACTCCCCTAAACCTTCTTTTGTGATTGTTTTGCTTTGCACTCCCACATTTTTCTCTGTATTGTCCATTCATTTAAGAAGTATTCACAGAGCAGCTATAATATGCATTAAAACATGACACTCTCTGAGACACAGGCTCTTAACAGTCTAATTGAGGTGACATACAAATGATGAATAGAAATAGTAATTAACTACTGTTAATGATGTAATGACAGAATTATTTCTATACACAGTTAATGCTACAGGATTAAAAAATAAAGGTAAAATGTGTGCATTGTAGGAAATTTTTAAGGTACAGAAAGTATTTTAAAAAGAATATGAATATTCACTTAGATTGTCTGGGTTGGAATCCTAACTCTCTCTTTAGCTCCATAGCCTTGGACAAATTAGATCACCTCTCTGAGACTCAGTTTCTTTAGCCATTAAATAAGGATAATAATATTACTGTCCCACCCAAGAGGGTTAATAAGCTTACCACTAAGCCTAGTAAAAAACAAGTAGTACTACACACAGGTATTACTCCACCACCAGCTTTTTGGCACATTGCCTTCAATTTTTTGACAATTATTTCATAATTCATGTGACTTCCTGCTTTCCCCCCAATTTTTCATAGTTTGCACAAGTTTATTTGCATGATTTTTAATGCCATTGCTCCTTTCTGTAATAGTCTCTGCAATTGCTGCTTTTCTCCACTGCCTGCACTTGCTTTATTCCTCCATTGTTTTGGTAGTCAGACTGGTTAAAAAAAAAAGTGCTGTTTACAAAGTTCAGGAAACTATGTTAAAGTATGAGGAAAACAAGAAATAGAAAGAATAAGAATTCATTATTTTCTGGAAAATTTGTGTACATAGGGAGCCTGTACTGGTATAGGTAATGACAGAACTAGTGTCTGCTACTCTTGTGGTAACCAGCCACTTTCCTCAACCAACCACAAATGACTGTATGCCATTAGGCTGTGGATCTCAGATATCAATGAGCTTTGTAAACTAGATAAAAAGAAGAAAAATGCCAAGACCTAGGTTGATAGAGATAATGGTTCCTCTTTTATTAATGGGTAGTACATGGCAGACTATTACTACTTTTTTTATTTCTTCTTCATTCCTTCTTGAAGAAGATAATTTTAACTATTATTCTTGCTTTTGCTTTGTCAGGAATAACTTAATCTGTGTTTAGTACTACCCATAAGCCAAATTTGTTTAGTGTACCAAAATACTTTAGCATTTGATTTTTATAAATGCCATCATTATAAAAATAAAAACATTGTGTATCTGGAATCTATCATTGTACCAGTTTATCCTCCACAGACAACTAGAATCCACAGCCTTTGGTGTGGAGTGACTAACTAATGTATTATTTAGATTTCAGAAATTTTTTCTGAAATATTATAATAAAGAAATGTCCTGCAAAGTATTGGCATGTATTTATATATTTCTATGTTTTATTTCTTTTTCAAGTCAGGATTTTTCTGTGTAGTTCTGGCTGTCTTGGAACTCTCTCAGTAGATCGGCCTGACTTGAACTCATAGAGATCCAACTGCCTCTGCCTCCTGAGTGCTGAGATTAAAGACCTGTGCTACCACTGCCCAGCTACTTTCAGGTTTGTAAAATATTTTTACTTAAATTAGAATCAATATTATTTTATATATCAATACCTGTTCCCTCTCCCTCCCATCTTCCCATGCTCCCCATCAACCCCAACACCCCCCCCACATCCAACCCACATCCACTCCTCAGGGAGAGTGAGGTCATTAAAGTCTGTCACATCATTTGGGGTAGGGCCAAGACCCTCCCCTGTGTAGCTAGGCTGAGAGAGTATCCCTCTATGTGGAATGGGCTCCCAAAGTCCATTCGTGCAGTGGGAATAAATACTGGTTCCACCACAAGAAGCCCCATAGACTGCCCAGGCCACCTAACTGTCACCCATGTTCAGGTGGCCTGGTTCAGTCCTATGCTGGTTTTCCAGCTGTCTGGCTGGGGTTCATGAGCACTCCCTTGCTCAGGTCAGCTGTTTCTGTGGGTTTCTCCATCATGGTATTGACCCATTTGCTCTTCACTCCTCCCTCTCTACAACTGGATTCCAGGAGTTCAGCTCAGTGCTTATCTGTGAATCTCTACTTCTGCTTCTATAAGCTACTAGATGAAGGCTCTAGGATGGCATTTAACGTACTCATAAATCACATTATAGGGAAGGGCATTTAAGGTAGCCTCGCCACTATTTCTTAGATTGTTAGTTGGGGTCATCCTTGTGAATCTCTGGACATTGCCCTAGTGCCAGATTTCTCTTCAAACCTATAATGCCTCCCTCTTTTAGGGTATTTCTTTTCTCGCTCTCCTCTGTTCATCCAAACTCAATTTTTCTGATCCCTCATGTTTCCTTATCCTATTCTGTTCTCCCCTCCTCTTTCTCCCAATTTGTTCAGGAATTCCTGTCCTTTTCCCCTTCTCCAGGGGACCATGTATGTCTCTCTTAGGGTCCTTCTTCTTTCTTATGTTCTCTGGAGATGTGGATTGCAGGCTGGTGATCCTTTGCTCTTTGTCTAATATCCATATATGAGTGAGTACATACCATGTTTGTTTTTCTGTGATTGGATCACCTCACTTAGGATGGTTTCTTCTAGTTACATCCATTTCCCTTAGAATTTCAAGAATTCGTTGTTTTGTTTTCCAGTGAATATGTAGTCCATTGTATAAATGTACCACATTTCCTTTATCCATTCTTCAGTTGAGAGGCATCTAGGTTGCTTCAAGTTTCTGGCTATTACAAATAATGCTGCTATGAACATAGTTGAACAGATGTCCTTGTTGTATAAATGTGCATCCTTTGGGTATATGTCCAAGAGTGTAATTGCTAGGTCTTGAGGTAGATTGATTCCAGTTTTTTTGAGAAATGGTCATACTAATTTCCAAAGTGGCTGTACACGTTTGCACTCCCACCAGCAATGGAGGAGTGTTCCCCTTTCTCCACATCCTCTCCAGCATAAACTGACTTTGGTTGTTTTGATTTTAACCATTGTGACAGGTGTAAATAGTATCTCAGAGTTATTTAGATTTGCATTTCCCTGAAGGCTAAGGATATTGAGTACTTTCTTGGGCATCTTTCAGCCAGTTTAGATTCTTCTATTGAGAATTCTTTAATTAGTTTTGTACCCCACTTTTTAAGTGAATTGTTTGGTGTTTTGGTAACAAGCTTCTTGAGGGTTTTTTTTTTTTTTTTTTTTGTATACTTTTAGAAATCAGCCCTCTGTCATATGTGGGGTTGGTGAATATCTTTTTCCATTCTGTGGGCTGTGTTTTTTGTCTTTGTAGACTGTGTCCTTTGCCTTACAGAAACTTCTCAGTTTGAGGAGGTCCCATTTATTAATTGTTTCCTCAGAGTTCAGGAAGCAGTCTCTTGTACCAATTCATTCAAGGCTATTTCCAGGTATTAAGGTTCAGTCTGTCCTCAGAATTTGGCACATCAAATTTCGCCATTATTTTTCTCAGCAGATGAAAAGACCATAAAGTATCTTGTTTTTTCTTTCAAATAGAACTTTAAAATGTTGGAGGGTATTGAAAACAAGACATGGTAGAGCTGGTAATAACTAAACCTAGATAATTAGTTATATGGGTTACTATTCTTCACTTTTGTGCATATTTAACTTTAGAGATGATGAAAGTAAAAACAAGTTCAAACAGAGCATTTTCTATTGTGGTATGCTTCATTTAATCTTCTTTCCCTTACTTAAAAAAGATGTTATTCTTTACATGCACGTGTGTGTGTGTGTGTGTGTGTGTGTGTGTGTGTGTGTGTGTGTTTAGCTTCCTTTGGGGCCAGAAGAAGGGTTCGGATCACCTGGAGTTACAGATAGTTGTGAGATGCTTGACATAGGTGCTGGGAACTAAGCTTAGATCTTCTGCGAAGAGCAGCAAGCACTGTGCTCTTAACCTTTAAGTCATCTCTTCAGCCCCTGTTGGTTATTTTGGTAAATGATAGGTTTTCATGTCTCCCAAGATTGCCTTGAACTCACTATACACTAACACTGCCTTCACCCTCTAAGAGCTCCAGAGAGATGTGGCATACATCTCTGTTTCATGACTTGTTAAAATACATATGCTTCACTGAGCATTTTCTTGGCCTGAGGATTTTAATGTATTAGCTGGGAAATCTATAAAATTATGTTGAATTTTGAATTTTTCTAATCATGTCAGTTGTGATTCAATTTTATTTAAAATCCTGTGAAGAGAATTATCATCATTTTTATTATGCAGATAAAAAAGGAAATCTTGTGGAGAAATGTACTGGCAGGTAGAACAGATATCAGTTTTCAGGATGGTTATGGAAGAACTCTGGTGACATAAAAACCAGAGGGACTGGGCTGGAGTGATGGCTCAGCAGTTAAGCGCACTGGCTGTTCTTCCAGAGGTCATGAGTTCAGTTCCCAGCAACAACATGGTGGCTCACAGCCATCTATAGTGGGATCTGATGCCCTCTTCTGGTATAATGTTGTAAATACAGAGAGCACATTCATATATAAAAACAAAATAAATACATTTTTTAAAAAGAGTTTACTAACCAGTAAACAAACAAAAAACCCAGAGGACAAAACAGTTCAAAAGTAAGAGGTGAGTATTCTTCCTAGGATTACTGGGATACTTTATTAAATGATGGTCACATACTTTTTGATGTATAAAATGTAAGTTTATGAGTCCTTCTAACAGGTAAGAGATGGGGTACTTCCGTTTGCAATTCTTTTGGGTGTGTTACCTGTTACCTTTCTTATTTAGTTCCCCTCATATTCCCTGGTTTTATTTTTGTCTCTTCAAACTCACTAGCTGTGGGATCGTGAGCAAATTATCTGACACTACTTGGCCTTAGTTTCCTTATGTACAGTGAGGTGGTTTGTATCTACCTAACTAGGATTTTGACAGATTTAACCATATGCATGTGCGCGCATGTACACACACACACAAACACACACACACACACACACACACACACACACACACACACACACAGATATAAGACTCTATGCACATGGGAAATACCTGGTACCCAGAGCATAGACTACATCAAAATATGATACTGTTGAGTGTGGTGATGCATGCCTTTAAACTCAGCATGCAGGAGGCACAGGCTGTTGGATCATTGTAGTTTCTAGGCCAGCCTAGTCTACATAGTGAATTTTAGGCTAGCCAGGATGCTGTCTCCAAAAAAAAGGGAGGGGGAAGGTGAAGACATGGTTCAGTGGTTAAGAACACTTCCTAGGCTTGCAGAAGACCTAGGTTTGACTTCCAACACCCACATTGCAGCTCACACTCATCTGTTACATCCAATTTCAGTGTATCCAGAGCCCTCTTCTGATGTTCAAGGGCACCCCCCCCACACACACACACGTATGCATGCACACAACATACACTCCGTGCATAGACATACATGCAGGCAAAACACCCATATATGTAATATAGAAATAAATAAATACTTTTAAGGTATATGATATTCAGGGGGTGGAATTGAAGGGGCAGGGAAGACAGGGAGTAAGGTACTTATAAGATTCAAGTGATAGTGAAAATCATTTGATGCTCAAAATCATTTGATGCTCTGTCACCTCCAAATTTTCTCTTTTCTATTCTAAATTTTCTATTTTTATTCTTTTCTATTTTTATTCTAAATTATGTAACAGTATCTGTTTTAATAACATAGGCATAATCATGTTAAATCCTCATTTAGACCAATTAAGTGGCTTCCTGCTATTTCTTAACATTCTGCAGTCTTTTAGTTATCCAAAATCAGAGCATTTCAATCCTTCTGGCCAAATTGGAAGTCCTTTAACTTACTGGAGACTATAAACGACATTGCTCTGTGAAAGAAAGGCTGACATAAAATTAACAATTCAGTTATATATAGGGAAGAGCAAGTTCATAGTTAGAAATATTTAAAAGCATATTCTGATATTGCATATTTTCATAAAATAATTTTAACTGGATAAAATTTTAATAAAAACTTGAATTCAATTAACAACATAAGTAAAATGTTTGCTGCACCTCTGTGCAATTAAAAGCAGTAGGAGACGGATGGGGGATTCGATTCAGTGGTAGAGTCCATGCCTAGCCTGTGACAGGCCACAAGTTTAATCACAGTACTGAAAAAAGGCAATAGAAGAAAAATAGTAATAAAAGAAACTTAAAATACCCCCACTATATAAAACAAAATACTTCTCTATGTTAAATATAATACATGACAAAGAATAAACATCAAATATATTCTCTTAAATACGAGGGGAGAATAGTGCTTTAATATCTAAAGGACACAATATAATGAGAAAATACAAAGACTCTAAATGGGAAAATGAGAGTAGGAGATTAAGTCACAAAAAGGAACCATGAATGGCTAATAAACATATGAATAAATGTTCACCTGCACTAGTATTCAAAAACTGTAATGGAAACATGAGCCTAATTTTCACCTATTAATTAGCAAAGATGAAAAAGGACAATACTCTCTCTTAGCAAGGGTACCATAAAAAGGCCATTCATCCACTGATAATAGGAGAGTAAACCAGTTCAGTCTTCTGGGCAAACAATTCAGCAATATGCTTCACTAGCTAAAATATAGTATTATCCTTTAACCCATAGTGTTCTACTTTTACTAATATTCACTCCGAGGTAAGTAAACTGACTGCTAGACAACATTTATGCAAAGATGATGCTCATTTATAATAACAAAATTGTTAAATAATATAAATGCTCAATAATAGGGAAGTTAGTAAATAAATTATTCTATGTAAAATTATTTTTATGATGATTATAAAATGGCTTAGAAAAAAATCTCTTTATATAGTGTTTAGGAATATATATCACTGAACACACACACACTCGTATATATACATATATTCTCCCATGGGTAAAAAAGAGACACATACTCATAGAAACAAGAAAACATTAATGCGAGACAGATATCCGAGGAAAGCAAACTGCATGTGTTTATTATAGTATTCAATGTTTGGCAATGGATATACATTTTTATTACTTTTTTAAAAGTGGACACTTAGAATGGACCAGGAAAACTGTTGCAGACTAAACATATGCGCTGTTACCAATAATCTACAATTACCATTAGTGTGTTTAATGCCCAGCAGATGGAGCTGCCTCCCTTAACATTTAGTCTGAACTATGGAAATTTAAAAAGTGTGGCAAATTTTTTAAGTTTCATTTGAAGGAAACCCCTTCTAGCCCCTTAAAAGTTGCCCAAAACATACTTTCTTTTAAAAGATTATGTTTGAAATTTGTTGAGTTTTTTTTTTTATTCCTCTGAGATAACTGGAGACATCTGGGGTATTTAAAAAAAGCAGGCCTATGCAGTGAGGTTGGGAGATGATGGAATTCCAGAGACTGATTGTGTTAGGCCACACAGGGAGCCAGGAAAAACAAGCTGAGGGGCCTTTCATTTGTTGAGGAAGGGTAGAGTTGAAATTGTATTTCAATATATAGTACACAAGTTTAGCATTTCAGCATGCTTTCACAATAGATGATTTTGTTGGTCCTCGCCATAAAATGAGGATAATGGTTATAAACACTGACTTTGAAGTTATTTGAGAAGTTATTCAAAGCCTAATTGCACAGCTTTCTAGCCACATGGCTGTAGGCTAGTTAATTTAGCTGTTTTTGTGTTCTTGTTTATAAATAAAAATTGTAATAAAACATTCATAAAGTTGTTATGCGAGTCAAATCAGATAATAATGCTTATAAAAGTGTTTGACATAGTGACTGATAAGTTTTTTATTGCTTTTATGGTTTGGTTTTTCAAAACAGGTTTCTCTGTATAGCCCAGGTTATCCTGGAACTTGCTCTACAGTCCAGGATGGCCTTGAACTCAGAGATCTGCCTGCCTCTGCTTCCTCAGTGCTTGGATTAAAGGCATGTTCTACCATGTCTGACACTGATATGTATTAAACATGAATTGAGTGTTTGTCATGGTTATCCTTCATTCATTTGTTAAACACATGTTTTTAGTTCTATGAACCAGGCAGTGGAGTATGTACTAATGTGCTGTTGGGGAATTAAATTCGTGCCATGTACGCACATGGTGGAGGAACAACACTAAAAGCACCTTAGCATGCGAGAGCTTGAAACCAGAATTTCTGGGTCTCTCTCTGGCTTTCATTAGTTATGTTTTGAGAATGTATGTAACCCAAGCTGGCTTTGAACTCATGACTCTTCTACCTCAACCTCTGAAATGCTGAGATTATGGGTATGTTGCAACCATACATGGTGTAGCTTTGAATTATTTTAGCACCTAAGACAAAATTTTAATCTCCATTTTCCTCTGAGTAAACAAGCGACTTAGATGAGATAATCTTAAAACATCAATCTCGGAAGCATTCTATGACTGTATTTCAAAGAGCATCACTGAATGAGATCAAATCAAAATTATTATCTTTCAAATATATTCATATTATGATGTAGTCTCTTCTCTGGAGGCATAAGATTCTCATAATTAGGTAAATGTCCAAGTGCAAACAGAATGATTACAGCAAATACTGGATAAGACACCCATCTTTGTGAGGCTGGATGAGAGAAAAATCAGTCTTTAAAAATGTATGTATTGAAAGGACTGGGAAGATGGCTCAGTGTTTAAGAGCACTGGCTGATCTTCCTGGGAACCTGGGTTCAATTCCCAGTACCCACATGACAGCTCACAATTGTTTGTACCTTGAGTTCTAAGGGATTCAATACCCTCATATACATGCAAGCAAAAATACCAGTGTACAAGAAATGCCCTTCCCTGATAATGAGATTGATGACTAAATTATCCACCGTTATAGGGCCCCCATCTAGTAGTTTATGGGAACAGAAGCAGACACCCATACCTAAACATGGAGCCGAACTGGAATCCAGATGCAGAGAGGGAGGACAAGACCAGGCTACAGAAACCCACAGACAACAGCTGACCTAAACAAGGAGGAGCTAATGGGCCCACAGACTGATAGCTGGGAATCTAGCATTGGACTGACTCAGACCCCCTGAACATGGGTCTCAGTTAAAAGGCCTGGACAGTCTAAGGGACCTCGGACAGTGGAACCAGGATGTATCCCTGGTCCACAAAAGAACTTTGGGAGCACATTCCCCATGGAGGGATACTCCCTTAGCCTAGAGGCAGGAGGGAGGGCCTAGTCCCTACTCCAAAAGACTTGACAGATTTAGATGACCCCTCCAGGAAGGCATCACCCTCCCTGTGGAGTGTGTGTGTGGGGGGGAATGGGATGGGAGGGTGGTCGGTGGGCATGGGAGGGTGGAAGAGACGGAATGAGGAAGGGAGGGAGGGAGAAATGGCGGGAGAAAGGGAGGGAGAAAGGGAGGGAGGGGGAACTGGGATTGATATGTAAAATAAGAAAAATAAATTTAAAAAAGAAATAAAATTAAATAATTTTAGGAACTGGAGAGATGGCTCAGAGATACAAAGCACTCACTGGCTGTTCTTCCAGAGGCCCTGAATTCAATTCCCAGAAACTATATGGTGGCTTACAACCATCTATAGTGATGTCGTCTGGCATGCAGTCATACATGTAGGCAAAACACTGTATGCATAATATATATATATATATATATGTATATATATATATATATTTGAAATAGTGCCTTTCAAAAATTGTCTTTATTAGTTTAATCTGGTTAGGTTGATAGATAATACATATGATTTAACTTTTTGCAAACTTCATGGGGCATCAACATTTCTCTGTTGTTTTCCAATTATAAAATATTATTCCATTTATAGTGTATTTGAATATGTGCATGTATATAAGGTGTAACTATACCTCTGATTGTTGTTGCTTTTGTTCTATTTTATTCATTTAATTAGTGATTAGTGATTTTTTTCTCTGCAAAAGAACAGAAGGAAAACACTTTAGGACTGTACCTCTCTGTACATTTCTGGACTGTACCTTCTTTAGAATATTTTTCTCAGGTGGTTACAATGCTGTTAACACATTCTTAGATCTCAGGCTGTGCAAAAATACAGAATTCGTAATAGTTTTGGTCTGTGGTCCATTTCAGTGACCTTCATCTTAAATCACATTTTCAGTCTCCTGTTTATTGGTTTGCTTCCATGGACTGTCCCATGTCCACTTTAGTCTTCACACAGAGCCCAGGTCTTTTGTTACCCTAGTCTCCAGCTACTTGTCTTCAAATGATTTTGCACTTTCTAGGCTTTTCATTAATTTCAGTGATCATGTGGTGTGTAGTGCAGATCTAGTATAAAGTTCATCTAAATAGAAATGAACCTTGGCAGCCTTGCCTAAGATATAGACTGCTCTGTAGACAACATGTCCATCTCATGAAACAACTAGTCAGTCCAGCTCCTTCACTAAGACAACAGCAACAACTTCATAGCCACCAAACTTGTAATTATTCACCAAATATTTATTGAGCACCAGTTATAAGTTTGACATTGTTCTTAAATACAGACCTTTTATAGTGAAAGAGAAAATATGGACAGATTCTTAAGTCATAATGTGGAAATGTTCTTGTAATATTAAAACACAGAAGAGAACACCTAATTTCCTTAGTAAATAAGGCTTGGGCTCTGCTTAGACACTAGTTCAGTCTCAACTTTTCCCCTTGAATCTGTTTCCATGTCTAAACCTAGATCCCTAGAAACACCATCTGAACATACCCTAGCCATACTCCCATGTGTACAACACTCATCCCAATTTTATCTCAAAGAGGCACCTTTTACAGGCAAAACATTTTTCCTGAAGTGACCCAGATAGATTAGCCAGTTAGCAAGAATGGTGATTACCAACTTTATTAACTTTTAGTTACTAGTATTAATACAAATAATTACTCTTTTTAGATATTAGATATTTTCCTTCTTTAGTGGGCTGGGCTGATTATGAAGGAGAATCAAGGTTTAGAAAGGATATTTTCTGGACTCAAATTTTAAGTTCAAATGCTGAACCCCCCCCCCAAGGAAATTGGTAGAAGATGTCCTCTTACTCTTCATTAACTACAAAATAAAAGGATTACTTCCTTTTGACAATCCCCCCCCCCATGTAGTAGCTTCTTGGGAGGTATGGTAGATATTCATATGTTAATTTTGTAGACTTCTCAATCTTTTCATGGAGACCCTATACAATAAGGTCCTGCATATTTCAGAAGAGCAGCATATGTTCCTTAAGGTGCACATGCAATAATATTGCAAGGGAAGGACGGTGGATTATTTTTTGCCCCTTTGAGAGAGTTTACAAGAAATATTTAGAAATGGATGGCATACTCTTTTTTAGTACAGAGATTGCATTCGACAATTAACTATGAGAAGCTTGGATCTTCTAAAGTACTTTCTTTTATGTAACTAAATGAAATAAGAGAACCGAAAATATCAATTTCTGGAAAGCAAAAGTGTACTTTTGAGAATGAATTCCTCTCTGAAAGAAATTCTGAGCTGGCAGGGAAGTAGACAACATATATAACTTAATATCTGAAATATCTCTCTCTGTCCATGATCCATTAGTCGAGTATTTGATAATCCTATTTCTGAAAACTTCTGATAGCCATTAATTCCTTCTTCTCAATTTTATGCTTGCACTCAGTAATGACAAACACTGTGTTAATTTCTCATGTATTATAAATAATGATTAAAATAAAGCCTATTTGATGTAATGGTCATTAGTTCAGAGCTGTTGAACAATGCTTCATTGCCTAAGATGAATAATAATGTCATGTTTTTCATCAGACAGATCTCCCTTCTTATTATATAAAAAAGATACACCGCTGAAATATAAAGTATAAAGGAATTAGAATATAAAATATTGCAAAGCTTGATTAGCAAAACTGAACAATTAATATCTAAAAAGAACCAGCATTTACAATGAACTATATGCTTTTTAAAGTCATGCTTTCTATGGGATCAATTTTGGAGAATTTTTCACACAAGAAACTTTTTAAAAATTAGAGAAGGAACCCATAACATGGGTCAGAGGTGTGTGGATCATGAAATATTACCATATCAAACCACCATTTTATACAAGCTTTTTTAATAAGAATGATCAATTGTTAGCCACAGTTATCTTTGGGAAAATTATTGGTGACTGAGGGACAGGAGTGGAGAGGAAGAAAGACCAGCACTTTTGATTTGTTTTTCACTATGTTTCCTTTTGTGTTGTGTACTATAAGCCAGGCATGGTAGCACATACATGTAATCATAGCACTTTGGAGACTAAGGCAAGAGAATAGAGAGCCCAAATCCATCCATCTTGGGTTACAAAGGGAGAAGGTGACTTTGAGATACTGTTAAAAAATGGAGTGCTTGCCTAATATGTGTAATAAGGCCCTGAGTTGCATCTTTAACAAAACACACACACACACACACACACACACACACACACACAGAGTGGGGGAAGGGTAAGAGGGAGCTGGAGAAAATGTGCTTTAAAATGTACTTTCATTATAAACACTAACTTGTAACTATAACTATGTTAGACAGTATTAGAGATTATTTATCAGCATGGGTTTTAGATCTCCTGTTCTCCAGCATTCCTGTTCAACAGCTTGTAACGTTTTCTAAACAAAGTCTCTCTCATGAGCTTGAATTTTGTGGTACTGGGGCGACAAGCTAGGACTTCATAAATGGCTTCTTTCTCCAGCACCACAAAATAACAACAACATCATAAAACCACCAGCACAACAATTATACAAACAACAAAAACAAAATCCTGAAAAAAGTCAAATGAATTCCTTTTTTATCTTTTCTAACACAAAGTGTTCTGGCTGTCTGTCTATCTACTAATTGCTAAGGCACTCTTCCAGGTGTCCAGTGCTGAGTCATTACAAACCTTAGAAATTATCTTTCTCTACTTCCTGACTACTGTGAGATGAGCAGCTTCTACAACAAGCTCCTGTTGATATGATGCTGCCTTCTGAGTGGTCCAGAAACAACAGGTTAGCCAAAGACTATGAACAACTGATAATGATTATAAACTAATAACAATTAAAATAAAATGTAAGAGTGCTGTCTTCCTGACATGACATGGCCATAGACTTGCATATAATTGGATCCCTCAACATTGCATCATGGAGGGGAGAAAGGGATCATGAGGCTCCACCCCTCTCTGAGTATTTAGTTGCAATTAATGACTGTTGGGGGAAGGAAGAGGAGTGAGGGACAGTTTCTTCAGTGGTTGTCCTAGTCACTTTTTGTTGTTATGATTAAAAAAACTGAACAAAAGCTGCTTGGAGAGAAGAGTTTATTTCAACTTACACGTCCAGGCCACAGTCCATCATTGAGAAAAGTCAGGGCACGAACCAGAGACAGGGATTGTAGAGGAACATTGCTTCCTGGCTTTCTCCATCTAGGTCATGTGCAGTTAGCTTTCTAATACAGCCCAAGACTACCTGCCTAGGGATGGAGCCTCCCCTCCCCAACAGTAAGCTGCATCTTCCTGAATCTATCAATTCATAATTAGTGTATTTTTCCTACTGATATAACCACAGGTCAGTCTGATCTGTGCAGTCCCTTAATTGAGACTCCCTCTTCCCAGGTTGTGTTAAGGTGATAATAAAAACTAACCAGGACAGTGGGTGGCTACTGGTATGTTGCCCATGCTCCTCTAAGCAACCCTAATTAAACTCACTGAGTCATACACATGCACACATTGACATGAAAGTAGAAGAAGGGGACTAGTTGGGAAGATGAAACAGATTAGCAGAAGTGGGAAGAGGACAAAAGAGGGTAATGCGGGATCATTATGATGAAAATGCACCATAATAAAACCCATTATAATGTATAATTAGTTTGTGCTAATAAATAATAATACTTGCTTTACATCATTCTCTCAGTTATTTTAATGATAGCTATTCTATGTGAAGCTAAGTAACTTACTGAGCAATACCTGGTATACCTGCTTCAGTTTGATTTCTATTGCTATGATAAAGCACTGAAAAAAACCAACCTGGGGAAGAAAGGATTAATTTGGCTTACATTTTCCAGGCACACTCCATCATCTGGGGAAGTCAGGGTAGGAACTCAATCAAGAACCTGGAGGTAGGAACTGAAGAAGAGACCATGGAGGAACAATGCTTACTGGCTTGCTCAACCTGTGCTTTTTAGGGGGATTGTTTGTTTGTTTTTAATATATAGCCCTGCCCAGGTTTGGCACTACCCACAGTAGGCTAGATTTCCCCACATCAATCCAGACAGCGTCTCACAGATTTGCATGTTGAGCAGTCTGCTAGAGTTAATTCCTTAACTGATGTTTGCTCTTCCCGATTGATTCTGGTTTGTGTCAAGCTGACAAAAAAAAGGCCAATGCCACATCCTAGTGAAGTCTCCTGCAATCCTAGCATTTCCTATTGTGCTCAGGATAAGAATCTGCTGAAAGCCATTCTCAAAGATCAGTAGGTGTACTCGTAGAAATTTATTTTTCTCGTGGAGTCCCACTCAGAGTGGAATGGAGGCTCCAAACAAGTGTCCGTTATATTCTGTTCAGCTTTTTATCCAGTCTTAAGTTTTATAACAAAATGATTTGCGTTGTTCAGTGCTTTCCATGTCCAAATACCCTATTTACTTTGTCACCTAGCCATTTAATTGTCCGTGGGGGAAAATGCAGAAAATGGCTGATTTTAAGATATCATATTTAAATGTACAATGTCTGAAATAGGTATTAGCCTCGGTGGTTGGGAAACCTATGCAAAGGTAAAATGTATGATAAGTCCTATTAGTCAGTGCCACTACCTTTTAATGCCACTGACACTGGGACATGTCCTGTGTTATGCCAGGAGGGTGCAGCAGAGAGCTAGCCTTCTGTTGAGCCCTGTGAACTCCTGTATGATGGGGAGGATATTGGAGACTCTTCAAGAGAGCGGGAGTTCTAAGTAGAGAAGGTAAGAGAAGCCCTGATATGAGGGCTGCCATGTCATGAGCAGATAAACAGACAGGAGACACTTTTGTGAAGGCAAATGTACCAGTGACTATAATCAGCTCATCTAGTTTAATGAAGAACCTATTGATCTAGCTTTGGAGTCAAACAAACCTTGACATGAAGCTAGTCTCTGGTTTGGACAGGCTGAGATACCCTTCAGTCTCACTTTCTTCTGTACAACTGGGGAATAATATAACTCACCTCCTCTATTTGTTATAAACTACTTCTGGCATATACTGAAAACGTGAAAACTAATTAATAAAAATAACTAATGTTTGGGTTTTTTATTTTTCATATTTTTGTCAACTTGACACAAACTAGAGTCACTTGGGAAGAGGGAACCTTAGTGGAGGAACTGCCTCCATGAGATTGATCAGTGAGCAACTCTGTGGGGCCTTTTCTTGATTAATGATTGATGTGGGGAATCTAGATTTTTGTAGCCAGTGCCACCACTGGGCAAATGAACCTGGGCTGTATAAGAAAGCTGAGCAAGTCAGCAAGTATTGTTCCGCCATTGTCTGTAGTTCATGCTTCCAGGTGTCTGTTCTGACTTCCCTCAGCGAGAGAATATAAAATGTAAGAGGAAATGAGCTCCTTTCTTCAAATTATGTTTGGATATAGTGTCTATCAAATAACAGGGAGCAAACTAGAACAACTACCTACTATCGAAAAGACATAAACTTAAGTCTAGTGTGGTGACACAAACCTGTAATTCCAACACTTTGTGAGACTAAGCCACAGGATTGTGAGTTAGAAGCTATCTCTTGGGCTACAGAATAAGACTATGCCTCATACATGAAAAGAAAAATTTGATAAAATGACATTCTGAAACAGTACCAGCTAGAGTTTCTGGTGAAGAAGGCCAGTGGTCTGTCCTGTCTCACTTTGGAGCCCCATGGTACAGCAATGAATTTGTCCTCCTAATTTGCCTTCATTTCTGCGCAGATTATTGGACCCAGAATTAATCCAAGAATTTTCTCCTGAACCTTGAGCTGGAATTCATGATTCAGAAAAAAAGTCTCAGTCATTGAGTGATTATTCTGTGATGGGCTTTGAGGGGAACCGGGATGGGAAAATATGTTGCCTCTCAGATCAGATCACAGCAAGGGCATCCTTGAGTTTTCTCTATGCACTGCCATCTAGAGTGCGAACATTTCTGAAATTGATAATGAAATCACAAACTTACACACAGGATTGAAAACATTGGGCACAAGAAGGGAAGCTGGGAGAAGGAAGCCGGGATCACTGAAGTGAAACTGGCTCAATGAACAGCCTTCCTTAAGCCTGGCTCAAATCCAGAGCTCCACATTCATATGCAGCAGCTCTCTCTCCAAGTTTCTAAATTAAGAAATGTTAAGAGTGGTTTACTCATGCTTCAGTGCTTTGTTAAAGGAGAACCTTGATAGAAGAAAAAGAAATGTCTCTAGAATCAGAGCAGCTTTGACTGCTCTAGAAAAGACCACTCAAGGGATTTGAATGGGAACTCCTGAGCATGATCATCCTAGGGAATCTATGTTTGAAGAATCATTAGGAATATTTTTTTCTTACAAGTACATAGATGAAAAGTTCTAGGACATTTTTACAGAGTTGGGCTTCTGTAGAAATAATGTAAGTGTGGACCACTACTAGAAATTTCCAGTACTTTTTAAGAGAGTAAACAATTTCTTAGTATACAAGCCCAATTGCAGTTTATTTTTGACGTATGCTGGCATATAGCTAACAATTAGGACATTGTTTTGGCTTCATTTTAATAAAGAATTTCCTATTTGTTTTTGTTGAACATTTGCAATACTAATTAGAAACCTGTTAAATACTTAAATATGTCTACATTTTTCTTGCACCTAAAATTTGCTCTACTGTAGAGAGATAGATATAGAGAGAGGACATGATGTTTTAAAATTCCTTTTAGGCTGAGAGCCTGTTGGACCTTGAATAAGCCTTTTGTTTCTTTCTTTCTGAAACTATGATACTCTGTTCAGGATTCTCCAAACGTGCTTCTACTGTATTTAACAGACTGAGATCTGTGGAGATAGGAAGTGGGGTTTCTTTCAGTATCCTATCCTAATAGCCCAGACTTGTAGGTAGCAGACCCCCACAGGATGTTAAATGAAAGCATAAATGAAATAATAATATGAGATACTCCTGGTTCTCCAGGGGAAAATAAATTATCCATCGAAAAGAGCAACTATATATTTTATTCATCAGCAGGTAAACAAATTTTTACTACAAACAATCAACTCTCAGAAAAAAATACAAACTAGACATCAACTTTTTATTAAAAGACAGCTGGAGATAATACTGTGAAATACTTTCTGTTAATTACTTTTTTTTTTTTTGCTGTGACAAAATACTGACAAAAATTAAGGACCCAGGTGGTTTTGGTGTCACACACCTTTAATCCCAGCACTTGGGAAGCAGAGGCAGGTGGATCTCTGTGAGCTTGAAGACAGCTTGGTCTACAGATCCAGTTCCAGGACATCCAAGGCTACACAGAGAAACCCTATCGTGAAAAAATAAACCAAACAACAACAAAAATAGTTTAAGGGAGGATTGATGGGATATAGTATATCATGGCAGGGGAGACTTTGTAGCATTATTGTATGACACATCACATCTGCAGTCAGGAAGGAGAGAGGGGCAGAGAGAGAAAGTGACAGAGAGAGACAGAGACAGAGAGAGGAGAGAGAAGTGCTAGTGGCTTATTCACTTTCTGTCTTTCCCCTTTAAATTCAGCCCAGTACCTCAGTATATGGAATAATGCTGACTACATTCAGTATGGGTCTTCCATCCTCAGTTAAATCTCTATGGAAACACTCTCACATGCCTCTTAGGTGATTCTAAAGCCACTCAAGTTGATAATCAGAAATAACCATCACATGGGTGAAGGCATTTCTCAGTATCAATAAGTTCCCTTTTCTGTAGCCTGCAAATATGCTTATCCATGAACAAAAATAGTAATATAAGCCTCTGTGTGTTTATTTGGGGCTGAGAAGGGCAGCGAGACCTGGCTAGACAAGAAACAACAGTAACATTTATTCTGTACCTAGTATTTTACAAGAAACTACAACAACATACAGAAAGTTATAGAGGTCAAGGAGACGAGGAAAACCAATAAAAAACAATGAGGGAGAGATTCATGGTGAAAAATTATGAGAAAATAGAAAATTGTTTGGATATAGATTCTGGGTTTTCTAGCTGGCCAAAGAGGAGAGTTGAAGCGAGAGGAATGTTTTAGAGAAGTTCTTAAGAGATGGAGAACTGGTCAATTCTCAAAGGCAAAGGGATTTCAGCAATGTATAGAACCTGAGGACATTTTCCTAAGGAATGAGATAAGTTATCAGGACGCAGTTATGAGTTCTCAATATGATGTGTACCCTATAAACATTACAGACTGGTGACATCTATCAGGCATGCCTTTTACTTGTTCAAAGTAAAAGCCTGCTGATGATATAGGAAGGTTATATGAGGTGTAGTGAACAATCTGCCTAAGTCATACAGAGTTGATCGACTTTTTCTAACTTGTAATGGTTACCTTTAAAAGTCAGCTTGATCATTTAGAATCACATAGGAAGAGGCTCTTAGTGAGGGGTTATCTAGATCAGGCTGGTTTGTTGGGGTACATGTCGGGGATAACCTTGATAACGGTAATTGAGGTGAGAAGACATTCCCACTGTGGGTAGCACCGTTCTCTAAGCAAGAGGTTTTGAAATGTACACCAGTGAAGAAAAGTGACTGAATAGAAGCAAGCATGCTTGCATTCTTGCTCTCTACCTGTAACTATAGATAAAATGTGGTCAGATATCCAAATATCTACCTCTGTCACTGTCTACAGTGATGGCCCATGATCCAGAACTTTGATATAAAATAAACACTTTCCTTCTCTCAGTTGCTATTGTCAACAGAAATACAGAAATACAAGATACTACTCCTGTTTTCAATTGTACCTCTCTCTCTCTCTCACACACACACACACACACACACACACACACACACACACACACACATACACACACACAAGTTGCCCCCCTACACCAGATATTTCATGGAATGCTACAGTGAGCTTGCTGGATTTGTCAGAAATGCACTGGTTTGAGTTTGCATTGGAAAAGGTGAGTAGAGACTAGATTCCAAAGAACTCAAGACCTTTTTAGTAGAGTTTAAGTGAAAACACAATTTTGTAATGTTTTATATCTTCCCACAGTCCTTTTCCAGCATACAGTTTGCTTTATCCATGGGAAACCACTAAACAGTAGTCAAAGAACCTAAATACCAATATCCCCTAGATCCCACTTCCTGCTTTTTTTGAAATAGCTACAACATTTGCTTGACTGCAGGCCTTGTTTTATACTAGAGAACTCTGAGGTCAAAGGTAGGAACCATTCATTCTCTTAGCCTATATCTTTCAGGAGGTTGAGTTGAAAGATCTGGCCTCATTGCAGGAAGATCTAGGAGTAGAAAGGAGTAATATTGTGTCTTCAACTAATCTCAATTTTAACCTTAATACAGCAAAATATACAACAAAAACAGTTATCAAATAAGAATCATAGTTAACAATATTTAGTCCATTAACATTTAGTAAGATTTAAGAAAATATTCCATCATCTATTCTATCTTTGTGAATCTAAAGTCCTATATGTAACTTATCTTTAATCCTAAGGAAAACTATAACCATAACTATCTGTCTTCAACTCCTTCAAAGACCACAGAAGGATAATGTATAAACTCTAGAAATGACAGAGACAACTCACCTTGTCAGTCACCCAAAGTTCTTCTGTAATGTTCCATCTTCAGGCCATACATAGTGTGTCTGGCAGAGACTTCAGCAAAGAAGAAAATTTTAAACTGTCTTCTTGTATTAGCAGTTTGTCAGTCACTTTTCTCTGTGTCCTGCAGACTGTCTGGCAGACTCTTCCATGAAGCAGGAACTCTGTAGAAATGTCCATCTTGAATTAGTAGTCACTTTCCTGTGGGTCCTACATGTCCAGTTTATACTGCATAAAGTCAAACAGTCCAGACAAGAGCAGTATCTTGTCCAAATGGCTAGTCTTGCCATATTGGAAGCAAACTCCATAATGTGTTTCTTCAAGGTCCGTCTTCCTTTCTGATGAAGGCTGTGTTTCCAGGAGCAGTTATGTCTCACTGTCAAGAAAAACCCTAAACCATTTTAAATACCATATTATGTAGGTCTTTGAAAGGTTTGAAGAATGCCTATCTATCTCAAATACATCTTGAAAACCTAACTAACTTTAAGTTTTGACTATCATAGGAAACTATCTATAATCTGTACTAAATTATACATTATATTTCTAAATGAGCTATATAAACACAATACCTAAACAAGAGGAGAAATATACATATCACAAAATTGAACTTAAATTGTAGCAATAAATGAAAATCCATTCCAAAACAAAGTATTCATATCTTTACCATAATCCCCTTTTTTACCTTTAAAAGAATTGGTTGTGATTATTAACCATTTATAACCAAACCCATTTAAATGAAAACAAACATTTATAAACAGTATTTGGGAATTTGGGCGTTATTCTTTCCAAACTGCTTCCTGCTGATAGGGGTGCTGTCATGGGGATCCTAAGAAGACACAGAAAACCTGGCTGCAAGTCTGCCTTGTCCAAACTGTTTTGAATGTTGGATCACCTGGGACTCTGTTTCACGGGGTCTGGCTTGATCAAACCATGTTAGTCTGGAAGGAATCCATAGCCTTTTATTTTCTGTGGAAACAAAAATAGAAATCCTTTCCCCCAGTAACCTGTCCTTGAATTTTGGAGTCAAAGCATTTTTAAAATATATAAATTGGATTGATCCAGCAGCATTTGTTTTAACAGTTGTCATTTCCTCAGCAGTCAAATGATACAAAGACAATATAATACTCTAATGTATCCAGAGTCTGTCCATCTTTATGTGGCTTTTTTATTACTCTGTTTCTTCTACTTCTATGTTTTCATTTTTTTTTTTTTTTTTGAGACAGGGTTTCTCTGTGTAACTTTTATCCGTCCTGGAATTAACTCTGTATACCAGGTTTAATTTGAAATCACAGAGTTCTGCTTGCCTCTGCCTCCTGAGTGCTGGAATTTAAGGAGTGTGCTGCCACACCCAGCAACTCTCTGTCTTTTTAAACCATTTTATCCTGTTTCTTTTTCTCTACCAAGCCTACGTGTATTTTAAAACACACTGTAAACCTTTAGAGGATTTTCGTAATGTGAATCTGTCTTTACTGCAAATCTTTATCTTTTTCTGGCCACGAGTCTTTATCTAGTAAACAACAACATTGCTAAAATGGAGGCCACAGTTGTTTCAGTTGCGGTCTATCCAAGATGGTGGCGGGTACTTTTACTGCCAGAACTGAGAGCTATGCTCACTGCCTTGGTCTACGCTGCCATCCAGCAGCATGATGCCGGCTTGGAGATGTGGTTGACTCCTCCTTACTACTTCCTCTCTCCTCCTTCTCTACTAGTCCCACCTGTCTTGCTTTCCTATTGGCCAATAGTGTTTTATTCATTAACCAATAAGAGAAACATATTACAGAATGACATCTCTCATCATTCTGCCTTTGGACTAAGGTAACAGTAGTGTCAGGGACTCAAGGTGATCCCATCAGCTAAGCTGAGAGAACAGAAATCCATGAGACTATTTCAACTGAGATGATTATATACCTATAATATTTAGTTTTGCTGCCACTGTCTTGACTTCCTTTTGATCTTTGGCTTCTCCTGGATCAAGTTCCATGATATGACCTTCTAAAGGTCTATTTCATGCCTCTATTTTGTTAAATGCAGCAAGCAGTGTTAGTGAAATGCTAAAGCAGATCACCTAGGCGAGTATATCAGTTATATTGTCTTTGTGCTCAAGTAGTCATCAAAAGGGAACTTATAAAAAGAAAGATTTCCTTTGGCCCAATGGGGAATGTCTTAAGATTTTTATTGATGTGAAGAGACACTATGACCATAGCATTAATTATGGTGGCTTATATTTTCAGAGGTTCAGTCCATTATCATAATTTTGGTGGGACATGATACCAGAGCTGATAGTCCTTGTGCCTTGACTCAGAGGCAATAGACAGTAATATGTGACACTGAGAGTAGCTTGAGCATAGAAGACCTCAAAGACCACCCCTACAGTGACAGGCTTTCTCCAAAAAGCCATACCTCCTAACAGTGCCACTTCCTTTGTGGGTCATTTTCTTTCAAACCAACACAGGGAAGAAGTGGTGGAGTTTATGATGGCAGGAGTTTGTGAGTGATATTAGGGTTTTAATGGGGATTATGTTGAATCTGTAGATTACTATACTAGGCTTTTTCTTTTAGGCCACCAACCAGCTCCCAAATCATGACACCGAGACTTAATATTAGTTACACATGCTCGGCCTTATCTTAGCTTTTATTTTACTCTGTAGAAGCCAGAATTAATTAAATCTCTTGGAGTTTGAGTTATGTGGAATTATTATGAGCTGCAAGAGCAGTAAGTATTCTTAACCACTGAGCCATCATCCTAACAAATCCCAAGAGGGAAGCTTTTGAAAGTGAAAAGGATGTAATTAAAGTGTCATAGAGGTTGAGCAAGTCTTTGAAAGTAATGAAAATAAATACAACAAGGATGGAGAAATATGAAGATCCAGTTCCAGGAGCCTAGCTCCCAAATGAACTTCTTAACCAATATCCACAAATCATAAGGAGGGGGACCAAAAAAAAAAAAAAGCAGCTGTCTGTCATATGGGCTGAACTGGTAAGGAACTCCTCATGTAGTACACAGTACACGGAGGTCAGGTGGGGGGCATGGATGACAGGCCAGTAATGCAGGCACCTAAAGTTCCTGCAGGCATGGGGATCATCTTTTTATATTGGGCAGCGAAAATTCCAACCCAGGAATCCATAAAGTTTCCAATATTGAGGCCAGTCTGTGGGGGCTCTTCTTAGAAATAGGTATGCATCAGCCTAGTGGGCCACAGGAAATAACCTCATGGATAGGCAGATGGAAGCAGAAAGAGATCAAGTTTTTCTACTTTTTGGCTTTGGGACCTTGAGAAAATTAATAGGTCATGGTGGTGGGGAGGATTGGCTGAGACAGTGTTTGGGATTCAGTGCTGAGTCCAAGCTTCAGAACGTAGAAGATAACTGGACTACATGACAAAGAGGGTCCATTCTACTAAACTGGAATGAATATGCCCTAAACCTACTGTGTCAGATTTTTATTGCTTTGACAAAATGCTTGAAATAAATGACAGATTATTTGGTTCATGTTTAAGCTTTAACCCATTGTCCTTGGCTATGTTCATTCTGGGTCCATAGTTGGCTAGAACACCATGATGTGGGAATATATTGCAGTGTCTTCTCTCCTCATAGAAGTCAATAACAACATCATTTCAAGTTAGAGACACACTGGCTTATATAGTGGGCCTGGCATGTGACTGGTATTTCATAAATGATAAAATTACTTACTCAACTTTATATGGAAAAACAAAAGACCCAGGATAGCCAAAACAACCCTGTACAATAAAGAAACTTCAAGAGGCATCACCATCCCCAAGTTCTACACAAAAACAGTCAGGTAGACCAATAGAATCGAATTGAAAATCCTTATATTAACACACACACCTATGAACACCTGATTTTTGACAAAATAGCTAAAATGATAGAATGGAAGGAGGAAAGCATCTTCAACAAATAGTGCTGGCATAACTGGATGATGGTGTGTAGAAGACTGCAGATAGATGCATGTCTATTGCCATGCAGAATCTTAAGTTCAAATGGATCAAAGGCCTCAATATAAATCTAGCCACAATGAACCCCTTAGAAGAGAAAGAAGAAGGTACCCTTGGACGAAAAACATAATTTCAGTAGCACAGACACTGAGATCAACAATTAATAAGTGGGACCTCCTCAAATTGAGAATCTTCTGTAAGCAAAGGACACAGTCGACAAGACCAAATGGCAGCCCAAGACTGGGAAATGATCTTCACCAACCCACATCTGACAGAGGGCTGATCTCCAAAATATACAAAGAATTTAAGAAACTAGTCACCAAAACACCAAATAACACTATTAAAAAATGGGGTACAGAACTGAAGAAAGAATTCTCAATAGAGGAAATCAAAAAGGCTGAAAGACACTTAAGAAAATGCTCCACATCCTTAGCTATCAGGGAAATGCAAATCAAAACAACTTTGAGATACCATCTTTCTCCTGTCAGAATGGCTAAAATTAGAAACACTAATGACAGTTTATGCTGGAGAGGATGTGGAGAAGGGGAACACTCCTCCACTGCTGGTGGGAGTGCAAACTTGTAGAGCCATTTTGGAGATCAGTATGGCAGTTCCTCAGGAAAATGGGAATCAGTCTACCACAGAACCTGGGAATTCCACTCTTAGACATATATCCAAATGATTCACATCCACTCAACAAAGACATCTGTTCAACTATGTTCATAGCAACATTATTTGTAATAGCAAGAACCTAGAAGCAACCTAGATGCCAGTCAACTGAGGAATACTACCCAGCGGGGGGAGGGTGGGACAGAATCCTGAAATTCACAGGCAAATGGATGGAACTTGAAGAAACCATCCTTAGTGAGGAACATGGTATGTACTCACTCATATATGAATTTTAGACATAAAGCAAAGGATCACCAGCTATAATTCACACAGCCAGAGAAACTAGGATACAAAGAGAAACCTAAGAGATACAAGGTCCCTCACAGAAGGGGAAAGGAACAAGATCTCCTGAGCACATTGGGGCCATGAGAGAAAATTAGGAGAAAGAGAAGGGGCGGAGAGGAGAACATGTGGGACCAAGAAGATTGTGTCAGGGGATGAATAGAGGAGAGCATAAAAAAGGATACCATAATTGAGGGAGCCTTTATAGGTTTGAAGAGAAAACTGAGAAATGTTCAAAGACCAACAAGGATGACCCCAACTAACAATCTGAGCAACAGTGGAAAGGCTACCTTAAATCCCCTTCCCTGATAATAAGATTGATAACTAATTTATATGCTATCATAGAGCCCTCAGCTGGTAGCAGATGGAAACAGAAGCAGACACCCATAACTAAACACTGAGCCGAACTCCTTGAATCCAGTTGCAGAGAGACAGGAGTGTTAAGAAGAGGGGTTAAGACCAGGCTTCAGAAACCCAGAGATAGCTGACCTGAACAAGGAGGAGCTAATGGGCCCCCCAGACTGATAATTGGGAAACCAGTATTAGACAGACTCAGACCCCCTGAACATGGGTCTCAGTTAGAAGGTCTGGGTAGTCTAAGGGACCTCTGACCGTGGATGTATCCCTGGTGCGGGAAAGGACTTTCAGAGCACATTCCCTATGGAGGGATGTGAGGAGTAAGGTTTTTCTGCCCACCGCCTGGTCTTGTCCTGCCGCCGCATCTGCCCCAAATAATACACAGAGACTCTGTATTTGATATAAATGTTGTTGGCCAGTTACTAGTTTCTTATCGGCTAGCTCTGTCTTAATTATTAACCCATTTCTATGTATTTCCACGTGGTCTCCTTACCAGGGAACCGGCCAGCATTTTGCTTTCTCCAGACTCTCCATCTCGACCCCTCCTTCCTCCTTCCTCTTTCCTCCTTGTCTCCTAGTCCCTCCTATCTTCCTTTCCTATTGGCCAACAGTGCTTTATTCATTAACCAGTATGAGAAACATATACAGTATGACATCTCCCATCAGAGGGATATTCCCTTAGCCTAGAGGCATAAGGAAGGGCCTAGACCCTACTCCAAATGACTTGGCAGATTTTGATGATCCCTCCTGGAAGGTATCACCCTTCCTGTGGAGTGGGGGTGGGGAATGGGACAGGAGGAGGGGTTGGGGGAATGGGAGGAAGGTAGGGAAAGGGAACTGGGGTTGATATGTAAAATAAGGAAAAATAATAAATATATATTTAAAAAACAAAGAAAAAATAAATCTGATGTTTTGTAGTAGTAACTGGTTCTATAAGAAAGTCTGTAGGCCTCATGCATTCTTATTTGTCAAGAATCTTCCTGGTTTTAATACTGAAACTCTCCCATCTTGATAACTCAGTCCCAAATATCTGGTCACCTTAATGTAAATGGCAGTGTGCTATAAGGACATATCCATTATATTGTTGTTGTGAGGGTGCTATTATTTGCCCTGAAATTATAGATAAGGAGGTCATATTTAGGATAGGTATGAGTGTGCCAGATTTTTGTTTGCTTTTGGAAATGGGTTCTTGTTGTATAACCTAAGTTGGTCTTGAAATACCTAGGCTTCTCTCAAACAGTCCATTTACCTCAGTTTCCCAAGTGCTGGGATTATAATTGCATACTAACACATTCAGCTACAGTTCTTAATGAATTTTTAGTTGTAGAATTGCTTTGCATACTTCATAGGTATAGCAGCATGTTTTATGATTCTGTGTGTGTGTGTGTGTGCCTGTGTGTGTGTGTGTTTCATTTATGATAAGGCAATACAAAATATCTTTGACTCCATATGTATTTATAATGAGAATTTGCATGAGCCTTTTTTAATTTTTCTGATAAACAGACTCAATGTTATTCTCTGAACATCTTTTGACTTTTGTCTAGTATTCAGAGATGGGCAGCAGAGCTAGGTGTAATTTGAGACAGGAGATAGACTAGAGCATGACTCTCTTGGTTTAGTGTGAAATTCACTGATGCCTATTCATAATGCACTATGTGGGCACAGTAAGAATATAAATAATGCTAAAATCTTATGAGAATAAGCATAAGCTTGGAGAGTCCACTTTGCTTCTATGGATGAAGCCATGGCATTTAACCCATTAGATTATTTGAGAGATTAGCACTAAACATATTGTGACACTATTCACTAAAGGAATTTATCACTCTCCCTCTGCCTTCTTAAAGAGGAGGCAGAATGGCGATACGATTGAACTGTCAAAGAAATAGGAAAAAGTTCAGGCATTGAAAAGTTTCACATTCAAAGAGACACATATATATATAAAGAACAATGCTAGATGTAATAGAGAATAGTATTCCTGGCGAGAGCCCACAGATCGTTTGTTAGTGAGATGTCAATAGAAATATTCAAGGAAAAGGAAATTAAGTAGTATACATTTTAAAGAAAATAAAATGTAATTTTATATTTTAAAAAGTAGTTTGTGTGTGTGCTCATGTATGTGTCTCTGTGTATATCTCAGACTCTCAAGGGAGGAAGGAGACCTCAAAAAAGGCCTAAAAATGGGAGGAAGCAACATCAGAAATGGCTAATATTTATTTATTTATTTATTTAATATAAATTTTTACTTAAATTAAAAACATCTTAGTTTACATATCAATCCCAGTTCCTTTTCCCTCCTATCCTCCCCTGCCCTGCAGTGACCCCGGTATCCACTCCCCAGGGAGGGTGAGGCCTTCCATGGGGGGATCTTCAAAGTGTGTCACATCATTTAGGGCACAGCCTAGGCCCTTTTCCATGTGTCCAGGCTGAGAGAGCCCATGGGGAATGGGCTCCCAAAGTTCATTCATATACCAGTAATAAATGCTGGTTCTATTGCCAGAGGCCCTATAGACTGCCCAGGTGTCCTAATTGACACCCACGTTCAAGGGACCTGCTTCTGTCCTATGCTGGTTTCCAAGCTGTCAAGTCTGGGGTCAATGAGCTCCAGCTTGTTCAGGTCAGCAGTTTCTGTAGGTTTCTCCAGCCTGGTCTTGACCTATTTGCTCATCACTCTTCCCTCACTGCAACTGGATTCCAGGATTTCCGCTCAGTGCTTAGCTGTGGGTGTCTGCTTCTGCTTCCATCAGCTACTAGATGAAGGTTCTAGAATGGCATTTAAGGTAGTCATCAATCTCATTATAGGGGAAGGGCATTTAAGGTATCATATTCCACATGACATTCTCCAAGAAGACAGTCTTGAATATACTGTCAATTCTAGTGTGCTCTGATGAAGATAGATTTCTAATGTGATTGTCCACTTGAAACCACTAGAAGCCAGATGTGGTGACACACATCTTTACTCCCAGAAAATAATAGGCAGATCTCTGTGAGTTTGAGGACAGCCTGGTCTACAGATAAGTTCCAGGACAGCCAGGGATACACCGATGAACTTCACTCCCAAACACTGTCTCCATGCTGGGACTTGGTCTGGTTTTGGCTAGCTCAGATTGTATGCATGCATTTACAGGTGCTTTGTATCAGGGAAAAAGTCTATTAAAAACATTGTGGCCCATTTAGATTGAGTTATTTACCTTTATCTTACTGATAAGAGATATTTCTATATTCTGGATGTACATTTAATAAGAAAACAATGTATTTTGTACATATCCTCTAATGCAATAAATGATAGGGTTTTGAAAGTTTAATAGGATTCACTTTTCTCGAAGATAGTAAATTTGATACATTTTCAAAGACTACCACTGTAAATGTACAGAATACAACTAATATTGATCTGGTTTCTAGTCATTTAATGACTCCTGATTTTAAATATACTTATGTGAGAACATGCATACATGCACACACACACACACACACACACACAAACACACACACACACACACACACACACAAACACACACGCACACGTGATTGATTTTTGGATGGACCATGATGCCCAGAGCTTTCCTTCCCCACCCCAATTTATTGAGACAGAATCTCAAGTAGATCAGGCTGGACTCAAACTTACTGTATAGCTAAAAATGACCTTGAATTTCTTTTCTTCCTATTTCTCTCTCTCTCTCTCTCTCTCTCTCTCTCTCTGTGTGTGTGTGTGTGTGTGTGTGTGTAATTAGTTCTGGCATCTCTGGAAAGCATGACTCTCTCTCTTTCTCTTTCTCTCACTCTCTCTCTCTCTCTCATACACACGTGATTGCTCATTCAGAGGCACAGTTAAACTCATGTTCACTTCTGCAATTTTTACAACTAAACTTGTTATATGATCATAGGAGATTACTTTAGTAACAGTACATTGAGCGATTTTATAATTAGATATTATATAGAAATCTCATAGATTGTGCTTAGTAGGTCATTTCTGGTATCATAAGAAATAGTACTATAGTACTATACCATATATATATGTATATATGTATATATGTATATATATGTATATATATATGTATGTATGTAGAATCATGTTAAGAAAAGACATGAGGAGCTAGAGTGATAGCTAAGCAGTTAAGAGCACTTTCTGCTCTGGTAGAGGACCTGTTATATCTCTAACTTATCCCAAGACTCCTACCATTATCTCTCTTTCCTAGTTTCATGTCTGTCTGTTTGTCTTTCCTTCTTTTTTAACTCAGTGTGTGCAGTTACTGCATCCCCCAATAGTTATTCATTATGGTGTTTTTTTCAATAATAAATCTAATAAAAAGTCCACAAATTAGAGAACATTTAAATAAATGTGGTATGTCTATAAAAATATTCAGTGTTTTTGTCCAAATAATAAAGTATATAATCAGGCATGGTTTAATTTCCACACTTGAGATGTAGAGGCAGGTGGATCTCTATGAATAAGAAGCCATCCTAGTCTATATAGCAAGTTCCAGGCCACCCAGGACTACATAGTGAGACCCTGTCTCAAACAAACAAACAAAAACTTAAAAATCTCCTTAAAACAAACTATAATTTAAAAGAAAATGAAACAACAAAACAAAATGAAACAAGAATGAAGTATAAATACAAAAATTTACTATGAACATCTAAAACATACATGTGCTAAAAGACAAAGAACAGTATCATATGAATGCTATGTTTTTATTTTTTGTGTGTGCCTGCATATACACATTATTTGAAAGGGTTTATTTTAAAAATGTTAACAAGTGACTTCAGCAAGAACATGGAGTCTGAAGTTCGGGGAGATTTAGTTTGCACTGTATACACTTTACTACATATATTTTTGTAATCATATGTCCATGTACATTGTAAATAAATGTCCTTTTTTGAGAATTTATTAGCTAAAAAACAGAGAACTATTTTGGGGATTTGGAAGGTGGATATTAGTTCTCTGTCTTTACACTAATGATGTCTTTCACCAATTCGAAGAAGGTTATTTTGGGCAACACAACACAGCAAAATACATCAAAATAAGGGTGTGGAACTGATGGGAGATGTCATTCTGTATATGTTTCTCATACTGGTTAATGAATAAAGCACTGTTGGCCAATAGGAAAGGAAGATAGGAGGGACTAGGAGACAAGGAGGAAATAGGAAGTAATAAGGAGAGCCAAGATGGAGAGTCAGGAGAAAGCAGTATGACGGCCGGCTCCCCGGTAATAGAAATACATAGATCAGCAGAAATGGGTTAATACTTAAGACAGAGCTAGCCGATAGGAAACAAGTACCTGGCCAACAGAATTATATCTAATACAGAGTCTCAGTGTGTTATGGAACTAGATAGATGGCACAGTGGTTAAGAGCACTTGTTACTCCTTCAGAGGACCTGGATTCCATTTCTTGCACCTACTCAACAGCTTAAAACCATCTGTAATTCATGTTTCAGGGCATCTGATGCCCTCTTCTGACCTCTTTGGGTTCCCTCCTCAGGAATCAGGCACACAAGGGGGACACATTCATTAATGCAGGTAAAACCCTCCCACAATTAAAATAAAAATACATCTTTGAAAACTAGTGAGCCATAGCACCTTAGGTGACATATACGTTAAGAATACCGCAGGTGGAATCAATGTGTTTATTAGCTTTATAACCAATTCATGATGTATTTGTCTTTTGTTGCTGAGACAAAATACATGAGGGCAATTATATTTGCCCATAGTATTAATCCATTGTGGGTCAGGGCTCTTGGTGGAACAGAACATCTCATGTGGGACAAGAAATATGCACAAACACAAACACACATGCACATACATACACACAGAGTATGAATATGAATATGCCTGTATTAGTGGATTTTGTAATTTCTTCTCTTCAAATATACTTGTTTTTCATTATTAGTTGTGTGTAAGTGTGTTTGTGAGTAGGTTCCTGCATTCATACACATGTGCCCACAGAGGCTGGGAAAAGACATCAAATCCTCCTGGAGCTGGATTTACAGGTAATTGTGAGCTACCTGATGTGGGTGCTGAGAACTGATTTGGGTCCTCTACAAGAACAATATGTGCTCTTAACAGCAGAATCTGTCCAGCCCCCAGTTCCCCCCATTTTTTCTATTCTTGCTATTTGTATTATATCCTCTTAGTAATGGCAGGTTTTACCCCCTAGCCCATAGTTAATTCTCTTTGGAAATGAGCTAGAGCCTTACTGATTTGTGATTTGGTAATACCATAGGTGTTTTCCCACTCAGTTATTTGTACAATCAAGATTAACCATCACAAATCCAAATCCTTGTTAAATTTATACTTAAATGTATCTCCTTAAATCATAGCATTCTTATTCTGGCCTCCAAATGAGTTGTATCCACTTCATAAGGGGAAATACAATAAATCCATCTTCAAGTGTTCCTATTGTTTAATAGATATAATACTTATCAACATTTCAAACACAAAGTCTCCTTTGAAACTAAAAGCAGCATTTGATGTGTCAGCCTATGTAGAATAAAATGTAGGCCACATACTTCTAAAGTATAATGACATATGACAAACTTTCCCATTTCAAAAAGGAGGACTAGGACAATGGCAAGAAATCATTAAGTGGATAGGAGGATTGTAGGGAAATCATTAAATCCTGTGCTGCCATATCCAGTATTCAGGGTTCCTTATGGCATGATAAGTGCATTTCAAGTGTTGGACTACCACATTACTATAACCTTGCCATTTGCAGTCCACATGGACTCTTTCTTAGGCTGGCTCTACTTGCTGCCTTTGGGTTTTTGTTGTTGTTGTTGTTTTGTTTTTTTAAGCAGATGTCCCATGCTCCTGGCATCTCTAATATATGGAGCTGCCATTTTTACCTTTAGCTTCATTTGTAGTGCTTCATACTGTGACTTCTCAAGGCTTTGCTTTGAAGTTTGGGTAAAAAGCTCCATAATTTCATAGCTGTTGCATTTTGGATGTCTGAAAAAACACTATTACATGTACATTGCTAAAGTTTGGCAGAAAGTCTACCAGTGTTCTCGTTCCCTTTGACTGTATGTGCAGCAGCTTCTGAGTTTCTGCTACATAAGCATGCTGAAACAAATCCTGGAGAACCAATTTTCTGTGCACATGTCCCAAGAGCAGGCAAAAGAGTCAAAGATTCATACATTCCTACTGTTAGGAATCCCACAAGAAGAGCAAGCTAAACAACCATAACATATATGCAGAAGACGTAGCTTAGACTAGGTCCCCATACATACAGACTCTGTGATTGCTGGTTCAGTCTCTCTGAGTCTCTGTGAGTCCTGCTGAGTTGATTCTGTGGGCTGTGTTCTTGACCCCCCTGGCTCCTACACTTTATCTTCCCTATCTAACATTAGGTTCTCCAAGCTCCACTGTTCAAGTAGTTTTCTTGCCAACCTGGTCCTAGAGCCTCATCAGCCCCAAATAACACACAGATGCTGTATTAGATATAAAGTTGTTGGCCTGTTACTAACATTTCTTATTGGCTAGCTCTGTCTTAAATATTAACCCATTTCTATCCATCAAAGTATCTCCACATGGTCTTATCTTACTGGAGAGAGGATATGGAGTTCTTCTCTCTTGGTCCTATATTTGGAATCTCCTACTACTTCTCCCTGAATTCACCTTGTCTCCTAGTCCTGCCTATCTTGCTTTCCTATTAGCCAACAGTGTTTTATTTATTAACCAATATGAGAAACATATTTACAGAATGACATCTCCCATCACTCCACCTAATATTTGGCTGCAGTTCTCTGAGTCTGTTCCCATCATTTGATGGATGAAGCCTCTCTGATGATAGTTGGGCTAAGCCCTGATCTATGAATATAGCAGATTATAATTAGGGATCATTTTATTGACTTTTTCTTTTGATCAGTTCTGTGACCCATTCTAGGTCCTGGGCTATCCAGCCTCTGGTTCCTGGCCCTCCAGGCAGTACAGAAGTGGGCTCCCTCTTGTGGTGTGAGTCTCAAGTTGTACCAGTCATTGGTTGGCCACTCCTCCGAGTTCTGTGCCACCTTTACCTGAGCACATTTTGCAGTCAGGGCAAATTTAGGTTGAAGTTTTTGTTACTGGGCTGATGTCATAGTCTCATCACTGAAACCCTTGCCATATTACTAAAGATGGCCAACTCAGGCTCCATATTCCCCACTACTATGATGAGTCTTTGCTAGTGTTGCCCCATAGATTTCAGGGAGTTTCAACTGTCCTAAGTTTCCATATGCCCTCCTCTACAAACGCCCCTCAATTCCAGTCATACTCTCTCTCCATCCATCCCCTCACATTAGTTTTAAGTTCAGCACTCTCTGAAAATTCAGGAGAAGGATAAAATGAAAATATGTTCTTCACAGGAATGTAACATACAGTCTTTATTCAAAATCCAATCGAGTCATTGTTTCTATCTAAAACTTCATGAGGACAGTGCTTACTGTTCACATTCCTA
The DNA here is from genome assembly GCF_943737965.1 of Phodopus roborovskii. Classification (NCBI taxonomy): domain Eukaryota; kingdom Metazoa; phylum Chordata; class Mammalia; order Rodentia; family Cricetidae; genus Phodopus; species Phodopus roborovskii. Next base: position 124,832 of record NW_026125946.1, on the reverse strand, counting down.
TCAATGGTCTGGTCTTCTGAATTCACATCTGAATTGTCCTTTAAGATCCTACAAAACCCTAGGCTTTCTTTAGCCCCTTATTTTCTCTAATCTCTTCTTCCCACAAACCTGTTCCAAAGTCTTAGCTACCACACAGTCAAGATTATTCATAATAATAACTTCATTCTCTAGTACCAATTTTTATATCTATTATCCCTGTCATCACTATGACCAAATTGTCTGACAGACACAACTCAGGAGAGAAGATATTGATTCATGGTTTCAGAGGGTCTCTCCATCATGGCCTAGAGAGCATGGTAGAACAGAAGCTCACATCATGTCTGCTGGGAGACATAGGAAAAGAATTCCTGTTGTTGAGGTCTCCTCTCTGGTTATTATTTTTGATTGAGCCCACAGTTTACCATCTCTGGTTCCTCATAGTCTTCTGTTTTTATTCAGTATTGACATGCTACACTTTATTGGCCTGTCATTTCTTCACTCAGCTACTCAGCCACTGTCTTGCAGCTATTGTTGCTACTGTTTTCACTAAAACAAGGTGGCTGCTGCTGCTGCAGTCACTTGCTATCACTTCACTACTTCTACCCTTTGCTTAGCCTGCTCTACTAATCCTAAACATCCAAAGTAGGATAGAAAAGATCAAAGGGCTATAAAGCGGGATGTCTCCTCTGTTTCCTCATTTCCCCTATGCATTTCTAGCCTATACAATGGCCCCACTCACTTCAGCGGGACTATCCCCTCTTAATTATGTGTCCTAAGAGTTGGGGATGCTAGGAATGTAGAGCAGCTGCTGAACTGCAGATGAAGCCATCAAGTGAAAGCAGGGTGACAGCGGGGTCATGTGAACTGTAAAGGGAAAGGCAGTAGTCGGGGAGCTTCCTTCAAACTCTGGGCCCCTTATCATATGATAGTGCGCTCTAGATGCTGGGCATGACGCTACAATGTTTGCTGTGCCGTCTTTTGAAACTGTTTCACTCCCCACCCTCATTTTTATGATTTCATTTCTCCCTTTTTGAAATGACAATGTTTACTTTGTAGCATTGTATCTTGGAAATATGTAGAATGCTCTTTTATTGTTTTCCAGGCACAGAAACCATACTCTGAGTCTCAGAGGACATTTTTGTTTTGAAATTTTCAGCAATGTTTTAATGATTAAACTATTAGAAAGTGTTTTAATGTATTTTATCATGATATAATCATGAGAACTTCGGAGACCAAGCATGGAATTTGATACCATTTTTTAGACATTTATTTTATTATTATTATATTGGTGTTGTTGTTGTTGTTGTTTTGTGTATGCATGTGTGCACACACGCACGCACATGTACATGCAGTACTAATGGAGGCCAGAAGAGGAAGGGATCAGATAACTTAGATTTGAAGTTACAGGTGAGCTGCCTGGTATGGGCACTAGGTTCCTTTGGAAGAACTGTGTGGGCTCTTAACTACTGAGCTCTCTGGCTCCTGGAATGTTACAGATTAAGATTTGTTTGATCTTCACATTGGCAGATAGAATCCGTGCTTTTTTTTTTAAACAAATAAACTTGAGGCATAACCTGTTTTAAAAAAGATTTTTTTGCATTGACCATAAATTTTACAAGAGATAGACTTCCTAATTGTCAATTTGACTGGATTCAGAAATACTTAGGATACCAGTAGAGTATACCTCATGGTTGGGATATGGAAGCATTTCCAAAGACTAACTAAAGGGTGAAGGCCTCTGAAGATGGATAGCACCATCCCATAGGCTAAGGGGCTCTAAAGGTATAAATGGAAAAATGAAGAAAGCCTGGCAATGCAGGCACTCTGTATCTCTTATTCCAAATACTATAGGGTGGACAATCTTTTTGTGGTTTTCCAGAGCACTTCTACTATAGACCAATAACCATAGACCCGTAACACTAAAACATTTACATAGGTCAGTTCCTGTGGGTATTTGTAAAAACAATAGAAAGTCTCACACATGAACAACTATTTAGGTCTTATTCTGATACACACTATTGATATTCCAATGTTATCTTCTATGTTTTGTGTTTGCAATTTTTATAGTATTTACTAACACCCTGTGAAGAAAGTTGAAAGACTTAGCATATATTTCAACTGTCACATGATTTCCATAGTTTGCACTACCTTCAGCAATGAATAATTGTTTCCCCTTCCCCCACATCCTTGTTAGCACAAGCTGTCATTTGTTTTATTGAATTTGGCTACTCTGACTGGTATAATATGAAATCTCAAAGGACATTTAATATACATTTCCCTGATGGCTAAGGATGTTGATTAATTCAGCCATTTGTGTTTTAACTTTTGAGTTCTATAGGCTTAGTTCTTTACCCCATTCTTAATTGTGTTATTTTATTTTCTTGGTGTTAAGGGTTTTTTTTGTTGTTGTTGTTTATAGCTCTCTCTCTCTCTCTCTCTATATATATATATATATATATATATTAGATAGTAAACCTCTATTATATGTGTTGATTGTTAAATATTTTTCCCATTCTGTAGGCTGCTGCTTTGTTCAAATGACTCTCGTTTGGCACACTTTTCAGCTTCAGGAGGTTGCATTTATTAATTGTTGGTCTCAGTACCTGTGCTATCATTGTCTTGTTCAGAGATTTTTTTCCTTTGCCAATGAGTAAGAGAATACCCCACTTTCTCATCTATCATATTAGTGTATCTGGTTTTATGTTGAGGTCTTTGATTAATTTGGATTGAATTTTGTGCAGGGTGATAACTGTGGATCTGTTTGGATTTTACAAGCAGATGTCCAGTTTGACTAGCTCCATTTTTTGAAAATGCTGTGTTTTTTCCAGTGTGTATTTCTGGCTACTTTATGAAAAATCAGGTGTCCATAAGTATGTGGATTTATGTCTGGGTCGTCAATTCCATTGATAATTATGCCTGTTTTATGTCAATATCATGAGGTTTTTTTTTTAATTGCTATAGCTCTGTAGTTTAACTTGAAATGATAGATGGTGGTACCTCCAGAGTACTTTTATTATTCATTATTGTTTTAACTGTCCTATCCCTTTTTTATGTGTGTGTTTCCATATGAAGTTGATTGGTTGGTTTTTCCAATTTCTGTGAGTAATTGTTTTTGAATTTTGATAGAAATGGCTTTGATCTATAGATTGTTTTTAGTATGATGGCCATTTTCACTTTATTAATCCTACTGGTCCATGAGCATGGGCACTCCTTCAATCTTTTGGTGTCTTCTCAAATGTCTTTAATATCTTACAGTTTTTATTATACAAGTCTTTCCCTTGCTAGGCTAGAACCATTCTAAACTATACTTTAAGGTATTGGGAAAGGTGCTGGTTCCTGCTTTCTTTTTCAGTTCATTTGAAATGCGTACATAGGAAGGCTACTGGCTTTTGTGTGTGAATTTTGTAATCTTGCTATTTTTCTGGAAATGTTCATTAGCTGTTGAAGCTTCTTGGAGTTTTACTGTCTTTTATTTATAAAATCATATCATCTGCAAATAAAGATACTTTGGCTTCTTCAATTTTTATTTGTATCCTCTTGATCTCATTTAGTTGTCTTAATGCTCTAGCTAACACTTCAAGTAAGTAAGTGGTGGTTTGAGTAAGAATGACACCCCCCCACACACATAGGCTCATATATTTGAATACTTGGTCACTGGTGAGTGCTACTACTTAACAAGGATTAGAAGGTGTGGCCTTGTTGGAGGAAGTGTGTCACTGTGGGTAGATTTTGAGCTTTCAAAAGCCCAGGCCAAGCCTAGAAGAATCTCTCCCTATTTCTTCCTGCTGCCCATGGATCCAGATGTAGAACTCTCAGTTTCTTCTCCAGCACCATGTCTATCTGCATTCTGCCATGCTTCTCACCATGATGATAGTGAACTAAACCTCTGAAACTGTAAGCAAGATCAATTAAATGCTTTCTTTTATGAAAGTTGTTGTGGCCCTGGTACCTTTTCACCATGATAAAACAGTGACTAAGACAAGTACTATATTAAATATGTATGGAGAGAGTGGACAACCTTGTCTTGTTCCTGATTTTAGTTGTGAATTATTTGAGTTTCTGTCCATTTAGGTTGATGTTAGCTGTGGGCTTGCTATAAATTTCCTTTATTATGTAGAGGTCTGTTCCATATGGATATCCTAGTCTCCCTAAGACTTTTATCATGAAGAGGTGTTAGAGTTTTGTTCAAAGAGATTTTCTGCATTTAATGAGATAACCATGTGATTTTTATCTTTCAGTCTGTTTATGTAGTGGATTACATTTTTTTTTATTTTCATAAGTTGAACCATTGTTGCATCTCACATATGAAGCATACTTGATCATGTTGGATGGTTTTTTGATGTATTCTGTATTCAGTTTCCAAGTATTGTATTGGTACTTTTTGCATCTGTGTTCATAAGGGAAACTGATGTGTAATTATCTTTCTATGTTGGCTCATTGTCTGGTTTTAGGGATCAGGGTAATAGTGGCTTCATAAAAAGAAGGAAATGTTCCTTCTGTTTCCATTTTGCAAATAATATGAAGAGTATTGTCATTAATTTTTCTTTGAAGCCCTGGTAGAATTCTGTGCTAAATTCATCTACCCTGGGCTTATTTTGGTTGGGAAACTTTATTAGTTAATGCTGCTATTTGACTAAAGATTGTGGATTTGTTTAAATTGCTTATATGATCTTGATTTAACTTTGATATATTGTATTATCAAGATATTTAGCCATTTCTTTTAGATTTTCCATTTTTTGTGAAGTATAGATTTTTAAAGAATATCCTTATGATTCTCTGAATTTCCTCAGTGTCTATTATTTATGCCCCCCTTTCATGTCTAATTTTATTAATTGAATCACTCCTCTCTGTTTTATAATTAATTTGGTTAAGGTTTTATGAATTTGATTTACTCAAAGAATTAACTGTTTCTTTCATCGATTCTTTGTATTGTTTCTGTTTAATTGGTTCCAGCCTCAGCTTGATTATTTCTTCCTAGATACTCCTTATGGGTATTGTTTCTTTTTGTTGTTCCAGAGCTTTCAGGTAGTCATTAAATTACTAATATGAAACCTTTCCAATTTTTTTTAGGGAGGCATTTAGTGCTATGAACTTGCCTCTTACAACTGTCTTCATTGTCTTTCATAGCTTTGGGTATGTTATGTTTTCATTTTTACTCAATTCTCAAAAGTTTTTTTATTTTCTACTTGATTTCTGCCTTGACTCAATTTTCATTCAAGAGTTAGTTGTTCAGTTTCCATGAGTTTGTATACTTTCAGCTGTTTCTGTTGTTGATATCTATTTTTAATCCATGGTATTTAGATTGGATTCAGGTTGTTATTTAAGTTTTTTTATTTTTATTTTTTTTCTTATTTTACATATCTATCCCAATTCTCTCTCTCTCCCTCCCATGTTCCCCGACCACCCTACTATCCCATTACCCTCCCAAGTTTTCTTATATCTGACTGGCTTCGTGTGTTAATACTTGGTCAGTTTTGGAGAAAGTTCCATGAGATGCATGAATATATTCTTTCAGTTTTTGAATGGAATATTCTGTAGATGTTTGCTCAATACATGTGATTTATGGTGTTATATAATGCTAGCATTTTTTATATTCAGTCTTGTCTTGATGACCTGTGTATTTGCCAGAGTAAGGTACTGAAGTCAACCACTATCGGTATATGAGGGTGAATATGTGATTTTAGCTATAGTAATGTTTCTTTTATGAACTTGGGTGCTCCTTTGTCTCATGCATAAATGTTTAGAGTTGCAATATCCTATTGGTGAATTTTTCCACTAGTGAATTTGTAGTGTCCTTCCCTGTTTCTTTTAATTAATATTGGTTTGAAGTCTATTTTGTCAGATTTTTTAAATGCCCACACTTGTTTGCTTCTTGTATCTATTTTCTTGAAATATCTTTTTCCTTTCTTTTATCCCGAGTTGAAGTGTATGTGTATGGTGAGGTATGTTTCCTGGATATAGCAGAAAGATGGATCCTGTTTTCTAATCCAGTATACTAGTCTGTTGGAAAATTAAAACCATTAATATTGAAAGTTATTAATAATCAATGACTTTATTTATTACTGTTATTTTATTGTTGGGGTCTGTGTATCTTCCCAGTCTTTTCATTTGCTTTCTGAAATTATTTCTTGAGGTTTGTTTGGCACAGTTAACCTCTTCGGACTGAAATTTTCCATCTAATGCCTTCCTGAGAGGTAGATTGCTAAATAGAATTTGCTTAAATTTGGTTTTATCTTGGAATATTTTTCTTTCTCCATTAACTATGTTTGGTAGTTTTGCTGGGTAACATAATATGATTCCTTAGTCTAGGCCTTCTTGGCTTTCAGTGTCTCCACTGAAAATTCAGGTGTTACTCTAATGAGCCTGCCCTTATATGTTAGTTGGTCTTTTTCCCTTGAAGCTTTTAATTTCCTTTCTTTGTTCTGTACATTTAGTATTTTTATTAGTCATGGAGACTATCTTTACTGGCTCTGTCTGTTTGGTGTTCAGTATGTTTCTTATACCTTTACAGGAATATCTGTCATTAGATTCGGGGCATTTTCTTCTATGATTTTGTTGAAAATATTTTCTCTACCTTTAACCTGGGTTTCTTCTTTTCATTCTATACCTACGATACATAGGTTTGGTCTTTTCCCAGTGTTCAAAATTTTTCTGGGTATTTTGTGCCTGGATTATTATTGTTGTTATTCTTATTTTTTGTTTTTTGAGACAGGGTTTCTCTGTGGCTTTGGAGGCTGTCCTGGAACAAGCTCTTGTAGACCAGGCTGGTCTTGAACTGATAGAGATCCACCTGATTCTGCCTCCTGAGTACTGGTATTAAAAGCATGCTCTACCACCCCCCAGCATGCCTGAATTATTTTTAAATTAACATTTTCTTTGTGTGAGGTATCCATTTCTTCTTCTTTGTCTTCAAGACATGAAATTCTCTCTTCCATGTTTTGTAATCTATTGCTGAGTATTACCTCTAATATTTCATTACTATCCTTAGTTTTTTATTTCTAGTTTTAGTTCAATTTGGGTTTCATTTATTTATTCTATTTATTTGTTAGATTCTATTTTCATGTTTTGAAGTGTTTTAATTATCTTGTCCTACTCTTTGGTTTCACATTTTTCATTAAGACATTTGTAAATAGTCCCTGCTTGTTTTTGGAAGAGGCAGGTTGTCTAGGCTCTTCATGCTTGTATTATTGTGCTGGGGTCTGGACATCTGGATTTATTATGTTTAATGTGTTTCTTTAGTATACCTAGTCTTGACTTTGTTGGGTGGGTGTTCTGTTCTGTAATTGCTAGTGCCCATTATGTGTCCTTGGCAACTATGGTGGCTCTGGTCTCCTTTATTGAGAGCATTTCTGTGTTGTTTCTATGCTGACACAAAGGAACAGAGATGTGATAGAAGAGCAGTCTGAGAGAGATATTGGGAAAGATCTCAGTGACCTTGAAGCAGGTACAAGAGTTGGAGTCCCCAAGGAATGATGTAGGGTAAAAAAAAAAAGCTTCTGCAGACAGACTCCAGCAGGACTAAGAAGTCTGGTGTGCTGTAGTTTTATCAGGATTTATAGCTGTGTTAAAATGTCCATAAGATTTCTCAAAATGCCCTATTATTTCCTATACCTGAACATGACTCCATTATTCTAAATTAAAAGTTTAATTTAAAATTGAATAAATAAGCAACACTTTCAAAAATAGGTTCCTTATAAATACAATTTACACAAGACCAAATAATGTGATTAGACACAGAAAAAAACAAGCATGTAGTTATAAGACAGTCAAGGAGTGGTGCTGGGAGGGAGGGTATTTCTTACATCAAAATAAAATGGATTTTTTTCTGTAATTGTTAGAGAATTTCATGCATGCATATGATGTGTTTTGATCAAATCCATCCTCCTTTCTGCCCTTTCAATTCCCCTACAGTCTCTATTATTCCCTTTCAACTTCATGCACTCTTTTCTTTTAGATACACCCAGTCTACTTATTATTACCAGTATGTGTATGGGTGTAGGACCATGTAACTGGAGCACTGCTAGGCTTTCCAGTTGCACATCCCTTCAAACAATGATTCTCCCTCACTTGACAGCCACCAGTTGCCTATAGTTCCTTAGCTAGGTGCTGAATTTTGTCTGGATTGAATGTGTATTTGTGTAAGTCTTGTGCACAAAGTCACAGCTGTGGTGAATGCATTTGTAAAACTGCCCTACCCTGTCCAGAAGCAGCTTCACTGTAGTCATCTACTTCTTTTGGCTCTTATAGTCTTTTCTATCTTCCATGATGATTCCTATATCTTTGAAGGAGAGAGTTTGATATAGATGTCTAATTTTGTGCTCAAATGTACTTTCCACAACTTTAAAGTTTAATTACAGTTGTGTATTTTGTTCATGCTGTGCTGACTTTGGACTACGTGAGAGAGAAGGCTTATGCACATGTATATTTAGCCTTATGCACATGTATATTTAGCCTTTTCCTATTATCACTTGTTGAAGAGGCTGAATTATCCCAACATACATTTTTCTTTCCTTTCTCAAGATTTATATGACTATAGTTTTATAGGTTTACTTCTGGGCCCTCTATTCTGTTCCATTTTTCTCTACATTTGTTTTTATATTGGAGCCACACTGAATTTTGTTACTATGACTTTGTAGTATAGTTTGAAGTCAGAAATTTGAAAGTGCCAGGGGAAAACATCTTAAGATATTGTATAAGTAAGCCCCCTCCATGGGAAGTCAAGAAAGTCTGGCATATTAAGTTGAGGCAGGACCAAGCCCCACCCTGCTGTATTGAGGCTGAGTAAGGTAACCCTCCATAGGGAATGGTGGGTGGGGGTTGGGTGAAAAGAAGGTGGGGGAGCATGAGGAAGGGAAGGAGGAGGAACTGTGGTTGATATGTAGCAGGAAATTTTTTAATGAATAAACAATTTAAAAGATATTGTATACATAATAATATTCTAAGTTGTACTCTAGTAACTCAGAAAATAAGAACAAGAATTGCTGAGTGAGATTGCACTAAATTCAGGAGTTTCTGCAGAATAAATAACTTAGTGGAGAGATAGCCTATAGAATGGGAAAAAATTATTGCCAGCTCTTTGTTAGATAAGGGATTGATATCTATGATAAAAAGTAAATAATACAGTCAACAAATGGTCAAATAGTTTCTCTCCTTTCTGTAATCTCTCTCTCTCTCTCTCTCTCTCTCTCTCTCTCTCTCTCTCTCTCTCTCTCTCTCTGTGTGTGTGTGTGTGTGTCCCATCAACAGTATCTTTCTATGTAATTCAGGTAGTCCAGGGCTGCTGTAAACTCATGACTCTCTTGTCACAGATTACTTAGAACTGGTACTACAAGTGTAAACTGCAATTCCCAAACAGGCATTTCTAATGAAAATCCATACACACAAAAATATCTTTATTCATCAGGGAGATGCAAATTAAAGCTGCTTTGAGATTCTGCCTCACCAGATTCAGAATGGCTATCAAGAAAGCAAACAAAAATGCTGAGGAGGGTGTAGGGACAAGGAACCCTTACACACTGTGGCAAGTAACAGAATATAAATTAATGGAAATCAATTTGGAAGTTCCTCAAAAGGTTAAAGATAGTACCATCATAGATCCAGCTATACCCACTCCAGGGTGTATAACTAAAGCTTGCAGTAGATGTACCTGCCTGCCCATGCTCATTGCAGCACTAATTATAAATATGAGGCAATGGGCAAAGAATATGTGGCATATGCATACAATGGAAATTCTGTTAATGAACAAGCAAATACGTTGAACAAACAGTTCAAAAGAAGAGATACAAATGTCCAATAAATATTTGGAAAAACTATTCAACATTCATAGCCACTAAGGAAATGTAAATTAAAACTGCTCTAATGTTATATCTCAGTCTTGTCATAATGGCTGTCATTAAGAAAACAAATGAAAACAAATGCTGGTGAGGATAAGAGGAAAAAGAGCTATTACTTGTTGCTGGTAGGAATGCAAATTGGCCCTCAATATGGAAATTAGTGAAAAAGAAAAAAATAACTAAAAATAGAATTGCCACAGGATTCACCTTTACTGCACTTGGGCATGTATGTGAAGAATTTTAAGTTGGCATACCATAGAGATGCTTACATATCTATATTTATTGAGTCACTAGTCACAATGGTCAAGATAGATGTTGGTGAACAGATGAACAGATGAAGAAAAATTGCTACATATAGACAATGGAATTTTATTCATCTGTAAAGAAGAATAAAATTATGATGTTTGTAACAGAATGGCTAGAGCTAGAGATCATTATGTTAAGCAAAGTAAACCATGCTCAGAGTCATAAACATATCATGTTGCTTCTCACATGTAGAATCTATCTATAGTACATAATCTGTATTATGTATTTAATAGTATATATTTCATATATAGTGGAAGTATAAATAGGAGTATGGCAGAGGAGGAAGAGTTCTAAAGGAAATATGTGTGGCATGACAGCAGAAGGGATTTGGGGAGGTGAGAAGACCAACAAGAGAGGAGTAAATTAAAACAAAGAATAGCAGTACATATGTATAAAATGGCATAGCAAAACCCATTAGCTTGAATGCTAACCAATGGGGGGGGTAAGGATAGACACTATCACAGAAAATTTTCAAAAGTCAAATATCTCAGTGATGGAGCAGAGGCAAAAGGATTATATATTTTCATCTAATTTTACAGCTAAAATCTAGGGTCTGTTAGCCAATTCAGTGAGTTAAAGAAGGTCATTTCTGTAAGATCTCATAAATATGAATAACAGAGCACATTTAAATTGAAAAGCCTTAGCAATTTCTTTTGAACTCTAGATATTTGTGATGCCATAGGAAGTTTACAAACTGTACCAACAAGTAAATATCAAACTTTTCAATTTTCTAGAAAAATTGTTTATAAGAAATCACTTGTAACAAAAAGAATATCTGGGGGTTATCTGTGATTTTCTCCTTCATATTCTCTCTGGTGCCCTTTTAAATAGATAACTAAAATTAGTTCTAATTTCTGAGAATTTGATAAAATTCCTGATGCAAAAATTATTAATATAGAGTAGCTTCCAAGTGTCTTGATCTAAACAACAGAGTAGACAAATCCAGTTGTCTATTTTTTCCATACTTGCACATGAGTCCTAATTTTTATAAGTACTGGCTCTGACTCAAAGCTAATCATATTTAAAAATTTTGCCTTATAAGACTTTAATGTTGTGATATGGACTAATCTCCTACCTGGTTAAAAACTGATATATACTGCCCTTTATACAAAGAAGAGGAAAGATTCATATATCAAGTTGATGATAAATGCATAAATCTGTTTGAAAGGATACACAAGAAAAACATGACACAATAATATGATGTTTAAAATCTAAATTTAAATTGTTAATGAAATGTGAAAATAGCTACATGTACATAAAAATAGTGAGTTTTGTGCTACATTAGACCACTGTGTGCTTTCCTAGCATATTGATTGTTTTTCTGATGTACTTTAAAAAACCTCAAACCAATTCTGCTAATTAAGCTCTCCTTGGCCAGGAGCTCACTTGGATCTCTGACAGTTCCTAGTTAAAGCCCAGTTTGTGGTTTTTGACAGCAAACCAAGACCCTCTTGTCTGCTTCAGGAAAACTGGCTGGTTTTCATCCCTGGCATTATTCTGTGGGTATCCTCATCCCAACAAGTCACCAATTGTCTTTACCATGACTTACAATTGTGCCAGATTTCTTTTGGTCGCTTTAAGACAGTGATATCCGTGATAAAAATTTTTCTTAATTTGGCTTTGGTTTATGAAAAATAACCTTAAGAATAGGAATAGATTGTATAGTAAAATGATCATATACGGGCAAAAGCTTTAAGTTTTCTGTGTATTTCTTGTAATTAGTCCACCATATAAAAGCTAAAAGTAACACAGAAAAGTGTAATATTTTACAAAATGAAATGTCTAAAGTATACTTTAAAAAATAAAGGTACTTGATATGAATAAAATTCAGCATTTCTTGCAATTTTGTTCACTTTCTAGCATGTCTAGAAACTGGAAACAAGGGTGAGTCAAAGATGTTCAGTACTTGTATTAGTAAATCTATCTCGTTTCCCTTTTCCTATCTCTTTATCAGAAAAAAATGGTCTAAGTATTTTATAATTTCTTCATACATAATTTGAAAGACTTCATCGTATTTTGATTTTGAAAATATATTACTTAAAGTAGCTGCTTATTATATCCCTTACCTCTTTATAGAGCTTCAAAATAAGATTGAAAAAAAAAATGACAACCCTTGTAAAACTTGTTTCTCTGTGTATGGTCTCTAGTAGTGTCCCTGAACTAAAACTTTCAGTCTGTGACCTTGAGAAACCCAGAAAGTAAATAGAAACAGTAGAGGACTGAAGGTCATCTTCTCTACCACTATCCAAAAAGGGTGTCAAATATTCATTCTCACAGGTACGTGTCTTCATAATTAAGGCAGATGGGGACTAAAGCAAAAGTAGTGTATAATGGGGGTGGGGGCACAAGAAGGCAATAATTTTGAATGTTTGACATTTGTTTTGAAACTACCTTACTACCCTATACCCTTTACCATCTGTCTGTTATCCCTCCCAACACCCACCTCTGTCTTCCCACAGGGCTCCATTGTCTGCAGTTCCTGTTTCTCAGGGGCGGAGCTGTGGGAGGCAGCCATGGGTGCCATAATAGGCACCTGCGGCCAGCACAATGGGCTGTGGGTGCTTGTGGGAGAGACAGATTGATGTATTGTGCATGGGGGAGGAGGGCTGTCACTTGAATCCATGTGAACCCAGGCTTTAGGGGCAAGGGAGATTGACAGCTTTTGTAGGTTGCATTTCTTTTTCAAAGCTTGGCTTTAATAGACAGTAAGTTTGGGGCCCCAGGCTTTCACTCCCATAATTCTAACAGGGCAATCACGAGCATTCAGCATTTCTTTTTACCCCCCTTGTTCCGCATTAAATGATTTCAGTAAAGGAATGTGCAGCATTAATTAGAATTTGTTAGCAGATACCAAGGGGAAAAGTTTCTTCACAACAACTATAGGAGGTGTCATTTGTACAAAGACTTTTTTGTTTTCTTTCCCCATTACATTATCACTGCAATATGTAAGGTAGTGATTCTTTTCATTTAAATTAAGTGGAAAGCTACTAAATCTTGTTTTATTCTCCAAAAAGAATAAGGTCCTTAACACTTATCTTTTAACTTCTTTCATTTCCTAAGGTTGGTGTTTACTTTTGCTTTCAGTCCAACCCATTTACTGGTCTGTGAGGTTGTGTATCCAGTTTTGTGTACCATTTAGCTCTTACAATTGCAGGCAACCCACTGTACTGATATATAAGGATTGTTACCAGGTAAAAGTAGCCACAAATAATATTGGAAATCATGAATATACCACTCCCCTTTCAGTAATGATACATTGAGAAGTGCCAAAGATTAGAATCTGCTAGGCTTGTATCCTAATGTTTCCAAAAACTCTTTTTCTCTAGTTGCTATTTAACCTTATATGGAAGGATAGGGCAATGGCCAAGGAATATTTTTTTCTCCATAGAAAACTCATTCCTTAGCTATGTGTATTTTTTAAACATCAGTGTCACACATACATAGACAGCATCATTTTCTTACAGTTAGTTAAAACGATCTCTTTGTATAATTTTTTTTTTAAATTTGCTGACATTTCAGGTTATCTAGGATGAAATCCAATCATACGTATGTATGTATTTATATCCACCCCATGAGCATGCTCTTTGGTGTCTGGGGAACTGATAATACTGACATTTTTGATGTGATTCTTCTAACACCTCTTCTGTATAAAATTACCCCTCCCCAGGAAGGAGTTGAAAGCTAATTGAATTAGATTTTTTTTTTTCATTTAACTGTTTTATTTAAATGTGTCAGGGTCAACAGTGAAAAAATATTGATTAGGCGTATCCTTAATTCCCAGAGAGAACATATTCCCACAGAATTACCTGACTGTCTATAATAATAATTTGGTGCAATGGCTTTAAAAGTAGTAGGGTGATAATAATTAGGATGTGTGACAGAAATTTAAGTGATGGATTCAACATTTCACCATGCCAAGTGGGGGCTAGTCAGCTCTAAGTACTAATTAACTAATTAATCAGGTGCTGAAACCAAGTGAATGGAGGATACCAGCCAGACAACTCAAGCCCAAGCAGAGGGTTGCAGTCTTTAAAAGACACTGCAGTCTTTCTTCTTAGTTTTTAACCCAATCAGAAATGGGAGAGAGAGAAAAGGGGGTGGGTGTGTGGCAAAGGCTTTTCACTTAGAAAAAATAAATCAAAACATGTACCTCTCATAATAGCTGTAAGGCACCCTGAGTAGGGCTGTGGCTGATTCTTAGTCAAGAAGTATCTTAGATCTGTCTGGTTGGGGCTGGGGGTAAAGCGAATTCTGCCTTCCTGGGGTTTACTTCTATAATACCTAGATTTTTTTTTAACATAGGAGAATGAGTAACATGTCTCTTTTGGGGAGCTGATCTTAGTCTTTTGCCTCATCCTTCGTTTATGTAAATGAGAAGAGTCCAATTACACATATGGAAAAAGGGTTTAATGAATCGTGAAAAGCCCGGTTTTGGGAGAAAGGGCACAATCTCTCGCCCTTTTTTCCCTCCTTCTCCTCTCCCCTGCCTTGCCCCTCCCCCTTGTCTTTTACATTTAACTTAGAAACATGTATTTCTTTTAAGGATGATGATAAAGCCTAATGATTTGATCATTTTATTTAACATTAATTTTAGTCCTTAAGAATTATCAAATATTTTCCTGGAAGATTAAAATTTATGTCTGTAAGGCTTTCTGGATACTTAGCAAATGCTCTGCAACAGAAACTACAAAATTATGACTTTCCTTACTAAATTTGAACAATAAATGTACTACATGTTAGTTCCTCCCTTTTTTGATGATATTTCTTCTTTTGTTTGTTCTGGATTTGTGTGCAATGAAAACGGATTGCAACATTATATGGAAATTGATATTGAATGCAAAGAAAAGACAATAGTTTCCCATACCATTGTGGCTTAGTTTGTATTGAATTTTAACGCTGGAATTTTAAGGTGTTGGAAATTAGGCAATTCTTATTTTAGTTTCTTTCCAAAACGATTCTGAATTGTCGATACAGTAGAAAATTCTGCTTGAGCTTTCTAATTTTTTTCTTAGTTTCTTAATGTTGGGATATTGATCGTTGAAAGTGGACCACACAGAACCCCTCCTCCACCCCAGTTCTTTAAATGATATAAACCTTTATTAGAAGACTAAGGAAACCAGTGTCGTGTCTGGTCATCACTCAGAATTTGGTTAAATATGCAATAGCCCCAAAGAAGTATTGTGCAAGGACAGCAGGGGGCTTCTCAATCTCTACCTTCAAGTGCTTCACAGAGACCTGTGCTCTACACAGACCTAATCCAACCACCTCACTGGGCACTTGAGGAAACTGAGGCCAAGGAGGGGGCACTTTTCTAGTGTGACCTTTTTCTCCCTCTAAAAAATGCTGTCTGATTCTTGCCACACATTTTTCCCCCAAATGTGGAAGATGTTGCCAAAGAGTCCATATCGTCTGCCTAGTTCACAGAAGGGACAGGTCTTTCCACTCTACCCCTCAGCCTCCCTGGATGTGGCACACACCAAGAAGTTGCCCCCCAAATCATCTGTGGCAACACGGGATGTAAAATTTCATCAGCTCATTTGGATAAAGCCGACCCGTCCCCCCAAAATGTGTGCAAAGGGAGCCCCCGCGCTAGGCGAGTGCTGCGTGGAGGCAGCGCTGCAGCGGGCCACTTCTGAGCCTTCAGTGCGGCAGGCGCGGCGCTAGCGAGTGCTGGGGCGGAGCGGCCAGCCCAGGCCTGTACCGGGAGGCTGCGAGGCCGGCAATGTAAGCGGACAGCCCTAGCAAACCGCGAGCCCGGAAGCCAGGAGCGCAGCGGCGCCGGCGGCGTTGGGGTTATCTCCCGGGCTGCAGAGGCTGCAAGCGCGTCACCGTCGCCGGGGGGGCCGGGCCGGCGGGCGGGGCGGGGCGTGGACCAGGGCCCCGGGCTGCGCTCGCCAGAGCAGTTGGCTTCTGGGCCCCCGCCGCCCGCGCGCCCGCCCAGCGGCGCCCGCGAAGGCGGCGGCGGTGGCCGTGGAAGGTGGAGGGCAGCCCCCGAGCCTGAGGTGAGCTGCGGCGGAGGTGGAGGCGGAGGCGGAGGCGGAGTGGAGGTGGAGGTGAAGGGGCAGCAGCCACAGTCGGCAGCGGAGACTGTAGTGGAGGAAGGCGCGCGCGGCCTGGAGGAAGAGGAGAAGGATGGAGGAGCAGCAGAAGGACTGTGAGGCCGAGGTCGCTGAGCCTTGGTTTTCTAAGTGGGAGCGCCAGTGCCTTGCTGAGGCGGAGCAGGAAGAGCAGCTGTCCCCCGAGCTGCAGGAGGAGGCGGCTGCTGATGCGGCTGGGCTCAAGATCGAGAGGCAGAGGCTCTGGCACCTCTTCCAGATCTCAGCCACTGCGGTGGCCCAGCTCTACAAAGATTCCGGGTGCCAACAGCCAGGACTCTCTATGTGGGACCCCTTCCAGAATGCAGCCATGGCCGTGACCAGCCTCTACAAAGAGAGCGGGGATGCCTACCAGCGAAGTTTTGAGCTGGGTGTCCAGGTTGGCTACCAGCGTCGCGTTAGAGATGTGCTGGAGTGGGTGAAGAAGGGTAGGAGCATCATTCGCAGGGAAGACCTCATAAGCTTCCTCTGTGGCAAAGTACCCCCCGCCCCTCCCCCGCCACGCACCCCCAGGACATCCGCTAGGCCACCCTCAGCTGCCTCCAGTCAGGGTGCTGCCACTGAGTCCAGCGCACCTGTGGACGTCGACCTTCAGCCCTTCCACGAGGCCATCGCCCTCCATGGCCTCAATGGCGCCATGGCAAGCATCAGTATGCGATCTGGAGCTCCTGGTTCCCCATCTCAAGATGGAGGTATTGCCAGCAGTGGGCGTAGGAAAAGTACCTTCCTTGAAGATGATCCCAACCCCTTGGGCTCAGAAGAACTGGCTCTCCGCCTGGACAGTGGGGGGATCCGAAAGCGTACCTCGGCCCAGTTTGGTGATACCACCACAGACTCTCCATCCCACAAGCGCAACCGAATGGTCTAAACTGCCTCCTTGGTTGGCCACCATCCACCACCTTATTGCTTGACAGTCAACTTGACCACCAACATGCTTGTTGAAACCATACCAGAGACTGCTGTTCTTCCTTAAATTAAAGATTTCTATCAAGTTTACCATAAAGAAAATTTAAAGTATTCCTATGACTCTGACTTTCAACAGAACATCAAATATCACATAGTTAGCAAGATCATTTAAACTTTACTGCAAAATGTATCCAGTGAGGGTGGGAGCCTGGTTTATCTTATTCAAGTTGTATTTCTTAGCACCTAGTACAGTTGTTGGTGCTCAATAAAATGTTTGTTGAATGAATACATGTGACCTTACTTTAAATTCTTAAAGGGGAAACACATAGTTGTTTGATTGTAGAATAATTTTATCCTTTCTTATTTAGGTTGTTTGTTTTGATAGTCATTGCTAATTCATTTACATTGTACCAAAATGTGTTGTTGCTGGTTTAGTTTGGTTTGGTTTTTCAAGACAGGGTTTCTTTGGTAGCCTTGTCTGTCCTAGTACTATCTTTGTAGACCCAGCTGGCCTCGAACTCACAGAGATTTGCCTGTTTCTGCCTCAGGAATGCTGGGACTGAAGCCTGGATCATTGCACCAAAATGTAAGATTAGACATACTTATGAAATTTGGAGTCATCTGGTTTTACCCACTCTGCCATGCACCCAATTTCTAGAAAGAAACTGTGGAATTAATGTACTTTAGGCTTTTATTTGTTTTGAAACAGTTGATTTTGATGATGGGGGTGTGAGTAGGGGCTATAATGTTGGGATAGTTATAAGTGATGGGCTTATAACTAAGTGGGCTTATAACTAAGCTGAGTCAGTGCTCACTTTAAGAAAAGGAAACTAAATAAGACAGTGTCCTTCATAGCCTTTTGCTTAGAAATGTAAAAAGTTTCTATTTCTGAGGTTACAACTTCATGGGTTCTATTTTACAGTAGCAGACCAACTAGAAATAACTGGGTTTTCTTTAAGAGGATGCCATGGTATAACTAACAAACAGAATATATTCTCTGTACTGAAAGGAGCAATGGTAGAACCCTAGCTCTACAAAATAACTGGATGGTTTTGGGCAAATCAGCTAATATTCATTGGCCTCAGTTTGTTTCTGTAAGTAGAACTATGTGTCTGAGAGGGTCATTTCAGATAACACATGAAGTTCCTTTTTCTAGTGTTAACAGCAGTGCTTAGCTCACCGAATCTTTTCCCTCTATAAATACAAGTCATTCAAACACTGACGTTCATATTTTAGCAAAGGCAACAAAAGAAATCAATCTAGGAATCAGCAAACAAAACCATGGTATTTCTACTTGAGCTGAAATATTACTGTCATATACGTTGAACTTCCCTAAACATCACAGTCTGTGTACTAATTGTAACTATGTTGAGCTCAGCACTTAGGATCATCATGTTCAATAAATACTAGGTTATCCTTAGAGACGCTGAAATTGCCTGGAGAACACACTTTGTGACCAGGGGTAACGGCTTAAACGAATGTGGAGAGAGGGATAAGTACAGAAAGGATATGGAAGTAAAGATCCTAGGATAGCTAAAAGCCTAAAGTGGTTTGTCATAAGAGTGGGGTGCGGAGGAAGTATGGCTGGTGAGGTGGAGGTGGTAGAAGTGAGATTGTGGACGGAGCACAAGGACACTAAAAGACCCATATATTCAGGGTCTTCCAAAGTCCATGCACAAAATATTACAGTTTTATTAGAGGCACCCTGCCTCTAATAAAGTTCACATCAGAGTTGTCCCTGCTTCATTAATGTGATTGTGTGGAAAATTCCCAGTTGATGAAAATGTTAAAAAGAACATTAGACTATAAAGTGAATTCACAGATAGAGAAGAAAAAGAAACAACTTGGCGTTGTATTTAGTAAACACTAAGGTTCTGTCTTAGGACCTGAGAGGAGATGTCAGCCATAAAACCTTCCTTATCCTTAAAGAGTTCACGCTGTCTTGGAAGATAAAATATGTAGCCAAGCAGGGACTACTAGCTGTGGAGAAAACACTTGAGAACTGTGTAGAACTCAAAAGAAGTTTTCATTGTTAATAATGTCACAGCTTCTGGTAAAAGGTGGCATTTAAACTGGGTCCAGAATAATGAGTAGCGTGAACCATCTTTGGAAGATTGTCTAGTATTATTTGAGTAGGAAACAGTATAATGGGTAGGAGGGATAGGGCCAAAGTTTAGAGGGTCTCAAATGGCTACCCACAGATTTTTATCTGGGTCCAAGGGTGATATCTCCATCCAAACAGTACTTTGGGAAGACTGGCTTTGGCAGTAGTCCTGCTGTCCAGAAGCAAGATACTGGAGCCGTGGGCAGTTCAACATCTTTACACGGTGTTCTTCTCTGGGGCCATTGCCCTTTGGTTAACCCAGGCTGAGGCGATATACACTCTGATAAGACTTTCTTTAGGAAGCCTTTGTTCACACCAACCTTCCAAGCCATAAACTGTAGGAGATACAAAGCACATCAAGTGAATTCTGTGGTACTTCTTCAAGCCTGAGAAAGCATTCAGTTCCAGTTGCAGTCTCTTTCGGAATATGTTTTTTACTTCCTCTTTGTTTCTACTACTTGAGGGCATTCTTCTTGTGGAATCATTGTGGGAATGCTGGGTACAAACTTAATTGAGAATCAACTGTAATTTTAACAGGTACAGGGGAGAATTAGAATAGGGTATGCCATTATGAGAGTAGGTATTTGTTTGTCTTCCTTCCTTTGGTATGACCAGTAAAGTGTCTCATTCATTATGGGCATACAATACATATATTTTAAGAGCAGATGAGTAGAGCATCAGCTAGATTCAGGAATGCCTATGGCCTTCTCCCATTCCATATACTTATGACCCCAGAATTGTACGTGATGTCCATGCCCTTATTCCTAGATTATTACCCCTGCTTGCCTTTACCTTAATTTCCCATGAGAGAGTAAAAATGCTCTCTGGCATGTTGTGAATTTGACAATTTTAGAGCCACCCACCAGCTGACTTAAAAATTTCAATGAGGGGGTCCCCAAAACTACCTATTTTCAGGAGGTCTGTAAGTATGAGGCATGAAGTCTGCATGCGGGCCTGATTCTGAGATATGTGATTGATTCAAGGGTTTCATTTTAAATTGATCATTGGAGAATTTTCTGTGTGGGTGTAAAGAGAATCTACCTATTTGTAGATAACATCTTTCTCATCATCTTGCATATTTTGCACATTTTTTTCTTAAGTTCAAGTAAAAATTAAATGTGTGAGCCATGTGGGGTGGCACATGCCTTTAATCCTCGATCTCAGGAGGCAGAGACAGGTGGATCTCTTTGAGTTTAAGTTTCAGGCCACCTGATCCACACTCCATACCACCTAGAACTCAAGACCCTGTCACACAAAACAACAAACTCTGTATAGGAGCTTGAGAGAAGACTTGTTTCTTAACCTCTAGCTGAATATTTTATACACTAAGCCGCTACTTTCAAGTAAAACAAATAAAATGATGGTTTGAAAACATTGCAATTACACCGCTCTAGCTCTCATGAAATGGTGGAGCAGGTATTGTAGTGAAGAATTGTCTACTTGGTAGCCCAGGCCTTTGTTTGACAGTCTATACGCATATATATTTGATCTTCTAGTAACAATGTGTGATAAAATCTTCACAAATTACAAGATCCCACCCCTATCAGGGTCAATTATTTATTTCAAAAATGGAATGGTTGATCTCATCAAGAGGCCCAGAATCACTTATTGGTAACTTCTGTTGATCCCTTCACTGTACTTCTCTTAGCTGTATTGTATATGACCTTTAAAATCCATAGGTTGGTGGTGGGACGCAGATGAGGAGCTTGCATTATGAAGTCACTCTAGCTTAGCACTATGGCGTATGTATTTAGGGAACACTGTTTGAATTTTTCATTCATGGAACATGTTACCACTTTGTCTCCACTATGACAATCTAGCTGCCAGCCAGGATGGAGCACTTGACGTTTCCTGTCTACTCTACTTCAAAAAAAAAAAAAAAAAAAAAAAAAAAAAAAAAAAAAACATGACTGCATCTGGGCCATTTTACCTGCTCTGGAGTGCACCCAGCCCAGTCTACCTACTGATACTTGTCCTAGAGGATCAGCCCACTCCAAGCTTTAACCTTTACTTGCATACCTTTCTTGCCCTTCATGTCAGGATAAAATATTCTCTCTCTCCAAAGTCCTCACTTTGGGAGTAATCATTATAATCGTCAGTTTGCAGTTTTACATGCTGCATTGATCTGTACATCATTCTTTCTCATTCCAAGGTGTTCAGTTCCCTGGGGAAGTAAGTGAGAACCTCTATGACTTCATATGTAGGTTAAAGAAACAAATTAAGTGTTATGCTATACTTTTATAGTTTTTAAAGAAAAAAGTTTTCCATAATGTTTTTAGGGAAAAGGAAGCTCAAAACATACCTTCAGAGGAACAGTTTTATTCTGTGGAACACTAAATATGCTTCTACAAAGAACTAGAACATATAAGTTATTGAACTTCTTTCTAATTTGACATAAAATTACCAAGTGTTGGGTACTGATGCAATAACAGGGTACCTATATTAAGCCTCAACTTTTCCAGTCACTAGCTGACCTTGAGTAAGCCAATTTTTGTTTGGTATATGAAGTAGTCAGTGCTTATGCTAGATATTTTTTTAGTTCCCTCCAACCTCTGTACTCTAACTTATGATGTCATTAGGTAGACAGTGGTATGTAACCAATTGAACTCTACAAGCTCCTTACAGTAAAGATTGCAAAGGTAAAACTATTCAAAGCTAGGAAATTGCCTAGGCAGCTATGGTATGTTTACTTGTAGGATGGGAATGTGTATGGAGTGCAGCTTTCTCACTTGGCTCCATTTTCCACAATAAGTCAAGAATAAGGAAAAAAAACCTGTAGGCTTTAGTATATTCAACTTTTAGATATTGTGACACATTGTTATCTACAAAACACTGCACGATGTAGTTGCTAAAAATAATCTATGTTTTAAGAACGTTTATGGTTTTATATTGGGCCACATTCATATCTACTTTGGGGTGCATGCTGCCCTCAGGCAGTAGGTTAGCCATAGCTGCTAAGTATAGTACAGCCAAATGGCCTATGGTCTGGGCACTTTCTTTTCCAAAAAAAAAAAAAATGCGATATCAGAGTATATTTTTTAGCCAGATAGATTTCTCTATTTAGTGCACTACAGGGAGACCTAGAGATCTGGCAGTTTCACAGGCTCCAATTCTGAGAAGAACTGGAATGGAAACCATCCTGATACATAAGCTTTTTTTTTTTTTTTTCATATAAAGAGCTTTGAGATGAATCCAAAGTCGTCTTCAGTAGCTGCTAGGCAGACTTTTCTGAGTACAGCTGCAGATTCCTCAGAATGCAGTGGGGTGGCTGCTCTGCTCCTATTATAGCCTAATTAGAGGCAAGTTGACTGTCCAGCTCAGAGGAATAATCTTCCTATTGCTTCCAAATCCCTCACTCCAAACCCTGGCTGTAGATACTTTTTAATGGTCTTATTTTTTAAATAAAGATTATTTTTGAACATTGCATAGTATTTTTTCATGGTGCCGGGGCTAGAAACCAGGGCCTCTTATATGATAGGCAAGTGCATTCCTAGCCTCTCTTTTAAAAATCCAGCCTCCTGGTTGACATCATGCTTTCTGGATTTATGCTTTCTAATACCCTGCTAGGAAACCCTACATATGGCCTGTGTTATGTGTATTATGTCTTGCATTTTCCCTCCTACACAGGCTGCAATTTTCTCATTCTTCTTGAAATCCCTGGCTTTCTTGACACGAGAACCCAATTTTGTATCTAAGTGTGACTATCTTAAATTGGAAACTTATGGGAACATTGGGAAAAATGTTAAATTGTTAAGAAAATCATGTGTCAAACCACGTGGGAGCCTTTTAAATACAACTTTGGTGGTCATGACCCTGGCCAGAGGGGAAAGTCTGTGATGTCACCTCTTCCCGAGACCCAGTTTCACGGATAGTATGTGTGAATGGAATTGTCTGAGGGAGATTGTTCCTTGTGAAAAGTTCACATGATGGAGTTTGAAGAGCTTGTTTTACTCAGAGCCCAGCAGGACAGAGTGGTTTGGAATGCAGCATTCAGTGTGTTCTGTTTGCCTGAAAGCTGTCACGGGGAACAAGGACTTAGCAAACAGCATGAACAAGGATTTGAACTAGAAAATGAGAAGGGCTTGACAACACTGTAATAGTGGATTCTGGTATGAGAAATTGTTCAGTGCTACACAATGAGATGCTATAGAAGACTAGGAAAAGACACATAAATAGGTTTTGGTCTATATTCAAAACAGCCCAAAGGAAGAGTATTCTAGTATGGGTAAAGTTTTGCAGAAGTTCCTGAGTCCCTGTAACTATCTCTACTTTGTAACTATCTCTGTATGTGATAAAAATTTTGCCTCTTTTAAAGCAATAAATAGTCCATAGACCAAGTCTGTGGCTACAGGACGTCCACATAATTTATTGAAAATAGATTAATTGCTCAACTATTTAGTCTGTTTTCTGCAAGTCCAAATATCTGGGTTGAAGGTTTTTCTTTTTTTATTTATCAAATCAACTAAACAAACTTTATGATACTTCTTTTTTTTTTTTTTTTTTTTTTTTTTTTTTTTGCTTTAGGTGGAATTAGATGCTGTTTAACAGGGTTATTCTTTCAGTATTTACATTGTTTGCTTAAAGTTCCTTCTATTCTTTCTGTTTATTCAAGCCATTTTGTTTTTATCTTTTGCTTCATTATTTATATTAGCCATAACATGGTACCAAATACAGAAATTTTCATAGAAATATATTTTGTACACTGGGCATAGTCGCTCCCTCCCTTTTCTTATTCCTCCCCACCCCATTAGTCCCCTCTGCTCCCCTAGACAGCTTTGCTTCCACTTTCATGTCACGTGTGCAGATAATTTCATGTATCTGTGTAAAATCTAGGACCTGCAAATGGAACAAAACAAACATTTATCTTTCTGAGACTGATTTTATTTTGTCTGATCATGTCTGGTTGCATCTATTTTCCTTCAAATAACACAACTTCAGTCTTTTATGGCTGAAAAAAGTTTTGTTTTGAGCACATATTTCACCCTTTTTCTATCCACTTATGTACTTTAGATCCCTTAACTGATTCCATGTCTTAGCTGTGGTGACCAATGCTACAGTACACACTGATAATAAAATGTCTCTGTGACGGTTGACTTGAAGCCCTTTGGGTAAACACGTAGGAATGGTATAGCTGGGCTATATGATAATCTATATTGTATTTTGAGGAACCCCCATATTTATTTCCATAATGGTTGGACTAATATACATTCCCACAAGCAGTATATAATGATCCCTTTCCCTCCACATTTTTCACCACCTTTTATTATTACTTATTTTCTCAATGACTTTGTTCTGACTGTGGTGTGATGGGATCTAAGTGTATTACTTATTTGTATTTCTCAGATGACTAATGAGGTTGGACATTTTTAAAAGTTATATTTATTATTAAATTTGTGTGCATTTACAGGTGCACATGTAAAAGTAAGTGCCCTTGGAGGCCACAGGCATTGGATCCCCTTGGAGCTGGACTTACAGGCATTTATGAGCTGCCTGCTATGGGCACTAGGAACTGAACTTGTGTCCTCTGCATGGGTAGTACATGCTCATATGCCCTATCTCTCCAAACCCTGATTTTGAACTTTTTTCATGTTTATTGGCCATTTGCACTTCTTTTAGAAATATGTCTTTATTTAATCTACCCACTTAATGATTGGATTGATTTCTTATTGTTCAGTTTTTGCCTTCGTTGTATAATTTAGATACTAACCCTTTGACAGTTGTAGATCTAGCAACGATCTTATCCCACTTTGTAGGCTATATGTACATGTGATGAACTGCTTCCTTTGTTGTACGAAGGCTTTTTAATTCCATCAGTCTTGTTGATTGTTGGTTTTATTCCCTGAGTATCTGCAGTTTTACTTAGAACATCCTTTTTCATGCTGATGTCTTGAAGAGTTCTGGCTACCTTTTCCTCTATTTCAGAGTTTCAAGTCAAATATTAAGGTAATGTTTATCCATTTGTAGTTTGCTGTCAAGTATCTTTTTACTGCTCTCTATTATTTTAGTAATAGAATTAGATACAGTTTATTAAGGCACTCAGAGGGTTGAAGTGGCCTAGAGAGCTAGGAAAACAGGCTCAAAAGTGTTCATAACCTCTACAGATTGTGTGCATAGCACTCCCCTTCTACTGCCTTTCTATATTGTGAGTTTTCTCATGCATGCTGTATTTGTTGCATGAAATCCAACCCACTTTTTTGAGACAAGGATTCTGACTGAACCTGAAGCTCACCAATTCAGCTAAACTGGATGCCCAGTAAGCCCAGGAACCCTTCTGTGTCTGCCTAACCAGTGCTGAAATTACAGCTGCATGTCATTGCCTCCACTAAAGCCAATATTTATTGCACCAATTTCAGATGACGGCTGTGTCTTCTGCATGGAACCCAGCATCTTCCTGGACGATAGCACTAACCACTGTAGGTGACTGTGGGATCTGAAGCTCGTTTGTGCTGCTATCCTAGGATCATGCTACAGCAATATTTCATCTTGAGGAGAAACAAGATGCACGAAAGTATTTACCACAGTAATAATTCTCAAGTGCATAGCTAATTTCACAATGTAGTAACTAATTTGCTAGTAAGGATGGAATTGTGATATAAAGGACAAATATGGGCAGACGAGATGGTTAAATTGGTAAAGGCAGTTGCCAACAGGCTGGCAATCTATATTTAATCCAGGACCCACATGGTGGGATGAGAGAACCGATTCATACAAGATGCCCTTTGACCTCCATTGCACTCTGTGACATGCATGTGCCAACCCCCTCCAATGAACACATGTTAAAAAAAATAAAAACTTAAATTAAAAAGAACAAAAACAGCACAAGACCCAGTTACAAGTTTTAGAGTTGTGTATGAGCAAACGTACACTGACTCTAGCTTAAAAAGTAATAAAATTTGCTAGGTGGTGGGGGCTTGCACTTTTAATCCCAGTATTTGGGAAGCAGGGGCAGGTAGTTCTCTGTGAGTTTGAAGCTAGTCTAGTCTGCAGAACTAGTTCCAGGAGAGCTAGGGCTGTTACACAAAGAAATCCTGTCTCCAAAAAAAGAAGAAAGGAAAAGAAAAGAAAAAAAGACAGAAAGGAAGGAATGAAGGAAAGAGTTCTAAGGATGGATCCCGGGGTCTTAGGCATGGGAGGTAAGAGCTGTACCACTGAGTGACAACCCCAGCCCTTTGATTCTCATTGATTCTTTCTTATGGCAATATTATAGGTAAAGAAACTTGGGTCCAGAAAGTTATTCAGTAATTATGCCTTATTCAGATGGGATCAATCCCAAGACTCCTAGTGGATATCTTAGACTAGAGGCAGCACTCATCTCTCTATTATAGCTCTCTCTACATGTTACTCCTATATGTACATACCTATGATAATTTGTCTTTTACTTTTATCAGTTGAACCTTAACATTGCCATTTTCAGTCTGATACATGTGATGGTTACTGAGTGATTTAATGCCTAGCATATGTAGTATAGATACTAAGAAAGAGGGATGATTTGTGTCAGAAAAGTATACAACATAAAACTTACAAATTGTTGTGGATTTTCCACTTAAGATTTTCAGAAAGAGTCTAACTATTGATGTTGAGATCATGGAAAGCAATACATAAGGGGTGGCTACTATACTGATTTCTGTGGCCATTGGACCAGGGAATGGTAGAATTGGGTTAATCCAGTTCCCTCATTTCGTGGTCTGTTTCCTCATCTTGCCGCTGCCTCCTCCTCCTCCTTCTTCTTCTTTCAAGTCATATCAAGTGCTGAGAAACAAAGATCCCTAGACTAGCTCAATGTTAAGAAATTTAATAAAAATCAAAGCACTAATTGTAGATAGCAATTATTAACATTGTAAATTAATTCTCCTCATGGTTAAGAAATTGTACTCCCTGGAGAAATTAGTGTATAATTTCATTGACAAAAATATCTTATATTTAACAGAAAGGTAAGAGTTATTATTGAAATAACATACACATAACTCCAAAGAACAGGTCATTGGGAAGAGTAATTTCTTCACATTAGTCAGTTTTCTATTTCAAGAAATGTGTTCTAAACCCAGGCCCCTGAAATCAGTGCAAAATTGCAAATCCATTAGTTCTTCTTTTCATTTCCTGAAAAAAATCTTTTCATACTTCCATTTTTTAGAATGGAATGTATTTTATTATCAGAACCATAAAATAAAAACCTTCTTTCTTCCTTTGGAAAGTTTTGCTTCTATTTTCTTGTAGAAACAGCAAAACATACTAGCATGGGTCAAACGTATATATTCTACATCTTATTATCACTTGGATATACATCCAGATGAAATAAGCAAGCAATTTTAATGAGAGAGAAATGAAAGTTCAGCTGCATGAACTATTGACCCATAACATAGCAAAAAATATTACTCACATTCTTTCAGAACACTTTGTTACGGTGTGGATTTTCATTGACAAATAAAGACTAATAGATAACTAATAAAATTATGGGAAGAAATGTGTTATCAACTGTTCCATAATGGAATTTCTTTAAATCCAGTGTAGTTAAGTTATAAAGACCCCTATGTCTTTAAAATTTAGAGAGAACATCTCACTGTGTAGTTCTGGCTAACCTGGAACTTGCCCTGTAGACTATTCTGGCCTTGAATACACAAAGATCCACATGCTTCTATCTCCTGAATGCTGATGTTAATGGTGTACTCTACCACACTTAGCCAGGAACTCTATTTGTTTTACAACCTGGCCTCAGTTTCCCCTCCCTCCTATCCTCTCCTCCCAATCCCTCCCTCTTCCCCTTCTGTTCCTACTCCCCAATCCACTCCTCTGTTTATGTTCAGGAAAGGGCAGGTCTTCCATAGGTATTAACAAAACATGGCATATCAAATTGCCATAGGAGTAAGCACCTCCCCATGTATTAAGGCTAGGCAATGTGACCCAATATGAGGAGTAAGGTCACAAACCCTAGTAAAAGAATCAGAGACAGCTCCTGAGGAACACTACTCGTAATTCAGTTCAAATCAAGCATTATCAAATTATAATAGATAGAGTGCTGAGTAACTAACCCTCGGAGGTTTCTCTTGTAGCATATAAAGGATCAAAAGCATTCTTTTGACATAACATTAACCTTCATGAGCACATCCATTTTCCACACCTGGAATTCCTGAAAGTTTTAACTCAAATTACAACTTTTTATCCACAAAAATAAAGCAGTGTGTTTAATACAGAGAGGCTGTAAATTTAAGTTAGATTAAGTCCACTTATATGGATATGGATAAGATGATTCACCAACATCTCAAACCTTATATTGGTGATCAAAGAAATTTCACATAAATGGAAACTTACAGTGCAAAGGAAGAAACCCTTGGCCAGTAATCAGGAGATCTGTGCTGTATATCTTGGTCTAGCCTGGAATAATTCTATGACTTGCCTACCCTACACTTGTGTTTCTATAGCTGTAAAACAAGAGGTAAGTTTGAACTCAGAAATCCCCCTTTTTATCTCTAAATTCTATCTCTTCCTTTTTCCACACTACTAGTATATTGTGATACTTTTTAAATATTCTTCTTATTTTAAAGAAAGATTTATCTGCCTATCATATGAGAGTTTTGCATATATATATATATGCAATATATATATATGTGTGTGTGTGTGTGTGTGTGTGTGTGTATGACATGCATGCCTGGTGCCCACTGAAGCCAGAAGAGGGCACCAGAACCCCTGGAACTGGACTTAAGGATGGTCATAAATCACTTTGCAGGATCTGAGAACTGAACATGGGTCCTCTGCAAAAAAGCAATTGTTTTTGAACCCTGGGGCATGTCTTCAGCCCTCGCCTCTTGTTATGTTTTGGGGGGGGGCTGGTTGTGTAGTTGCTAGGTTCATAGTTGAGGTAAAAATTCTACTTTTAAAAGTCTTGCTATATTAAATGAATTTCCATAGACTAATGAAGCTAGGCATTGGGAGGCAGAGGCAGGTGGATGTCTGTGAGTTTGAGATCAGCCTGGTCTACAAGAGTGAGTTCCAGGACAGGCTGCAAAGCTACAGAGAAACCCTGTCTTGAACCACCCCCCACCAAAAAAAAAAGACTAATAGATAGCTAAGAAAATTATGGGAAGAAATGTTATATAAAAAAAACCAATGAAAGGGCAACATTTCCTACTTAGTTTTAGCCCTCAAATGCCCTTAAACTCTGGATCTTGTTTCTATTAATGATGCAAATCTGGGCAGGGGGGGTTGTGGGGGAGGTCAATATATACTATTCAGGACACTCAATTTGTATGGTAATGTTCCATGCAAACAGCACATCATGAAGTAGCATTTGGTTTGAACTCAGAGAAGGCATGCCAGTCTGCAAAACATACAGTCCACCACTATTTTCTAAATGCATCTTGATAATGAATCTAAAGATATTGGAAAAAATATTACTTTAACCATTTTACTAAAATCACTTCCCCCTTCTGGAGGTACATGACCTTACAGTAATCAGAAGGCATAAAATTCAGAGATAGACCTTCCAACTCTATTGTTTTCATCGGAATCATTTTGTTTTTAATTTTTAATGTTATTTCATACGTATGGGCATTTCACACTTACGCCATGTACCATAGGAATGCTTAGTGGCCACAAATATCAGAATAGGGTGTTTTATCCCCTATGTCTGGAATTATAGATGGGTGTAAGCCACCATATGGGTGCTGTGGATTGAACCTGTGTTCTCTGGAGGGGTAGTCAATGCTCTCAACCACTGGGCCATATCCTAGCTCCTGGTTTATTTTAAAGGAGGAACTTTGTATTTTGTGTCTCATTAGAAATGGAGAGTTGAAGAGGACTTAATTCTCAATTCTTTAAGAATTCAGGTTTAGAGACAGACTTCACAGCCTTTCCAATTTTGTTCCATGGTGGACTGGTCCTTGCCCCTTTACTCGCAGGTTAAAAGGTCAATAATGGGGACAAATACCAGCGTCCATCTGTCAGCATGTGTCTGTTGCATAATGGATTGGGAACCAGAAAAGTGAGATAAGTGCAAGTTTTCTTTTTTTAACTGTCTTTTTTATCTTTTAATGTGTGTGTGTGTGTGCGCACGTGTGCGTGTGTGTGTGCGTGTACGTGTGCGTGTGCATCTTTCACATTATGCCTCCCAATCCCACCCCTCCTCCCCAGAATAAAACAAAGTAAAAGTTAAGAGGAAAAAAAATGTTTTAAAAGGGAGAAAGGGAAAATGTCATTATGGAATCTGCAGTGTGACACAGTGAGTCATGCAGTAAACCCCTTTATTTACATGCAGACATTCATTGCAAAGAATTACCAGTCTGTTTCAAGGCCCCTGGTCTCCGTTACACCATTGGTGTTGGGCCATCACTGGGACACTGTGGACATCCTGTTGCTGCCCTCTTTTGTGGAGATCTTTCAGCCTTGGGTCCACAGAACTGACTGCACCCCTGCCCCCACCCCTGTGCTCCAGCAGATCACAGATGCGGTGGATGTTGGAGTTGGCCAACATATAACCCTGGTTCTGGGCCTGTGGACCTGCTGGATTGGTCAGCCTGCCAGCTCTCTCCTTTCTTCACCACCAGGTTGAGCTCCCAGCATTGCCATGGACAGTTTACCCCTTGCAGTGATGAGCAAAGGGCAGGACCAGTTCTCCCTTTTTCACATCCTCATGATCAATTCTCTCACACCTATACCTTCAGGGCCAGCGCGACTACGTAGTCTAGGTGAGGTGCAGGGCCTGGCCTCCCAAGTACTGCAGCTGATGAGGGATAGGGATAGCTCTCTTGCTCTTAAGATCTCAGGGTCAGCTCTCCCACCTGCCTCAGACATTGAGGAGCTGGAGGAGGGCGTCTCTTCTCTGCCCATTGCCACCAAATGACAGATGAGTAATGGGGACAGCTCTCCTATGCTCATGACCTTGGGGCTGGCTCACCCACACCTCCACCAATACAGTTCGCTCTATTGCACTGCCCAGGCGAGGGCAGAGCCTGCTCTCCTGAGGGTTAAATGCAAGTTTTCTATTGCTGCTTTCTTCACTGTTTTACATTTCTGTCTTCCAGGCATTGCTGCCATCTTGCAAAGCTCACACAAAGTTCATCATTTGGAGGAAAGGGCATCAGTAACAGAAGGACAAGGTGGACATTACTAAGGACCTTGTGAGTGTTGCTTATTTAACAAATTTTATGCACAACCCCATTTGTAAGACACCCTTGTAAATGTTTTATAAGTATTAATTCACTTAGTGTTCATTATAGCATTATCATCTTACAGGAGGAAAAAATGAGGAATAGAGAGGAGTGCTGATTAATTTTTATTGCCAACTTGCCTGGGATAAGAAAAATCTAGGGCACTGGTGAGGTATATTCTTGAGTGTGTCTGTGAGGGATTTTTCACAACAGGTTAACTAAGAGGGAAAGACATGATCTATATATGGGAGATACCATCTCATAGAAAGGCTTCCTTGACTGAGGACGAATGGGAAAATGTGAAATCTTTACTCTACTTTATAGTCTGCCAACATGTAAAAAGTCAGCCTCACACTCCTGCAGCGATAGTTCAAAGCAACTCCTGCTGCCATGCCTTCCTGGCTATAATAGAATGTATCTTCAAACCCTGGAGCCAAATAAATCCTTCCTCTTATGACTTGCTTGTTGCCATGTATTTGATCACAGCAACCGAATTAACAAGAGGTTAACTCTACTGCTTAAGTTCTTACAACTAGTAGTAACAGTTTAAAATCCAAGAAGTCAGATCTTTAGTTCATTCTTTTCACCTCTGTGTTCAGGAGATACCAAGTTCTTCTGCTTTACTATTATGAAGATTTTTAATGAAGACATGTGTTAGTGAAAATGAGCTAATCTCCATATTATCCCAAAATGTAGCAGCTTTTGTGGATATCTGGTTGTTGAGCAGCCCTCAAATCCTTCTGAATCCTGATAACTTGACATAGGTCTAGATCCCAAAAATGAAACATTTTCCTAACCATGGGTTTATTGTGATCAAATGTATTCTTCCATTTCTAAGATGAAATTATGTTGTCTGATCTCTAACCTCTGTCTTTTTCCAAGTTCTTAGATGAAGTATGATACCAAGCATGACCTGTTAGGTTACTCAACCATCTAGCAAGATGAATAAGGAAAGATTTGTATGCCAGTAATAGTGGTTGGTTATCGATAATGTACTATGTGCTAAACCTGAGGAAAAAAGTGCTTTGATATTGTCTCTTTATCATTTCCTTCTGCCTATAAAGTGAGTTCTATTACTGCTTCCATTTCATATTTAAAACAAAAGTGACATCTTATGCCTTTTGGACCTGCTGGCTGTGTCAGTCTTCCTAACTGTTGAAGAGCATGTTCTTGTTTATTGGCAAAGCTATATCAGATTTTGTCTTACACAAGTAATATTTCTCACTGCTAAGAAGCTGTGAGATGCCAGTTATTGGGCAAATTTTCTAAATTATTATTAAAATGTTTCTTGAAAAAAAAGAGAAATGAAAAAAAATAAGGGTTCACATAAGTTTAGACCAACCTAAAGTTGGACTTGGAAGTATGTGGAAGAGTCAGGAGTTTTACTTTGGGCCGTATCTGATCCAAAGTCTACATTCACAGTCACTATTGATTCTGCAGAATATTTTTATTCTAAAGTTGTGTATCCAAGTTATAATTTTAATATGATACACCATCCTCTTATAATCACACAAACTGTTTGGAATATAAGATAACATTTGCTTTGTCCATAACTGGCCACCCTGTATAGCAGCTTTTCATGAGTGCCAACTTTTCTTAGACAAGTTATAGAAAGAGGGTGTGAGAGGATTTACATAGGCTAAATGGATTAGGGCATATCATATATCACATTCTTGTAGATTTATTTAATGAGAAACTTGGGTCTTCTGTTGGAATGGTCCTAAAGAAAGGAAATGGAGTGTTGTGACTAAAGTATAAGAAGCATCACTTTAGCAGGTGAAAATATTTTTACAGCTTTTGACTAATTGATATTTGCGCAGTATTCCTATATGTAATGTTTCCTTGTTTTTAAAGATAAACAATTGCTGCTCTAAAATGAATTCACTTTAGCTTGAAAGCATCTGAGATAATATTAGAATGATGGATATTGCTAAAATATCCATATAGACGAATAAATTATCTAAAGCAGCCCTTAAAGCTCATTTGACTTTATTAATCTTTATAACCCAAGTGATACCCCTAATCAGGAGGATCTTCTGTGCCTCAGGGTCCAACTCTAATTGCCAGTTAATAAAAATGCCAGGGTGTCCTTAATCAGCCAATTAACTGACCTAACAATCATAATAGAGAAGGAAGGTGGGAGGGGTGGAGACTGGGAACAGCGAGTCCATCAAGGTGCTGTGTGAATTCTTTAAGGGTTAACAGTAGAAACTCTTTAAAGTGAAGTGATTTTGCTCTACCTTGACTACTTTCCCATTGCTCTTTCCTTTCTCCCTTCCCTGACATTTATAATTATTGGAATCCCTAATTGGCTGATTAGCAATTTTTAAAAAAGAAAATGGAAAAGGAGGAGATGAGAGGAGAGATTGTGGGGGGGGATTTAGGGAAAGAAGGGTGGTTAAAGACGTAAAGATTTAAAGAAACCTGGTTATTTACTTTCTGAAATGACATATAGAAATAGTAGCTAAGAGTTTATATGAAACTGAACCACCTTTTTCTCTTTGCACCGCAACAGTTACTTTTATGAAGCCCACAATGTTAGCATACAAATTAAGTTCTAATATGAAAAGTCTGGTATTAAGGATGCTAGCTAATTTTCACTAGAACATGCCTTCATGAATAATCTTAATAATAGTAAAACAGAAGCTGTCTTTACTGAAAGCATATTTCTGGCAGAGTTAGATTTGTATTTGCTTGATGAAAATTGTAATATACTAAGAATATTTTAAAAAGTATGCATGTGTAATGTTCTCTCAGTTATTATTTACCATTTTTAAATAATATGAGAAGTTGATTTTGTATTTTAAATACTTAGAATTTGGGCTGGAGGTGGAACTTAGTGGTAGACCAGTTGCCTAGCATGTTGGAGGCATAGATTCATTCCTCTCCATATTTACCACCAGAGAATGGGGGTGGGGATAGAATTAAGTAATTATCAAAAATTGTTAGTGCTCCAAAGATCTCTCAGTTGCTTGGATTTTCTTATACAAATGCAAGCATGCGGGTATGCATACATGCACATGTGCGCGTGCGGGCATGCACGCACGCGCACAAACACACACACACACACACACACACACAAGAGAGAGAGAGGGGATGCTGTCAGAGAATTTCAGGATTGATTTGTTTTACCAACTCAAATCTCATTATAACTTTTCCTTAGGTATTATGAATTATGTAATACTCTTGTATCCTTATTACTACTCATTTGGACCTTTGTCATGAATCTATGACTTACAGCATTTTGGAGCCTTAAAGATTGCCTACTTCTTTCTTGATGAATAGAAAAGTCAGAAACTCATATGGGAAAAGAAGTCTAGAGTTAAATGGAAATTTTCTGGCTGAGCTTGGAGCAGATCTCTGGATTCCCAGTTTTGTGTTCCTTTCTTCCTTCCAGTCTTCCCCCTATGTAAATGACATCAAAGGCCAGAGGACAAATGCCAAGTACCATATTCTGTTAGAGACTGTTGGAATGCAACATCTGTGCTCTCCAAGCCTGGTTGCGTTCATTTTTAAATCATTCTTCAATGGCCAACTCAAAAGGCATATGTCTTAGTTTTATTTTTATGAGCCCCATCTTTCTTCCATGAATGTATTATTAACATGTCTTTTTTGTGATCTGAAAAGTTCTCAGGGGAATAATGGTGTCCTGAATTTGGAAATGGAAATGACTATGGATCTATTGCTTTTAATCTGATGGCTGCTCTTTTAGTTCTCCAAGATCCTGCTTCAAAGAATTGTTTCAAAATAGATCTACTGCTGTTATAAACACCTGAATCCTAGCCAGAATGTGCACCTTGGTTTATATTGGTCTCTTCTGGACGGACTAGATGTTTCCTTTTGCTTTCCTTTTTGCTTTATTTTGTTTTCAATCCATATGCTTTAAAACTAATGTGTGTAGAAAATTGTTAGTTTTCTTACTAGGAACTTTTTTTCTTCTTGAATACAGAGAGTTTATCACAAATTGCTTGTAAATCAGGTTCTGATTAGGAAGTAATATATTCATCTGTAACTCCTGCATAAAAGTTATTCAAGTATTGTGACAAAATAAGTGTTGTTTACTTTATACATTTTGTGCAAATTCTAAAGATTTCATCTAACTTCAAGGCTCTCATGGAGTCTCAGGGATTGTGGCTTGCCCACTGAGAGTATAAAGGCTGACTAAATTAAGTTGATTTGCCTGTGAAAGAAATGCTTCCATTATTCATGTCAGTAGCCTGTCACATCAAATTGAGGGAGTGGAGAAAACCCTTTTTTATCAACATTTAGAACCAAGAAAAACCAACCATTGAGGGCCTGAATTTCAATTGGGGAAAAAGTCAAGCTGAAAGCAGAGTTCAAAAAGGGGGGGTGGGTGGGTGTTTGTCTAATGTTGAAAATCAGCAGAGGAGATTGATTTAACTTTGGCTGAAACTTTTTATATAGACAGACAGAATGAAACTTCTTAAAGCAGCAAGTAGTACATACAATCTTGGTGTCTTTCATGTGTAAACTTGTCAAAAGTAGTTAAGCTAATTCAAATTTAAATCTCCTTGAATTCCTATTCTTGGACTCTTAATTTGTTTATTTTAAAGGATTTAGGAATGCATTTCTTGGAGGTTACTTTTCAAACATTGATGAATGTATTTTGTTTTTCAGAGTTCAAGATTATAGGTTCTATTGTGGGATTACTCCTTGTATTAATAAGAGAAGGGAGACAAGCTGCTCAAGCACCAGCTCCATGTTTGTATCAGGTATGCAAGCATTTGTCTCAGTGTGATCTATTGTATACAGGCGCGCGCGTGCGCACACACACACACACACACACACACACCATACTTCAAATATAAAAAAAAACAGGTCATTAAGAGAACAACATGACTTGTAACAATAAAGGGAAGGCCATTCTCTAAGACAAAACATCCTCATACAGTGCTAGTATATTTTAGGAAGATTTTTCTTTTTTTATTTTGCCAGGATAGTAAATTTTGGTACATGTTTATTATTGGAAAGACTATTATAATGTTGGAAGTTTTATTGCAATTTTTGTAAGAAACTTCATGTTTACTCTTTTTTTTGCAGTGTTTGATTTCTGTCAGCAGAAGGTATTTTAAATGCTTGTTTGCCTCACTGCAATCATCATACAATTTAATATAACTCACTCGAATATATTTCTATCATCATTATCAAAGTGCAAACCTTTGACCTGATTTTTGAAAAACAAAATCTTTGGGGCAAAACCATAAAATATAAAATATAATGTTTTAGATTTCTTGGATACATTTTTATGTATTTTCATCTAAAGTTTGTTCAGAATAAGTATTCCAAAAATGTTAAAGGATAATTTAAATTCCTTTAAGGAATTCCTGGTACTTCTTTTAAAATAAGGTCTGTAATTCTGTTAAAGCATAGCAACAGATACCTCCCAAGGTGAGAGTGTCTATAGCTCCATCCCCTGCGATGAGAAACAAGATGTTTCCTTCGTAATTATGTGGAGTGGAAAGAAAAGTTGGTTTGCACAAAACTAGCTGCTTCTCTGAGAGACTGCAGATATGTGCAGGTTGTAGATGGTGGGGGCAAGGAATGAAATAGAGAGACGATTGTACTGAGGAGGGCAGGGGAAGACAAGGATTAATGGTGAGCAGAATTGTACTTTGGTGAATGCTGCTAACAACGGAGCCATGGAGCAAGAGGGTGAAATAGGGGTGGGAGAAGGGAATGTGGAGGGCTGCGAATGGGTAAACTAGAGCACCATGTCAAGGCAGGGAGTGAATAGCTAATTTATGTGTATTTACAACAGTACAAGCAAACAGAATAACAAAAACAACGTACCAGTTTGACCAGTGCTATTTTTGGACCATGAACCCACTAGAGGTCATTCCTTTTGTTTATTGCCCCTATCTCTATTTTCTAGCTGTTTGTATCCAACTATGAGAATATGGGCCAGTGTCTGATGAAACAATTCAAACAGGCATATAACACAGCAGAGAGTGGCAATTGTGACATTTAGGTTTCATTTTCTTTCATATAAGGTGTTATCATTTAGAGACATTTAGCAAGTTCTGGTAATATTATTTTTGAAAGAATGAAATTTGAATTATGTCCAATCATAAAATGAAGAATTTAGAGCTGAGAGAAAGTTTAGAAATTGGGTAAAGATATCTAGTGTTACAAATGAGAACATTAGCAGCAGAGAGTGGAATATGGCTGTTCAGACTCAGCCTTGGAACTCAGTTTCTTTTTTTCTGATTTCAAAGCCAGTGAACTTACCACTGATTTATACAATCAACAGGCATAGTTCTGCTCCACTTTATGTCAAAAAATCCTAAAATGGATCATACTAAGTAGGAAGGAAGGGCCTTGCACCTTCAAAGTCAGAGATAGTTCTTTACAGTCCTCATGTATCATTACGAACACAGCCACTTTCAACTTATATTAATTTACATTTCATATTTATTTTATATGTGCATGTATAGTTTTTAGTGTGTGTGTGTGTGTGTGTGTGTGTTTGTGTGTGTGTTTGTGTGTGTGATACATAATCTGAAGCATCCATCCAGGATGAGGGACAATGTGAATTGTCTAAAGGAAATGACCACTAATTTTGTTGTAACAATTGTAAATTATTGCATATGAATTATAAAAGTACATGCACATCATATAAAAGAAGCAAGTAATCCTACAAAGATCACATGTAATGTTAAGTGAATTTTCCAGTTTCTGTATTGTAATCTCACTCTTTTTAATTTTCACTATGAACAGTTGATTGTATTTCAAACTTTAAGCATGGACAAAACACATTTAATACTTATTGTAGGTTAGATTCTACTTTTTGTGGTACTCTTGTAACTCAGTAACATCTAGTGATTATATTCTAATGTGCTTTTAAATAAATTTACCTTACCATATTGTAGTATTTAGTAAAGGTAAATTGATTGCACTGATTTTGATAAAGGTGAATATCTTTTGTTTATTGGTATTTAATACCATTTCTCTGGGGACTACTTACCATTTTCTGTTTGTAAAATTATTTTAAAATCAAACACATATAAACTTTTTGTATTATATAGCTGTAACTGTTTCTCATGAATATTACAAATTTTTCTTGTCATTTTTCTTTTACTTTTGTTTCTAGATTCCTATCTAAAACTTGAAAAATTTTGAATATAAGCAGAATTGTTAGGTTTTTTTCCTTCATTGTCATTTGATGGCCTGTAGCAAAAACAGGGCAGTCCAAGTTTAAACCACAATCACAGTTACAAATTACTCAGGAATAAGTAAGAGGAAATTGGAAAAAGCATGAGTTCTGCAAGAAAACATGAAATTCAAGTGAAAGATGCAATAGGTCTAGCATGTGATACTCAGTTTAGTAAAAATGTTAGTTCTATTTTTAAAATCACCTATAGACTTACTGGAGAATTACTCAAATTCTACTTTTCCATCTTGTAGATAGATATTTAGCAAATATTTAGGTAAGTATAACAGCTATTTCTTCCTGTAGACTATGTGCAGAGCAAAGGGTAGGGACTACACAACCATAATCCTTGTAGTGTTGTGTTTGACACAGGTCTTACTCTGCTGTGCAATTTTGCCCTGTAACTCTGGGCTAATGAACACCTCTGGCTACATATGCCTCAATGGTGGGAAGTGGGGCATTATAGGTGAACACACTGACTAACTCTTATAATGGTGTAATTATTATCCTAGGAAAATTTATCACTAGCATCTGTAATTAGCCAATGAAATTTGACCCAAATTATAGCAACCCAATCTTACACTGCAATACCAACTTATGCCTAAATAAGGCAAACACCCAGCTGTATCAATCCAGTGGTCTTCTGGTCATTAATACAGCTCACTAAATTTGAAGTGTCATTGCTCAGAATGTTGTTTGAATTTAGAACCCTTTATTTTCTTGTGTTCCTTAGGGTAGGGAGTTAATGAAGAATAAACCCAGGAGTTTTGTGTTAGACAAGAACGTGCAAGATGTTCTTTTTGTTAAATCAACTTTGTTAAATTTAAACCATCTCATTAAAAACAAAAGCCAGCCCCATTTTTATCAATGGTGAGATTAAGATGCAGTAAAAATGACTTCCTAACTATACAATACATTGGTAGAACAATAGCTCAAACAGTCCCCTTTCTTCTCCATCATCCATGCTATTAATCTATGTGCGTTGCAAATTTAAATGTAAAAAATTTAAAAGCATAAAGATATCAGAAAGTTATAAAACAGTGGGATGGGGATGTAGCTCCGTTGTACAGTGTTTCCCAATATTCATGAAATCCCTTTTGATTCCCAGCAGCGTAGAAACTTGGCACAGCGACATGCATCTGTAATGAGGTGGTTCATTCTGTCAATTTGACACCAACCTGGACATACCTGGGAAGAGGGAATCATAACTGAGGAATTGCCTTCAGATTGACTTATGAGATTGTCTGTGGAGAATTTTCTTGATTGCTAATTGGTGTAGGAGGGCCCAGACCACTGTGAATGGCTCCCTCCCTAGATAGGTGGGGCCTTGGTTGTATGAAAAAGCTAGAAAATAGCATTCTTCCACCTTCTCTGCTTCAGTTCCTGCTTTGGCTTCCATTGATGATAGACTATTATCTGTAAGCCAAATATACCTCTTCTTCCCCATGTTGACCAATTTTTTTTGTCACAGCAAGGATAAGAAAACTTGAACAAGACTTTACTAATACCTAATTTTGTGCTACAAATTTAATATATTTATTTTCCATTATTTAAATAAATTTCTGCACTGTATATTATTTCAGCTTCACACTTTGAGTGTTCTTTTGGTAATGACTGGAATTAAAACATTTAAAATTTTATTTTTAATTAGTTTAGTCTGAGAGTGTTTTGTTTAACAAGGATAATCAGCCATTTGCAATTATCACCATTTTATCTGCTGTTTATTCCTCCCATCTCCATTGTTATTTTCATTTTGCTATATTTTTCTCTTTATGCTTTTCTCAGAACAGGGTTTCTTTGTGTAGCCTTAGCTGTCCTGGAAATAGCTTTGTAGACCAGGCTGGCCTCAAACTCACATTTGTAGTGCTGGGTGTTAGGCATGCTAGAATGCCCTGAGCCCTCTGCCACTGAGCTACATCCCAAACCTTATCTATCTCATTACTTACTTATCTTTGAGGCAAAGTCTATGCCCACACTGGTGTCTACACTAGTTTCACACTCTCTGTATTGCTGAGGTTGTTGTCCTGATCCTCGTGCCTCCACTTTCTAAATTCTGGGGTTACAGGCATGTTATGATGCTTGGTGAATGTGGTGCTGGGGATTGAACCCAGGGTTCATACATACCAGGCAAGCACTCTACCACCTAAGCTGGATCTCCAGGTCTCTTGCCACATTGATTATATTTTTAGCTATTCTCTTCCTTTGTCAAACTCTTAACGATAATTTTGGAAAGTGACCTCTAGTTCATTTTTATACTTTAATTAAAAGACATTTTTTATTTTATATATATGAATATTTGCATGCATGTATGTGTGTGCCTGGTGCCCATGGAGGTCAGGAAAGGAGGTTGTATCTTAAGAGGTCATATCTTCTGAAACTAGAGTTACAGAATGCCTATAAGTCATTATTTGAGTGCTGTGAACCAAACCCATATTCTCTGCAAAAATATCGGATACCTAACTTCTGAGCCACTTGCTGTCAAGTACAGTGGCATGAGTTTGATTTTCTGGAAGAGAAAGGGAGAACTGACTCTTAAGTTGCCATCTGACCTCCATATGAACACTGGGGCACAATGCACTGCTCCCCACAATAAATAAAAGTATAAAAGAAAAAATTTTTACAGAAATGTTTCTTGATTGAGGCAAATTTTCTTAACACATAGTAACAAGTGTTTCATGTTTAACCTAAAATTTACTGGTTTAATTACTTATCTTTCTTTTTGTTTTATCTTTACTTTTACATGTTCTTACACTTACATCCCCTTTCTGCTCCCCAGAGAGAGTGAGGACTTCCATGGGGGATCTTCAAAGTCTGTCATATCATTTGGGGCAGGGCCTAGGCCTTCCCCATGTGTCTAGGCTGAGAAAGTATCCCTCTATGTGGGATGGGCTCCCAAAGTCCATTAATATACTAATGGGATAAATACTGATTCATTACTAAAGGCCCCATAGACTGCCCAGTCCTCCTGACACCCACATTCAGAGGATCTGGGTCAGTCCTATGTTGGTTTCGCATACACTTGGGTGTATGACCGCCCCCTTGTTCAGGTCAGCTACCAGTCAGGTGCTATCTCTGTGGGTTTCTCCAGCCTGGTCTTGACCCCTTTGCTCATCACTCTTCCCTTTCTGTAACTGGATTCCAGGAGTTCGGCTTGTGTTTAGCTGTGGGTGACTGCTCCTGCATCCATCAGCTACTGGATATAGGCTCTAGGATAGCATATAAGGTAGTCATCAATCTCATTATCATGGAAGGGCATTAAAGGTAGCCTCTCCACTATTGTTTGGATTGTTAATTGGGGTCATCCTTGTAGATCTCTGGGCAGATTTCTCCTTAAATCTATAATGGCTCCCTGTATTATGACATCACTTTTCTTCTTCTCCTCTATTCTTCCCCAGCTCAATCTTCCTGCTCCCTCATGTTCTCCTCTCCCCACTTCCTCTCCCCTTCTCCTTCTCCTAACTCCCTCTCCCCTCCCCCTATGCTCCCAATTTGCTCAGGAGATCTTGTCCCTTTCCCCTTCTCCAGGGGACCATGTATGCCTCTCTTAGGGTCCTCCTTGCTTCCTAGCTTTTCTGGTGGTGTGAATTGTAGGCTGGTAATCCTTTGCTCTATGTCTAAAATCCATATATGAGTGAGTACATACCATGTTTGTCTTTTTGTGACTGGGTTACCTCACTCAGGATGGTTTCTTCTAGTTCCATCCATTTCCTAGCGAATTTCAGGATTCTGTTGTGTTTTTCCACTGAGTAGTACTCCATTTTGTAAATGTACCACATTTTCTCCATCCATTCTTCAGTTATTGAAGGATATTAATGAGCATTGGTTGTTAATTCTTGCTTGTTCTGGATTTGTTGTTGGTAGTGGTATTGTGTGTGAATTTACCTTCATTTTTCTTTTGGCTGTTGGTAAAGTTGGATTATCTATTGCCTGTATTTTTGTGTGTATAGTTAATTTCCATGTGTTGGAGTTTTCCTTCCAGAAAGTTTAGTAGGGCTGGATTAGGTGATGTGTATTGTTTAATTCTGGTTTTGTCATGGTGTATTGTTTAAATCTGGTTTTGTCGTGAAATATCTTGGTTTTTCCATCAATAGTAATTGAAAGCTTTGCTGGGTATCATAGTCTGGGCTGGCATCTATAATCTCTTCGTGCTGGCAGAATATCTATCCAGGAGCTTCTGGCCTTCAGAGTTTCTGTGGAGAATTCAGTTATAATTCTGATAGGTTTGCCTTTATATGTTACTTGGCCTTCTACAAGAGCAGCAAGTACTCTTAATTACTGAGCCATTTCTCTAGTTCCTCACATACATTCTTAAAGGGACAGTATTAATCACAATGAAATCCTTTTTTGTTTTATTGCTTGAAGATAAAGTTTAGAACACATAAATTTCATAATTTTAACTTCAAAAATAAATAATTCTTGTTTTTAGCCTATTCATAGTGCTATACAGCTATCACAAGTGTATAAAATTAAGACTGCTTTCACAATACACCCCAAGAAACTCCATTCCCATGCTCTTCATTTTTCTTT
This sequence comes from Phodopus roborovskii, assembly GCF_943737965.1. NCBI lineage: Eukaryota > Metazoa > Chordata > Mammalia > Rodentia > Cricetidae > Phodopus > Phodopus roborovskii. The sequence goes on along the minus strand of NW_026125946.1, from coordinate 81,771 downwards.
TTACTTAGCCCTCTGTCCTCAACTTCCTATGGACTGTCTATTCTGAGCATCTCATATAAGTGAAATCACACCATATATAGCCTTTTTACTGAGCTTTTGTCAGTTACCATCCTTGTTTCCAGCCTTACACATCTTGTAGCATGTATGATTACATTATTATTTTCACAGCTGAAAGGAATTTATTTTACAGGTGGATCACATTTTGTTTCCTCATCAGTTGATGGATATTTGGATTCCTCCCACTTTGGGATGTTATAAATAGTGGAGATACAAGCTTTTGTGTACATCTTTTCCTATAAACCCATGCTCTCAGTTTTCTTGGATATATACCTAGGAATAGAATTGATGGGTCATATGGCAACTTTTTGTTTAACTTAGAAGAACTGCCAAACTTTATCCAAAGCAGCCATACCATATTACATTCCATTAGCAATGTATAAGGACTCCAAAGTTTTCAAATCTTTACTAGTACTTGTTTTCAGGTTTCTATTGATTTGTAAAGCTTACATTTACATTGTTATTTTTAATACCATTCTCCAGGCTAGCCTTGAAATGATAGGCCTAAAGTGATTCTTTTGTTTCAGCCTGTTCCCACTGCCCCAACCACATGCATCCTTCTTCTCTGTTCCTCTCTCTTTCTCCCTTCCTTCTTCCCCCCTCTTTTCAGGGTTTGTGTCACTGGCCTTAGAGGAGTAGGCAAGTATTCTACCTCTGACCTGTATCCTCAACCTGACTACAAAGTGCTGTTATAAATTAGCATACAAAGTACTGGATTTCATTATTGTGTTTTCATATATCTTTTACTTTGTTCCTACTCATCGTTTCTCCTACTGACTTCCCACACCTATTTTAATTTTCAGATTCTTCGTGGATATTAATTAGCATTTCATTTTGGTTTTTAGTGATATTTCCATATTAACTAATGATGTTTAGCCTATTATTGTCATGTATCTATTGGTCTATTGTGCATCTTCTTTTTTTGGAGAAAGTTTCATTCAAACCTTTTCCCCATATATTTCTTTTTACTGTTGAAGTATGTTGTTTATATAATTCATGTACTAGTTTTCCAAATTAAAAAAATATCATTATGCAAGTATTTCTGCCATTTTCTAGAAGATTATCTTTTTATTCTTTTGGTTATAATCCTTGTATGCACAGAAATTTTAATTTTAGTAAAGTTCACTACATATGGTTTTCTTTTATTGATTGTTTCTTAAATTTTGTTTTCATTTTTTAAGCAGTATTATTATGTCATCCTAGCTGTCCTTGAATTCACTATGTAGCACAGGCTGGTCCTAGAATTAAAATCTTCCTGCTTCTACCTGTAGGGTGTGTAACCATTCCTGGCTTTATTGGCCTTGATGAATTCTTTGTGTTGTATATATGTATGTATGCATCATATAAAGCCATAAAGACTTATGCCTGTGTTTTATAGAATGAGCTCTTATCATTTAGGTTAATTTTTAAGTTATTTTACTTTTTGAGATGAAATAATTATATCATTTTTCCCCTTCCCTTTCCTCCTTCAAACCTTCTCATATGCCTCTTTTTGCTCTATTTGAAATTCATGAGTTCATTTTATTTTTATTAAGACTTTTTCATAAATATATTTTTATGATGTTCTCCCACTCCCACCACTTTCCAGATTCTCCCCACCTCCATATCCACCCAACTTAATGTTCTTTCTCTTTCTCAAAACAAAACAAAAAAAGAAAAAAGAAACTTGAAAATCAAAACAAATAAACCTAAGCTGATTAGACAAAAAAAAAAAAAAAAAAAAAAAAAAAAAAAAAAAAAAAAACAACACCGCCCCCCTCCAGACAGGACACGGACATTATTCTGTGTTTTCTAACTACTCCTAGCTGAGGGACCTACCCTAGAGTGTGGTTCATATATCCAATGACCCTCCATTGGAGAAACCTGATTTTCCCTTTCTTAGCAGAGATCAATTACATAAAGCTTCCTGGTTAGGAGTGTAAATTTGTGTCAATTTCTCCTTCTCTTTACTGGGACCCCATTTGGATTCTAACTGTGTAAATCTTTTGTGTGCTGCCACAGCCTCTGTGAGTTCATTTTGGACTAGTAGTTCCAAAGTCTCTTACCTCTTCACATTGTCTAGCAGGAGATCTCTGTGTTAATTGTCATCTACTGCAAATAGAAGCTTCTCTGATATGGGTTGAGTGAGGCACTGATTTATGAGTATAGCAATAATGTGGTGGTTTGAAAGAAAATGTTCCCCAAAGGGAGTGGCAGTATTAGGAGGTGTGGCCTTGTTGGAGTAGATATGTAGGTATGGCCTTGTTGGAGGAAGTGTGTCACTGTGAGGGTGGGCTTGAGATCTCTTTTGCTCAAGCTTTGCTCAGTATAACCCTCAGACAATTTCCTGTTGCCTGAAAGATGTAGGACTCTCAACTACTTATCTAGCACCACATCTTTCTGCATGCCACCATGTCCCACCATGATGATGATAGACTCAATGTCTGAACTATAAGCCAGCCCAATTAAATGTTTTCCTTTATAGTAGTTGCTGTAGCTAAGGTGTCTCTTCACAGCACTAGTAATCCTAACTAAGACAGAAGTTGGTACCAGGGATATGGTATTGTTGTGAAAAGGCTGACCATGTTTCTGTTTAGAGAAACATGGACTTCAGGAATTTGGGTTAGGAAAGCAGTGGACTGCTTTAAACACTGCTTAATTGGCCATACTAGGAGAATGGAAGACAGAGGTGCTAAGAATTTTGAACTGCTGGGGCTCACCCAAGAGGTTTCAGACGAAATGGTGTTTAGTACACTGCCTAGAAAATGCTCTTGTGTTTTTTTTTTTTTTGTTGTTGTTTGTTTGTTTTTTGGGTTTTTTTTTTTTTTTTTTTTTTTTTTTGGTGAAGAAAGTGACTGCCTTTTGCCCTTGTCCAAAGAGTCTGCCTGAGTCTAAAGTGAAGAGTTATGGATTAATTCCCTTGTCAGAGGAATTCTCAAAACAGCCTAGACTGTCATGTGGTCATTAGTATTTATGCTTATGAAGATTTATAATGAAAATGAGCAAGCTGAGCAATGAAAAATATTTGAGGAGAAAAGGGAGCATCATAAAGTGGAATGGAGCTAAGTTCTGTGTTCAAGGAGACAAACAGATTAAGTAATGGATTAAAGGGAATGGTGACCTCAGAACAAGGTCCTACCCAACTAAGTTTTCAACTTTTTAAAAGGAATTAAAGAAAAGCTTAGAGCTAGGTGTGATTATGCAAGCCTTTAATCTCAGCACTGGACTGCCAGAGGCCATCATGGTCTATAGCCAAGTGTAGGAAGTGAAAAATAGAAAGCTGGTGAAGATGTAATTGAATGAGGGGGCCATGTTCCAGCACTTTTGGCTACATGACTCTGCTTTTAGAGTGAAGAACGGAAGAAATAGGTTGTGTAATTTGTATCGTCCCCTTAAGAAAGATTCTGAGGCCAGGCATATGTCAGGGATGTCCCTGAATGGAGGCCTAGCAGAGAGGACATTGCATGAAGCTGTGAATTCAAAGCCTGGAATGCCTTGGAGACCCCAAAATGTTGGAGATGCCAGAGCTATGGGATACCTGCTGAAGAGAGCTTCTAAAAGGCAGTGGAGCCAGCCCAAGAGAAAGACTTGTGTTGTAGTCAACACAGCTGAAAGGAATTGGAGATCTGAGAGTGTTTTGACATCAGATATGGAGATGCAGAATTTGGATTTTTCCCAGCTGGTTTTCGGTCTTGCTTTGGTCCAGTATTTCCTCACTATGCTCCCTTCCCTATGTTTTGGAATGATAATGTATGTCCTGTTCCATTTTATATTGGAAGTATGTGATCTGTTGTGGAATATTATTTGAAGGTATGTTACCTTCTTCCTACTGCTTTTGTTTACAATGAAAAAATTATGTTCCATTTGTTTGAAAATAAAATTAACCCGTGGTCACAAGGCTGAGTCAAGTAGCTGACAGGAAGTGGTATGGAGGAACCAGTGTAGCGAATGTTCTTCAGTGGGAGATGAGTGGGTCCATGGGTTTTCGGGAGATTCTAGAGAGGGGAGAAGGTTAGCTACTTGCTATTCAACCTCTATGAGCAAGCATAATTCCACCTCAGACTTTGAATCCTGAGTTCTGTAATGGGGTAGAGATCTAGATAAAGTTTCCATTAGTGGCTTTGAGAGAGGCCGTGCATAAGGGTACAGAATTCCCACTGGCTGTGTCCCTTGCAGCCTAACTGCTGCTGTCTGTGAGTACCTGTTGCCTTGTTGGAGGAAATGTGTCACTGTAGGGATGGACTTTGAGGTCTCTTTTGCCCAGACTTTGCTTAGTATTGCCCTTAGACAATTTCCTGTTGCCTGCAGAATGTAGGACTCTCAGCTACTTCTCCAGCATCATGTCTTCCTGTATGCCACCAGGTTCCACCATGATGATAATGCCGTCAACCTTTGAACTGTAAGCCAGTCCAATTAAATGTTTTCCTTTATAAGACTTGTTGTGGTCATGGTGTATCTTCACAGCAATAGAATCCCTATATCAGAGTAAGGTAAAGATTCCATCTCATGGAATGTGCCTTAAATAAACTCTTGAATTAATTTTTATATATGGTATGCATTATAAATTCAAATTCATTTTTCACATTTGGGTATTTTGTCTAAGCACTTTCTTGTTGAGAACACAATTAAGTATAAAAGTAAAGGTTTATTTTTGGACTCTAAGTTTTATTCCACTGACCCTCATATTCATCCTTAAGCATCATCCCACAATATTCATTATTACAGTTTTGTAATAAAATTTAAAATCAGGAAATATAAATATTTCAATATTTATAAAGTTGTTATTGTTGTTTTTCTATTACTGAAATTCACTTGTCGATTTCTTCAAAAAAGGCATCCAGGATGGTCAGTGGCTTGGTTGCTTTGTAGATAATTTAGGGGAATAATCCTACTTTAGCAATAACAGTTTTTAATCTGTAAATACAGAGTGTGTTTAGCTGTATTCATGTCTTCTTTAATTTCTTTTAACAAGGTTTTATAGTTTTAAATGTCTTACACTTTGTCTTAGGTAATTTTCTATTGATATGATGATATTCTATGACCAAGGAAGTCTGTAAAAGAATGCATTTCACTGGAAACATGCTTACAGCTTCAGAGTGTTGAGTCCATGACCACCATGGCATCAGGCAGTCAAGCATGGTGCTGAAGCAGTAGGAGAAAGCTTATGTCTGATCTACAAGCAGAAGATAGGGACTTGGGGAGGGGCTGAGCCTGGTATGGGCATTTGAAATCACAAAGCCCACCTTCAGTGACACACCTACTCAACAAGGCCACACATCCTAATCCTTCAACCAAATGTGTAGCAAGCATTCAAACATATGAGCCTTTGGGGACCATTTTTATTCAAACACTATGCACTTGTTTTGTTAAATTTACTAATTTTCTCTATTTTGATGCTATTGTAATGGGGAATATATTCTTTAAATTATTATTGATTTGTTGACTGTTATTTTATATGTAACATGATTCCTTTTAGGGTTGTATAGCTTTCTGTTGCATTCATATGCTTCATGTTGTTGTTTTTATGGTGCCTCTTATATTGTAGGAAACTGATGTACTATTCAGATGCATCCCCAGCCCCCACATTTTGTTTGTCCATTAATCAATCAATGGCTCCTTGGATTGCTTCTTTCTCTACCTACTGTGAATAATGATGATATAAGCAGAGGTGTGAAAGTATCTCTTTGAGAAGCTGCTGGTAGTGTCCTTGAATATATTCCCTGAAGTGGCAATGCTGATTTTGTAGTTCTATTTTATTTTAAGTTATTTTTTCAGATTAAATTATGTTTTGATCTATAATTCATGTATATGATATTTGCCATTTGAAAATGTGCCTTCTATAAGCTTCAAAAATATGTTCATAATGCAGAGTAATCTCCACATTATCTTATTCTTGAAGAGTTCCCTCATCCAAAACAGAAATGCACATCTGTTACCACTCAAACTCTTCTTTCTCCAACTTCTCCACACAAAGTGGATGTTTTATTTCATAAAAAGGAATAATATAGCATATTTAGCTTGATAGTTCCATGATGGTAGCATGCTATAACAATATTAGTACCTAATTCTTTTTATTGCCAAATAATATTCTATGAATATTGTGAATGTGTAGATAGTATTTTCTGTTTGCATCCATGAGTTGATGTATAGTTGGATTAGGGCGGGGCCGAAATAGCTCAGTTGGGAGAGCGTTAGACTGAAGATGTATAGCTGGATTACTTCTACCTTTGTGAGTAATGAGCATATGTTTTCATTTATCCTGGGTTATATACTTAGAAATGGACTGTATATGGTAACTGTTTAGATTAGATTTTAAAGCAGCTGCCAAGATGTTTTCCAATATATTGTAGAACTATTTCAGTTTTACCAGCAATGTTATGTACTTTATCAAAGCTTTTATTATTCACCTTTTTATTGTATATGAAGTAGCATGTTGCAATTTTTATCTGTATTTTTATGTTATTAAACAACTTTACATTGACTCATTGTACTTTTATATTTTCATAGGGAATATGATTCATATCTTTTTACTAAAATGGAGAAAGAGAACACTGTGGGGAGTTGGAAAGTTCAAGTGTGTTTAGGAATAGGTGGCTAATCAAATTTAGTGAGTTATAAGATATAAGTATGGAAGCTAGATAAAATTCTCAGTGTATATACTGGAATCAATAATGATTTCTGTAATGAATTGCTTCGTGATAATTTTTCTCAGATAGACTGGTTCATTAAGGCATTAGGTGCTATGTCCTGTTCTGTTATACTAGTACCTCCTAGTTTAGTATTCAGAAAATCACAAGGTAAATGAATAACTGCATGAAACTAATTGGCTTCAAGAAAATATCTGAAAAGGTTTGGGGTCGGTGTAATGAAGGATTTTGAAGAAAATGCACTATAGAATCAATTACAGGTAAATATCATAGAGGCGTTTTCTCAATTGAGAGTCCCTCTTCACACAAATGATTCTAGCTTATGTAAAGTTGACATAAAACTAACCCGGACATAGCCCATGGCTTTATTGATGGTGGAAACATATGGCAGAGGCTAATTGACCTCATAGAAGACATGAAGAGAAAGAAGAAAAAGAAAAGTAAGAGAACAAGGGAGAGGATGGGAGGGCAAGGGAAGAAGGGAGGGAAGGGGAGAATATGAATGAATGAATGAATGAATGAATGAATGAATATGCTTCTTTGAGTGCTATTGTAGAAGTCCTCGTTTCCCCCCTTTTATTCAGTCCAAGCTCCAAGTCTGTAGGCTGGTGCTGCCCATATGCAGGATGTGTATTCCTCCCTCAGTTTGGTCATTAAGAAACACATCCAGAGATATGCCCAGAAATGTGCTTTATTAATTTCCTGGACAATTACTAAGTAAGGTGACAAGATTAGTATCACATTGTATGTTGAATTTTGGTGTTAGTCAGACTTTCCTTGTTTTAACAGGATGCCTTGTAAGGAGTACGGTTTTTCCTCCCACCGCCGCTGGTCTTGTCCCGCAGCCGCGCCAGCTCTGTCTTAACTATTAACCCATTTCTGCTGATCTATGTATTTCTCTTACGGGGAGGCGGCTGGCATTCTGCTTTCTCCAGACTCTCCATCTTGACCCCTCCTTCCTACTTCCTATTTCCTCCTTGTCTCCTAGTCCCTCCTATCTTCCTTTCCTATTGGCCAACAGTGCTTTATTCATTAACCAGTATGAGAAACATATACAGAATGGCATCTCCCTTTAATGCCTGAAATAAACAAGGTAAAGGGACACATTATTTATATTGGCTTATAGTTCTTGGGTATGTTGGGGCCTGTGTTGCAGCAAAGCATTATGGCAGTAGGAACACGTGACAGAGGCTAATAACTTCATGGCAGACATGGAGCAAAGGGAGACTTTATACCTGCTCTAAGTCATTCTCTTTTTACCCCATTTGTTCAATCTAGGCTCTCAGCCATTGAGACAGTGTTGCCCATATTCAGAACGTGCATTAGGAGCTATGGCACTCCTGGGAGTATAATGGATGGAATCCAAGTCTACACACACACACACACACACACACACACACACACACACACACACACAGGAAGAGAGAGAGAATATTGTGTGAAAGGTGAAAGACTATGGAAAATAAGGGAAGATAATGGGAGCTTAATGTGAACAAAGTATAGTGATATAAAATGTATTATATGTCATAATGAAACTCATTATTTTGTATTCTAAAAAAGAAATTAATGGAGTTTTTGCTTTGTAAAAGTCCTTTCAAAGAGAAGCAATCTACAGACTGAGAAAAAAAATACTTGTCAACTATACATCTGATAGGATCAAGTGTTGACATACATTAACCTAGGGAGGGGGGACATTTCTATACAAATCACCAGGATCATGCCACAGCTTTCAGCTTCTAATCACCTCAGATAGATAGAGATTCTCAACCTTCCTAATGTTGTGACCCTTCCTCATGATGTGGTAACATCAACCATAAAATTATTTTTGTTGCTACTTCATAACTATAATTTTGCTACTGTCATGAATCATAATGTAAATATCTTTTATCCAATGGTCTTAGGTTACCCCTGTGAAAGGGTCATTCAACCCCAAAGGGGTCACCACCCACAGATTGAGAATCACTGGTCTAGAGTTCTTAAGATCTCTGAACTGTCTCTTACGTTTGCATGTGAATCTAACCTTAAGTCAGTAAAGATGTCAATACAGAAATAAACAATAACAGATACAGTCTCTAACTGAAATGAGATGTAAAAAAAAATATCCTTAGGAAATAAAAGGAAAATCTCTCTTCTAGCAAGGTTCCCAGACCACTTTCTGTCCTTTCGGCAATTTCCTCCAGAACCCTATGTCGAAGCCGGATTCGAGGTTTTCTCTAGTCTCGGTGGAGTGGAGTGCCACATTAGGGATGTCTCCCTTCTTACAGGAAGGATGTTCCTCAAAACTACTGCTGTACTCTTTCTCTGTAGAGCACATCTGACAGCATCAACATGACATTGCGATTCCCAGGGTGGGAACAAAATTTTGAGTTAGTAGGGCCTGATCAGTGCTCCATATATCCTACCATGTAGGTCATTCATCTGCATCAAATTGGGACTCACTGGTAGGATCCTCAAGGTCCTGAAACCATGGATAACCCTACTAATTGACATAGTGAATGCAATGAGTACCAGTGGATTCCAGTGCTAGGCTTGGGGCTTTTCTTAGTCCTTACTGTAGCCCCTTTGCTCTCATTGCCAACCAGGCTTTCTGGCTCCCTATCAGCTTAGCCAAGGGTGTTCCCTGGAGCTTTGATTTATAGTGAGTCTTCCTATAGTAGAGAAATATCCTTTAGAGTGGGATCTTACCAGCTTCTGCTCCAACCTCTTCTGCATGTATTCTGGGATTCTTAGTAAATTAATAAGTAGGTGAGTGTGACTACGAAGGGAGTCTGGGTTCTCTCCACTCTCAACACCCTGTGGTCAGACAACAGGGCTTTTGAAAATGCTCTGGGAAACATGTACAATGGCTGACGCTTCTGTAGAATTTGGAGATACTAGACACTTTACTCAGAATATCATCCTCATTCTCTCATTTTAACCACCCCATGAAGGTGAGAGAATTTCCACCCCTTTACCCATAACTAGGAGATGAAGCATTCCAGAGTGAAGTTTCCTGAAGGCATTGGGCTGATCAATAGGAGAGATAAGGCCCTGACTAAATTCAAAGGATTAGGTAAGGATTCTATAAATGTGGGAGAGGTGAAGAAGCCAGGACCTAAGTTTTTCCTGGGCCAGTCCTCATAGGTCTTAGGGAATGTATTCTGAATGGAGGTAACAACAATTCAGTGGTTGTAAAGACTGTAACCCTGGCTTGTGGTAGGGGACTCTTAGTCTTTATAACAGAACCAAGGAATACGTTGTTCATACTTGCTGAGTGCCTGCTGTATACCCAGCATTAGACAATATACCAAATAAAGCTGGTATCTCCTGTTTTAGGAAATGTCATGCTTCTGTGAAGACCACTGCCACTTTCAAACATTGTGGTTATTACCTGTTGTTTTCATCTTAGACCCTTTCCTCTTAGTTGGGGAATCTCTTGGAGCAGTGATTCTTACCCTTCCTAATTCTGGGTCCTCTTGTTGTGGAGATCCCCAACCATAAAATTATTTTTGTTGTTACTTCACAACTGTAATTTACAGTTATCTGTATTTTCTGATGGCCTTAGGTGAAGGGGCCGCTACCCACAGATTGAGAACCACTGATCTTGTGTATAGATGTCTAGGGCATTGGTGAGAATATCCCATTGCTTTTTCACATAGCTCTTCCATACTTTTACCTGTCCAACTATGTTAAGACAAATGTCTTTTTTATATTAATTTATTTTTATTTTTATTTTACATATTGATCCCAGTTCCCACTCCCTCCCTCCTTCTTTCCCTCTCTCCCACCCTCACATGCACCCCAACTACCCTCCCCTACCATCCCTCCCACTCCAAATGTAGGGTGCTGCCCTCCAGGAGGGGTCACCTAAATCTGTCAAGTCATTTGGAGTAGGGACTAGGACTTCTCTCCTGTCTCTAGGTTAAGGGAGTATCCTTCAAGGGGGATGTGCCCGCAAAGTCTTTTTGTGCATCAGGGATACATCCTGGTTACCCTGTCTGAGGTCCCTTAGACTGCTCAGCTTCCAGATGAGACCCTTGTTCAGGGGGTCTGAGTCAGTCCAATGCTGGTTTCCTGGCTATCAGTCTGGGGGTCCATTAGTTCCTCCTTGTTCAGGTAAGCTGTCTCTATGTGTTTCTGTAACCTGGTCTTGTCCTCCCTCTCTGCATCTGGATTCCATTTCAGCTCAGTGTTTAGCTGTGGGTGTCTGCTTCTGTTTCCACTAGATGAGAGCTCTATGATGGTGGATAAGTTAGTCGTCAATCTCATTATCAGGGAAGGGCATTTATGGTAGCCTTCCCGCTGTTGCTCACATTGTTAGTTGGGGACAATCTTGTAGGCCTCTGAACATTTCTTTAGGCTCAGTTTTCTCTTCAAACCTCTAATGACTCCCTCTTTTATGGTCTCTCTGTTTCTGTCTCTCTCTCTCCTCTCGCCTATTCCTCCCCTGACTCAATCTTCCTAGTCCCACGTGCTTTCCTCTCCTCCCCTTCTCTTTCTCCTAGTTTCCTCTCCACTCACTGCCCCCCCACTCCCCATGTGCACTGGCGAACTTTTTCCTTCCCCCCCTTCTGTGAGGGACCTTATATGAATCTCTTAGAATCTTCCTTGTATCCTACTTCCTCTGGCAGAGTGAATTATAGGCTGGTGTAAGACAAATATCTTAAGTCAAAGAATTAAAATAGTGTATCTAAGTCTTAGCTCTCCTGCCAGTAATATGATGCCCCTTCAAGCAGCACCAATATTATGAAGATCAGTGATGTAAATATCCTAAATTTTTTGAATTCTGTAACTTCTCTAGAGACAAACAGTGAAGCAGGGACAGAATTTTACTTCCCTCCTCCATAGGAGTTTTTGCGCCTTTTTCTCTATTAATATTCTGGAAACATTTCTCTGATGGCATGCAGAGGTCACCCTTGGCTACATCTCAGCTTCTACATTCTGTTATGAGTATGTTTGCTCCTGCTGATCTGGTCCCACTGCCACACCAGCCCCAAATAACACATAGATGCTGTATTAGATATAATTCTGTTGGCCTGTTACTAACATTTCTTATTGGCTAGCTCTTTCTTAAATATTAACCCAATTCTCTTAATCTAAGTATTTCCACGTGGTCATATTTTACTGGATAGAGGGCCCAGCATTCTTCTCTGCAGGTCCTACATCTTGAAACTCCTCCCTACTACTTCCTGAATCCTCCTTGTCTCCTAGTCCCGCATATCTTGCTTTCCTATTGGCCAACAGTGCTTTATTCATTAACCAGTACGAGAAACATATTTACAGAATGACATCTCCCATCATCATTCCAGTGGTTTTTTTTTTTTTTTTTTTTTTTTTTTTTTATCTTGGACATTTGAATTCAAGTAGTTAAGCTTCAATTTCATCTCCTTCAATAAAATTGGGATATTATTAGCATCTGACTTGTAGATTAAACCCAAGGATTAAATAGTGCATGTGCACATGTGTACTTGCACACACATGTGTGCGCGCACGCACACACACACATGCACACACACGCACGCATGCACGCACACACTCACATGCACATGCACAGGTTTGTTTTGCAAATTACATGGCCAACTATGTAGAACAGTCTAACACAATAACAAAACAAAACAAAAATCAAAACAAAAAACTTTATAGAACTAAGTGGTCAGTCACAGGACAAATTGTTAATATACAGCAATCGCTTTGTTGTATACTAGCAATGACTAATTACAATACAAAATGAACAAATGAAGGTCTGGGGAGATGGTTCAGTGGTTGAGTGTTAGCTACTCTCACAGAGGACATACTTCAGTTCCCAGCACCCACGTAAGGTGGCTCACAACCACCTGTTACTCAAGTTCTAGGGGATCTGACATCCTCTTCTGGTTTCTGCTGGCACCTACACCCACTTGCTGCCCCTGAAAGTGAAATAAACTATCTTTTACAACAAAACCACAGTTAAAAGGCTTAGCTACAAATCTAACAAAATGTGAAGGATTTATATGCAGAAAATTAAAATTCTGATGAAAAAATTAAAAAAAAATTCATATGCATGGAGAGACACCTGGGTTCATGGACTAAAAGACACATTCAGAACTTGCTTCTTCCCATCCTCCCTGGTAGCGTCACTGCAGACCTAATTGGAATCCCAACTATTGTTTGTATTGACTGACTTATTCTAAAATTGACATAGAAAGGCAACAGGCCTTAAATGGCAAAGTCCTAAAGAAGAATAAAATTGTAACACTTAGACTATGCCTATGTCTTCAAGACTTACTGTACAGTGCCAGAAAGCAAGATATTGTGAAATTGTTGTAAGAATAGACAAACCAGTGGAACAGAAAAATTGCTCACAAATGAACATAAACAAATATAGGCAGCTAGTCTTTGGCAGGAGGAAAGTCAATTTAATTGAGGAAGAATAATCTTTTTAACAGTGCTGAGACTATTGGATCTCCACAAGAAAATTGAGCTGAGCTTGGCATGGTGACTCATGCTTGTAAAATCAGCACTTGGGAGGTGAAGGGAGGACAGACAATTGGGAGTTCAAGGTCATGTTTGGCTACTCTGTGCTGTATGAGACCATCTCAGATAACTAAATACACAGAAACTGCAACAACAAAAATCTGCACAAATCCTTTTTTGTCTTTCAGAAGTTTGCTAGTTTCTGAGAAAGGGAGAATCAGAGAGTGAGCCATGTGTGGTGCTGTAGGAGAGATGGAGAGGATGTTGGGCAGCTGAGTGGAAGAGCATTCTTTGAGAATGTCTGCTCTAAGACAGATTGGCCTTGATGGTAGACAGATTCCATGTCTGACTGGATGCCTGATTTCTCTTCCCAAAGTATGAAAAGCTATTTATAAACCATAGCTGTCCCCTCAGGAGTGCATTTTTCAAAGGAAGCCGTGAAGGCTCCTTCAAGATGAGAAAAAAATTCCGGAGCTCCCTCTGCTGGCCACCCTGGAGAATAACAGATGGGGAAATGACCAGAATGGTCTCTAAAACATGCATGTGCTCCGAGGTGCAATTACAGAGTTCAGACCCCCACATACATGTCTTCATTTGCTCTTGCACATAGAACACACACTAAGACATGAACAAGCACGTGCTAACCATAAGATATGACTACATTAGCACAAGGTAGTTGAGAGTACCTGCTCTGGCCTTATACAGACCAGCTATGTTTCACATTTAGTGTTTTATAATCCTGGACAATTTATTAAATTTTTGTTTTTAAATTTTATTTCATTTTGCTTATTTTAATTTCTTGAGACAGGGTCTCACTGTGTAGCCCTGGCTGTCTTGGAACTCACCATATAGATCAGACTGGTCTTCCTTGTACTCAAAGAGATCCTCCTGCCTCTGTCTCCTATTAAAGGCATGTACCATCATACTTGGAATGTTTCCTAATTTTGAATATATGCATATAAGGACAGAGGCATTTGTGTATATGGATGCCAATATATTATTATAATTATGAAAAGGGTCTAATTAATACATATTAGACTCACAGTAAATGGAAGCTATTGTACTTCTGTTACCCTTGTTGCCCTACCAAATTCAGTGCTTTACCTCACTTACACATCATTTGTATTAGCGAACATTACTTGGTGTTTATACTATTCTAGCAACTATTCTGCAAGCTTCCTGTTGTTTAATCCTTACAACAACTCGATGAAGTAGGTCCTATTGTTATTTTGCAGGTGAGGAAAATAAGTTTCTGAGGAAAGCATGTATGGAATTTATCCATGGTCACAAAACTAGGAAGTGGAAGAACTGGGAAACAGTCTGGTTATAGGGGGACCTTACACAGTATACTACTTCTGCCACATAGATTGGATTACATGGCATGTTTCTTGCAAAGTGCTTAGTATAATATTAATACCATGAACACACAACAATAACCTCCTCAAATTTCAACCACATGAACACACACATATACACAGATTATTCTGCACAGGTTTGGAAAACAGGAATAAATTAAGGGTAATGCTAAGGAGATGGAGGAATGATGGTTTAATTCTGGATGTAGTTTGCCAGTATAGCCAATAGGATTTTCTGGGAAATTGGACTAGGATTTTTGAGAGAAAGAGAAGAGACCTAGTAACTGTAGAAGAGTAGGTTTAAGCAATGGGAAGTGTGGTATTTCTTTACCAGATGTATTGTTTCTTGAGACAATTTTCACTATCGAGGAACTGGTTTGTTGTCAGAGATGATAAGGGATTCAGTTTTGAACATGTTAAGGTGCCAATTAGATGTCCACATGGGGACCCAAATATGTAGGTGCACCTGCATGTCTGTAGTTTAGGGAAGAGTTCTGACCTGAAGATGAAAAACATTGTGAATTGTTGGAAAATTAAAGGATGTTTAGAGGCATGAAACCTGATAAGATTGCCAAGGAAGTGAGCATAAATAAGGAAAACAGCTTCAAGGGCTAAGCCTTGTAACACAATAAGGGATCAAAAGATGAGAAGGAGCAGACAAGAGAGATGAAAATGGATGGTCAGTAACTTACGAAATCGGCATGGTGAGGTGTAGTGTCCTGGAAACTGATGTTTTCAAGAATGACCAGCTATGCCACGTGTCACTGATTGTCTACCTGATATCTGAGAATGACTGTATCTGAGTGTGTGGAGGTCATCAGTGACTGTACGAAGAACAATTTGTAAAGGCAGCAGTAGTGCATGTCTTCCTATGGACTAGCCACCCCAGCCTGGCCTTTACCTTGATGATGCAGTAGAGGACCACCATCTTTTAACACCGGGAAGTCAGGAATAACACCAGCTCAATGGGTTCTATGTTGTGGGCAGTCACCACCAGCTAAGCCTTCTTGTTTTCTACCAAGGCTGTGATTGTTGATCCCTGCTTGAAGGACTAAGTGGTCTCTTAGTTGGGATGTCCTCTTTGCCATCAGCTGTCTTCTCAGCACAGGTCAACAGTCCTGCTTCTTCTCTTGCTTTGTCTCTGGCCTGTAGCTGTGAGCATACACAAGCATCTGGGTAGCTGTTTGCTGCTTCAGGGCTTGGGTGAAATGGTTAATAGCAGGAGGTACTTTGAGCCACTTATACAGGCAGCCTGATATAGCAGGGCCATTTGACAAAGCATGTAAGACCTCTTTTGGGCTGCATGTCCCATCCAATGCTGAATTTCTGAGGCCTCTTTTTAAACAGGATTAACCACCTTTTAAGCCTCCTGTTTATTCATGATGGTGGGGGCTGGGGACAGCATCTTTCCCTTGGCCTTCTTTCCTTTGAGCATCTTGCTCAGCTGGAGGAGAGAGCATGTATTTTTATTTTAAATAAGCATATACAAACATGTATAAACTCCATATGAATTTGATTCCTCTGAACAGATATGTATTGCTATTACACATAGACATATGCTACAGTTCTACATAGGTATATGAAGCAAGCAGAGTCACATAAAATGTACATAATTATGCTTCAATATACATATTTGCACAGTAATATATGAGTACTATTGAACTCAAATTACAAATACATCAACATTCACATACACATGTGACACAGAAATGTCCAAAAAGCACATACAAACATATACAAATGCACACAGATAACCATATAGATGATACTGACTGCACAGGTACACAGCCTCACATAGAGACATACAGATAATTACTTACATACACTTGGACTCACACTGATGTTCAGACTTGGACAGAGTCAAATGAGCACATGTACCTCAGCACACAGTACACTTAGCTTTACCTGTGTATGATAATAGCATGTTTACACATGTACCTAAACACAGAATGCATGTTACTGTTTTTCCATGCATTCACAGAACAGGAAAACACATGTGTACATAAATATGGGCACCAAAACATTTCTGGCCAAGTATAAACACATTTGACCATGGACACATGGACTTTCATACATTTGAAAGGACACACATATATCTAGTCCCAAGTTCATATGTCTTATTAGGAGCTGGGTGGTGGTGGCACACCTTTAATCCGAGCACTCAGGAGGCAAAGACAGACAGATAGATCTCTGTGAGTTCAAGACCAGCCTGGTTGACAAGAGCTAGTTCTAGGACAGCGTCCAAAGCCACAGAGAACCACTGTCTTGAAAACTCAAAAGCAAAAAAAGCAAACAAACAAAACAAAAAGACAATTAGGAATGCTTTTATCATATGTGTTTTCCTTTCTTTCTCTTTCTTTCTCTCTCTCATCCTTCATCCCTCTCTCCCTCCCTTCCTCCTCCTCCCCCCTTTTTTTCTTACCCCTGTGGTGGAGTGGCACTATTAGGAGGAGTGGGTGTGGCCTTGTGAAGGAAGTGTGTCACTATGGAGGCAGGTTTTGAGGTCTCAGACATGCTCAAGTCACACCTAGTGTCTCAGATCACATCATGTTGCCTGAGCAAGATGTAGCAATCTTATCTTCCTCTCCAGCACCATGTCTGCCTACATGTGTCACCCTGTTGCACCAAGATGATAATGGACTTAAACCCCTGAAAATATAAGTCATCCCAATTAAATGTTTTTCCTTTATAAGAGTTGCCATGGTGGGGCTGGAGAGATGGCTCTTCCACAGGTCCTGAGTTCAATTCCAGCAACCACATGGTGGCTCACAACCATCTATAATGAGATCTGTTGACCTCCTGTGGCCTGCAGGCACACATGCAAGCAGAATACTATGCATAATAAATAAGTAAATCCTTTTTAAAAAGAGTCACTATGGTCATGTTGTCTTTTCACTGCAATAGAATCATAACTTAGATACCCCCATAGTTGTATTGGGGATGCAATAGAAGTACTCTCCCACTGAGTCATAGTCCTGTGCTTTGGTTATATTTTGAAGTTAGTTTAGATTTGTATTCTGCTTGTGTTTATCAGCCTGGATGGGAGGCTTTTCCATAGCAGGCACTGGGCTCCTGCTCCATTGAGAGTGGAGAAAACGAAAGTTGCAATGAGAATGGTGACTAAGCCTATAAAGTTATAGTGAGAAATGGGGGAGGAGAACCGCTGTTTTCTGTGCTTTAATAGCATAACTACTCGGTTTTAGGGTGTCCAATGAAACCTCTTTCAATGCCCAGTTCTTTTGCTTTTTTACATGTGTCACCTTAGGTAAATCACTTCATCCCTCTGAGTCTCGGTTTCCTTATTTGAAATACTGAGAGTGATAGCAAGTGCAACACAGGGTTAGTTTAAGTATTAGTGGAATGAATACTCATGAAACACAATGGCATATGACATATAATGAGGCATTAGTATTAGATGTTGGTGGCAATGATGTTTTAATTAAAAACTCCAACCTCAGTCAGAGAGCCCTGAATTTCTACCATTAGCTCCATCTGTTACAGTCTCTTCTTATAGATCAGCAAGACATTAGACTTAGGGAACTGAGGGACAGCATATAGAGTAGGGCTCAGAACATTCAAAATTGGGTGGGGGGTTGCTTTTAGGAAAGTACACATCTATGTGCGATGTATCATTGGGTAACAGGAGACCTTAGTCTTCCAAAGCCCTGTCCTAAAGGCTAGTTAGCTTGCAATGGATTCTGTCCCTAAAAAATGCTATACACGGTAAGCATGGAAGAAAATAATTGTCACTGTCTTGCTTGTTTTTGCCAAGAATTCTGGGCGCTTCTATTTAAAGAAACATTGAAAAATGAAGAAATTATATGTCATAAGGGAACAGTTTAATTCATTACACAAGCTGATGTATCTGAGTAACTAGCATTTATAATAAAAAATACAAAATGAAAGAGGGAGAGTCAATTTTCTTTAACTGTATGGTGCCTGGTGGCTTGACCACATATTAGTGCATGGCCTCAAACGAATGTGTGTATGTGAAGCACAAATTAGACTCAGTGGGTGATAAAAATAAAGAGGAAATGAATTTCTAAGGAGATGGGGAGTGGAGGTGTGTCTGGAGGAGTTAGGGAGAGGATTGGGATGTAAATATGTTCATGCATGTATGGAGTTATCAAAGAATTAACAAAAGTCTTGTATTGAAATATATAAAATGATCAGTGCCAAATAAATCTCCAAGTTGCTTCCTTAAGTTTGTATCCTAAAGGTATCACCTGGTTTCTAACAGGTGGGTTTACTAATGTTTACCAGTGGAAGAAAACAGCACCTTTCTATGCCTGGCTTTTTTTTTTTTTTTTTTTTTTTTTTTTTTTGACTCCAAGATATATTGTGAGGACCTTCTTTTTTGGTTGCATATACAGTAACTCATTATTTTTATTATTGTAAAGTACTCTGGTTATGTGACTTTTTCATGCTTTATCCATTTGAGTAAAGCCAGTTTGGGGCCACTAGGAATATATCCTACGTGTGTTCTAATACATTGCTGCAGTATAAGGAAATAGCGTTACTTGGAAGTGATGTGCTCATTTGAAAATGATCTTGTTACAGTTTTGATCTTCAATGGTCCCCTAAAGCTCACATTTTAAAGGCTTGGCCCCTATCCAATAATTTTATAGGGACTGATACCAATGTAAAGAAATGGGGTTTATTTGGAGGAAGTAGGCCATAGAGATACGATGCTTGTCCCTTTTCTGTCTCTTTCTCTCCTTCTCTTCACCTCCTCCTTTTTCAGGTTGCTATAGAGTGAGAAGTTTTCCTACATTAGATATTCTTCTGGTATGATATCCTGTATTACCTTAGGCCCAAAATAATGGGACGAAATAATCATGGACTGAAATCTTTGAAATTAGGGACCAAAATAAATCTTCTCAACTGTAAGTTGATTTCCATTCATTTTTCTTGGGTCCTTTGTCATAGTGACTGAAAACAAATAACATAGCCTCATATAAAAGATAACATTGGCTGAAGAAGTTGCTCATCAGTTAAAAGAATTCATTAGTCTTTCAGAAGGACATGAGTTCAATTGTTAGCACCCACATCAGGCAGCTCACAACTACCTATTTACTCAAGTTCCAGGGGACTGTTCCTTCTGGTCTCTGGAGGTACCCATGCACATGTTACATACATATGCATATGATTAAAATTAAAATGAATCTTTCAAAAAGAGGTGACATTATGAAACTCATTGTTAAATATAATTAATATGCTGTCAAAAGTCATTGAAATAGAAAAATAAACAAAAGAGGCACTATCTTGTGTCTTTAAGTATTACAAGGAAAAAAACAAACCAACAGTAAAACTACAAAAATAAA
The DNA here is from genome assembly GCF_943737965.1 of Phodopus roborovskii. NCBI lineage: Eukaryota > Metazoa > Chordata > Mammalia > Rodentia > Cricetidae > Phodopus > Phodopus roborovskii. Next base: position 61,977 of record NW_026125946.1, on the reverse strand, counting down.
ACCCACAAATAATTTAATTAGAAAGTGAGTCCTTAATTAATTTCCTTGTTACTTGATAAAATATCTTGAGAAAAACGATTTAAGGGTAAAAGGGATTATGTGTACACACAGTTCAAGATACTGTCCATTATGCTGGGGAAATGAAGTCTTCAGGACCTTGAATCAGCTAATCAAATCATACCTATAACCAGGAACAGAGAGTAATAAATGCATCCCCTGCCTCTCAAACCCCTTTCTTCACTTATACAGTTCAGGGTCCTAGTCAGGGAACAATGCCACCCACAGTGGATCTACATCAATGAAAGTAATCAAGATAATTCCCCATGGACATGCTCAAAGGCTTGTTATCCCAAGTGATTCTAGACTCTGTGAAGTTTATAATTTGCACTAACCATCACAATGGGCAAAGGACATGAATAAGTTATTTTCCAAAGTTATAACCGTTGACAACATGCAAGTGAAAAGATGCTCAACATTACTATTTATCAGGGAAATGCATATCAAAAACACATTGAGCTATTACTTCACACCAGTTAGTATAACTATTATTAAAAAGTAAAAAGATATGAAGTGTTGATGAGTGTGGATATAAGAGAAACTTGCCCCACTGTTGGTGGAATTATAAACTAATACTGATATTATGGAAAAGAGTTTGGAAATTCTTAATATGTTACTTTTCTCATTGATGTAACAACATACCTGACAAGAAGCAACTTAAAGGAAGAGAGGCATATTTGAGCTTCAGGAGATCCAGTCCATCATGGCAGGGATAGCATGGAGGAAGGTACCCTTCAAGGTAGCAGGAGCTTGTGGTTTGGCTTTTTTATATCTAGATGGATCAGAGGGCAGTGATATAAGGCCAAAGCTACATAACCCTTAAAAATTGCCCCCCCACAATTCAAAATCATTCACTTTTTCCAGTTGGGTCAAAATTCCCAAAGGTTCCACAGCCTCCCAAAACAATGCCACAAGCTGTGACCAAGCATTCAAACATAAGAGCCTTGGGGGAACATTCCATATCTAACTATAATCGTCAAAAACTTGAGATTAGAACTGTCAATGCCATTGCTGGAGATATTATTTATATATATATATACATATATATATATATGTATATATATATAAATATATATATATACACACACACACACATATATATATACATATATATATCAAATAAATGTCATGTCTATTATAGCTCTATTCATAAGAAAGGATGAGGCTTGTCAAATGGGTTAATTTGCCAGAGTCTTTATCTCCATTTAGGTATTAATTTCCTTAAGGTTTAAGTTGTTTAAGTTAAACTATTAACTATTAGGTTATTCTCATTTCTTTCTCTTTAATGGGTAGTAAGTTTTTTGTTTGTTTGTTTGTTTTGAGACAGGGTTTCTCTGTGTAGCTTTGGAGCCTGTCCTGGAATAAACTCTTAAAGACCAGGCTGGCCTCAAACTCACAGAGATCAACCTATCCCTGCTTCCCACGTGCTGGGATTAAAGTGTGTGCCATCACAGCCCAGCATATAGTTAGTAAGGCATTTTTATCCAAATGTATCCACATGATGGAACAAATGTTGAAGGTTGCCATTCCCATAGTCAAATATTTAGTAGAGTTCCTTGTTGATGCCTTTGCAGTTTATTTGTAATTTATATTAAAATGAATTTATTGTCTGTTCATACTGTACAAGGATTTTGTAGACACCAAGAGCATATTTGTGCTATGTACAAGACTATATGAAGACAGTGTCCTGAGTAAGGAGACCAATGTGAACTGGCCTTCTGGGCTTCATCACTTCCCAACTGTGAAACCTTGGGCCTCTCTGAGGCTCATTTATCTCATCTGTGAAGTCTCTTGCTTTCTTGTGTGGGTCAAGATAATTCACACTTGGGAGTCATTCTGTGAGTCATCCTTTCCTCCCACTCTTATGAATAACTGCTACATAATGAAAACTCATCTGTAACATTTCTCCTGACCTTTGCTTCAGGTGAGGCCATCTTACTTTAGAGTGCCAGAATTTTGTGCCAATCTCTATGTAACTATTATCCATTTTGTTGTCACATGTCTATCTTTCCCACTAGACTCTGAACTCCTTTTGAAGACAAGACGTATTTTTTTTTGTTTTTAATCTTTATATCATCAGTGCCTAACTCAGAGATGACTCAGAGTAAGACCTCAATAGAAGTGTACTAAACATCATTACCAATCATGTTGATAATCACTTTCTCTCCTTGTTGACATTTGTGATATTCGTAGTTCAGACCACAAATTGTATCACAATTTTGGCACTGAGCCATATTCCTCTTGGTGCTGATGACTCTCAAATTGTTTCATACTTGTAACTATGGGATCCCCCAAATGATTAGTTTGCATAAAAGCAGGATGTTCTTGGATCTATTTCTTATTCTGTGGGATGCTTGGACTTATAATAAGTTTTCAACCACCACAGTTTGATTGTGAAATGGCACTGTGCTATTGGGATGCCATCATTGCAATGCCTTTGTATTGACAGCAATTTGCCAGAAAAATATAGGAAACCAAGCTGTGGTGGAAATGATCTCTCCTAGGCTGGGGGATTCTCTCTTATCCTCAGCTGCTAGCAATGGATTCATGAACACCAACAAAATTGAACTTGCTGGATATTTGGACTTTTGCCCAATGTTGATTCTACTTTATGGGCATTAACATCTTGATTATACAAGCAATTATTCCCAACATTGTGGAGTTCGATATGGCCAGGAAGATATTAGAATATGCAGTAACCCATCAAGAGGCCAGTCCATAGAGCTATTGGGAGATTTAAACATGTAATGAGTGAGAAGTTTTATAAATTCTTGAATCAAAGAATCAAAAGTTATTCTGGATATTTATGCATTTATAAATATTTACAGATCTTTAAAAGATAGAGTTGGTTATTGTCAATTTCCGTGCTGTTTATTTTCACTATCCATTGTGAGCTATTAGGAGCCTGTGCACACAGGAGTAATTCTGTGGTATGTTAAGCTCTGCTGGATCTCCATAGACGGGAGCTGGAATGCCACATGGAACAGTGCTCTAAGCTCCCTTGAGCAAAGAAAGAAGGGCAGCCTAGTTTGATAACCACATTAACAAACTACCAACATCTGTTCAAGCCAAAGACAACACTATCTCCAGGAATTAACCTTCTGAACTACTGAATCATTACCCTCAGTGGAGTGAAAGTTGGACAACAAGAGCCTATTTGTCAGAGGTTCCTCTGAGAGACATGGTAAGCCATATTTTACAGCAAAACAGAAGAAACTGAGAGAATCCCAGCTTAGATTTATACATTTTAAATATAGAATATATTTGTGTGAGAAACAAGCAGACAGCAAATGTAAATAAACTTTTGCTGATACCTGGAAATTTTCAGCATGTAATCTGCTCCAGAATAAACAGAACATGGAAGTAGCATTTTCTATATTCATACCTAAATAAATGTTTTCCCTTTCCTTTAAAAAGACAGTAAGGATAAGGAAAAGTAGCAACAGTATCAAGATTCAGGTCACATTTACACTAATAAAATAAAACCAACTTTTGGTTATAAGTACTATAATGCATGATAAATGTAATAACTAATTAGATGAGCTGTGTGAAGCTGTATCAGATGAAGAGAGAGGCAGTGATAATGAGAAGTGAAAAATGTAATGAAAGTTTTACTACAGACATAAGCATAACATGCTTGTCATTGCAATTTCATGAAAAGACCTTGCAAGTCCAGTTTTATTTCTTATAATGAAGACTGGCAGAAAATTCTATTAAATGTTTTAAGCTTTATATTATATCATTTGAAATCCAGATTTACCCTTTTACAATTTAGTACATCCTTTTTGAGATAACTTTTTATTTCATAACCATAGCTAGCCTAGAACTCACTATGTCACCCAGGCTGACCTTGAACTCATGATCTTCATGCCTCAGCCTCCAAAATGATAGGATTACATGAATGTGCCTCCATAACTGGCATTATTCTCTCATACATTCTTCTCTATGTATTATATGTATGTGTGCACACATGTGTATGTGTGTGCAAGCCAAAGGTTGATGCCAGCTGTCTTTATCTGTTTTTCTTTACCTGATATTTTGAGACAGGATCTCTCACTGAACCTAGAGCACGCAGACTCTGCAAGATTGATGAGCTTCAGGCATACTCATGTCTCTATATTCTCAGTGCTAGAATTACAGATGGATGCTGTTGTGCCTAGATTTTTTTTTACACGAGTTTCAGGGACCCAACACAGTTCCTACTGCTTATATAGTATATCTAGTAAATGGTTATGATACTTTGGAGTCAGTGCTGTTTAGGATCTGAATAAAGCAGAGTGCACTGTGAAATGCCACCCTTCATATCTCCTAAGTGCACCCCTTTACTGGTTTGGAAAGAGAGCTTTAATTCTAGTCCCTCAAACATATCTAGGTAGGAGATTATAATGGTGGAAAATATAAGCTCTATGGGTATCATGCATAGCAGGATTTTAATGAGTAGGTGAATGAGGTAAAACTTGGAGTAAAGCAGGATGCTGTTACTCTGCAGGTCTGCTACCATGATACATAAAAGGCGGGGGTCCCACAAATGATTACAGGGAAGTTGTAAGGCCAGACCTATTTTTACACGAATAGTAATAGGGTATTTGCCCTTTCACTATTCCGATATCCACACTGAAGGTACAGAAGCAAAGGTGGCATATGCGAGCATAAAATTAGACAGTAGCACCAAGCCATCAGATTCTTTGCTGCGGGCACTCACAGACAAAGGTAGGGGGTATTTCTTATAAGAATGTCTTTGATTAGGCTGTAAAAATATTAATTTTATTGAACTCAACCCTTAAGTACTTGTGCATAAATCACCTCTGCACACTCAAGTGTGAGGGCCATCTTGAGAAAAAGTAATTCTGCCATTATTTAAATTGTGTGCTGAACTAGCCACTTCTTTTCATGGAAAAGCTCTCCTCCCCACTCCTCCTGCTCCGGTCCCCCTTTACTAACTAAAAGGACAACTGACAGACGGGTAATTCAGATTTGGGTACTTGACAAACGTTTTCTGAAGTTTGAGTAAACGTTGAGCCTGTCACTTCAAGGAAAACAGCTGACAAGTGTTTGTTGCCAATGATGGAATTTGAGTTTTCAAGCTAAAACTGGAAGTTTAGAAAATGTGTATCTACCTATGTGAATGTGACAATTTCCTAACACTCGCAGACATTCCTAGTGAATCTAGTGACAGATAGCATTAACAAATTTGATACATAAAAAGAAAGAAAGGAAGGAAGGAAGAAAGAAAGGAAGAAAGGAGGAAAGAAAGAAAGAAAGAAGGAAAGATAGAAAGGAAAAGCCCTCTGATTGTGGATGCCAGTCAGGAGGCCTGGGCTGTCCATGGGGCCTCTATCAGTAGTGTCGTATTTATCCCTAGTGAACAAACGGACTTTGGGAGCCCATTCCCTATGAAGGGATACACTCTCAGCCCAGATACAGGGAGGAGTGCCTAGGCCCTCCCCCAAATGATGTGACAGACTCTGATGATCACCTCACTATCCTTGGGGAATAGGGGGGTGGATTGGGGGGATCGATGGGGGTATGGGAGGATGGGAGGGAGAAGGAACGGGGAATTGATATGTAAAATAATATTGCTTCTAAATATAAAATATAAAAATAATAAGCAATAAAACATTATAGTTAAAAGTGTATTGGAAGGTTTCTGAAACTCAGCAATGGATATGCTTTTTAAATAATTATAACATTATTGAGCTGTACATAGTATACACCCTACTGATTTGAGGTATGACTTTTGCCTTTTCAGGTATATTCACATATGCATGCAGTAATCGTCAGAGTGAGAAAGAAACCCTGGTGTGCCTTCCCTTGTCTTTGCATCTGCCTCTCCCAGCCCACACTCCTAGTTAACTGTAGTCTATGCCATGTATCTATAGATCACCCTATGACAGGTGTGATAGGGTGTGAATTCTGCCACATGTGGTATTTCTGACAGACTTCAAGCACTATAGGTTTTGCAAAGGCCATCCATGCTGTGCAGCATGCACTACTAGTTCATTGCTCTCATAGTGAAATTATATTTCAGGATATGAGTATTACTATTTTTGTGTTGTCTTTTCAACCAGTGACAGATTGTGGTTGCCACTTTGTATACTCAGGATTTTTTGTCAGAAATCTTAGCTAACTTGAAATTGTACATTGTATTATTAGGCCTGTGATAATTGTATTATATGGACTATGTATATGCTTTCCTTGTAATTATTCTTTAAACAATACAGTAAAGCAAGTATTCATATATCATTTACTTTATAGGAGATATTATTAGAAATCTAGAAATGACTAGAATGTGAGGATATACCAGCAGCTTTCCATTAAGCCTTTTTAAAAAGAGACATTTTAAAAAAGACACACAAAATGTATATCGAGTCTCCTCTTAACTTTTTTCATAAGACAGTATCTTCCTTTCTTTATATCCTAGTCCTGCCTTGAACTTGCAAGTATCCTGTTTCAGCCTTTTGAGTGTGTGAACTATAGGAATGTACCACCACATCAGGCTTGTTTTCTTACCTTTTTAAAAAAGGAAAATTACTGATTTGTAAAATATATATATGGCATGTACACATATAGCAGGGTTATTATTATTTGGGGGAAATTTCAATATATTTCAAATTTCTTGGTTTTCATTTTAATACAATACAAAGAAGAGTGTCCTATACTAAATTTATCAATAAGCACAAGTGATAATGAATCCAGAGACTTAAACTTTTGAGGATTATTACCTGAGTCCAGTGTTGCCCAAAGAAACTTACCTAGACCACTGCCACCACTACCACCACCACCACCTGGAACATGTTAAAGCATCAATTCTCAGGCCATACTCAAAGCTCTTGAATAATCTTGAATAATTGTGTGCCTAGGACTTAGCATGCTCTGTTTTAAAAAGCCTATTTATTTTTTAAAATTTAAATATAATTACACAGTTTATCCTCTTCCATGCTCTGTCTCTAACAACTTCTGTGTTCCTCCCCTTGCTTCCCTCTAATTCATAGTTGCTTTTCCACTAATGTTACATATGCACCCACACATAAACATATAAATGCAACTTACTGAGTCTGTTTAGTGTTACTCATATGTGTATGATTTTTCACCCTACCACTTGGAATTGGATAAAGCAATTAGGGAGCCCATATCTGGGGAAGTTTACTTCTTTTCCTCTCAGCATTCCTTAATTGCCTGTAGTTCTTTATCTAGGGGTAGGCCCCCAGGAGATTTCCCTCCTTCCCATCTTAGCGTGTCTATTGATGTTGTTCTTGTTCATGTCTTTTTAAGCAGCCATATTTTTGAGGTATTGTGGAAGAAGAGTCCTTGTCAATTCTAGGAGACAGGTCTCACAGAAGATTTCCTTATTCCCTGGATGATACAATCTTTTTGCCCCCTCTGGTACGATGTTTCCTGAGTCTTAAGTGCAGGAGTTGTATTGTAGATGTATCCACTGTGGCTGGGGATACCCCACAATCTCTGCATTTTGATTGATTGTGATTTTCTGTAATGATTTCCATCGATTGCAAAGGTCCTTAGTTCAGCTATAAAGGAAACAGGATTATGATACTAATGCTAATGTTGCATAAACTATAAAACTGTTTCTCTACATGTTTTAAAAACTTTTTTTTCTGAGCCACGGTCTAATAATGTAGCCAAGGCTAGTCTCAAACTCATTGTGTAGCCAGGATAACCTTTGACTCCTGACCTTACTACCTGTACCTCTCTGTACGTACTGGCATTATAGCATACACAACCACACCATTTGCTGTGTAAAGTTGTTAATATGTAAGATGCTTAGCATTGTCTGGCCGATTCATTTCATTTCATAAGCCCTTCTAAGTTCCACATGTTGTTTTAGAAAGTATAGCAGCAAACAAGCAGTGCATTAGTTCAGGCTTCAGTTGTCTTTCCTGTTCTTTGGTAGCTTTTTGTGTTTGCTGGCTTCTCTCCCTCTCTCCCTCCTTTTCTTCCTTCCTCCATTCCTCCTCCACCTCTCTCTCCCTCTTTCCCTCTCTCCCTGCCTCTCCCTGTCTCTCTCTCTCTCTCTGTGTGACACACGCTCTAGCTCTTTCTACTTTATTCTCCATCTATGCAACAAACAAGGAATCTTTTATTGATTGTTGTAGAATGTTATTTTAAGGTGTGATACTTTTGTTTATGCTCTGGGACATTTTTTAATGATGCCAAGATGTGCTTGATTAAATAAAATTCACCTGCACTCAGGAGGCTGAGTCAGCAAGTAGCTGACAGGGAGTTGCAGGGGGAGCTAGGGGGAGAAAGGTTTATATATCTGAAGGGGTAAGAATAGCAGGGTTCCTTGGGAGTCTCCTGGAGGTGAGTTGCTTGCTAGTCAGTCTCTCTGACTAGCCCTTGACTCTTGAGTTCTTTAGTAGGACAGAGATTTAAATACATTTCCTTGGTAGCTTTCAAAGAGTTGGTGCTTCTGCTCCTGTTCCCTCAGGCTTTGGCTCTTGCAGCCTAGCCATTGCGGGTAGAGGCAGAATTGCAGTTGCTGAATAGGATAGCCAGTAGCATAAAGACAACAATTAAAAAAAAAAAAAAAAAACAAGCACAGCAGCTGATCTATCAAATCACATTGCTCTCTTAACTAAAACTCCTCAGTGCTTTCCCAGCGCCTGCAGACCAAGGTCCTACCCCTTTGCATGGCTTCTTATGAGGGGACAAGCTTTTCTTCCCCAGTACTATTTCATTTAGGGCAGATGCCCTGGCTGTACTTGAATTGTCTTAGAATACCCTTTTTACATTGTTATCCCACAGCAGTATCCCTGCCCCTGTTAAATGACCTACTATGTTTACTATGCTAATTTATCTGTTTGAAAGATGGAGTTTTATGTTTTAGTTAAATTGTGTGTGTGTGTGTGTAGGTGGATTTTTCCCTCGCACCTGCCAGTCCCCAAATAACTGACATGTAGACTTAATTATAAATGCTCAGCCGATTGCTTAGAATTGAGGCAGACGGACCTCAGAGTTGGAGGTCAGCCTGGTCTACAGAGTGAATTCAAGGATATCCATGACTACACAGAGAAACCCTGTCTCAAAAAAACAAAACAACAACAACAACAAAATGAACCCGTATAGCTTATCTACCCTCTGCCATGTGGAGGCACCTTCTCTCAACATGGGCCGTTCGTGTTGTTTCTTTCTGTGTCTCTTGTGACTCCCCTGACTTTGGCCTTCTTTTTCCCAGCATTCTGTCTGCTCCAAAAATCCTGCTTAGCTATCGGCCAATCAGCTTTCTATTTACGATGAGAGCAATACATATTTATAGTGTACAAAGACTGTTCCACAGTGCGTGCGTGCGTGTGTGTGTGTGTGTGTGTGTGTGTGTGTGTGTGTGTGTGTGTGTGTGTGTACATGCGCATAGTTGTTTGTGCCCATGAGGCCAGAGGAATGCACAGTCTGTTGGAGCTCTGATATCCTGATGCTGGAGGTATAGGCAGCTGTGGGCAGCCCTAGTACAATAATGCATTAGTCTCTTTGCATACCTGGCTCTCCAAATACATTACTTTTTAAAAGATGAAACAAGCCCTCTCTATGTTCCCTGGCTAGCCTAAACTCACCATGTCAGACCAGGATTTGCTTGAACCCTACCTCCTACCACAGCCTTCTGACTGATGGGATTACAGGTATGTTTCAGATTGTAAGATTCTTTGTTTGTTTGTTTGTTGAAACAGGGTTTCTCTGTATTGCTTTGGAGCCTGTCCTGGAACTAGCTCTGTAGACCAGGCTGGCCTCGAACTCACAGAGATCCACCTGCCTCTGCCTCCCAAGTGCTGGGATTAAATGTGTGTGCCATCAATGCACGGCTTAAATTGAAAGATTCTTTTTTTTTTAATTGAAAGATTCTTAAGGACAGTAACTATACTTGTCACATCTATATTTCTGGCATCATGTGTAATTAAATTTTTTTCATTGTTATTTGGTTTGGTCTTTTTGTAAATGTCTCACATTTGTAAACCCAGACTGATCTCAAACTCATTATGTAGTTCAGACTTGCCTTAAACTCATTTTGTAGACCAGATGACTTTAAATCCAAAGCAAAACAACAACAATAAGAATTTAAATAAAAAGGAACCTGAAGGAGCTACTATTTGTTTATTAATTATTGCATTCCACAAACCTTCTAAATCATTCCCTTTTGTTGATTTCCATACAGGAATCAGAGCTCCAGTGGACCCAGGACCCTCTTCTGTCTGGATTTATTGACACACACACACTGAAAAGAGGGAAAAAAACAAATAAACAGAGTCCATCTTGTGTTGGGCAAATATTCCTGCTCATGTAACCTGCCTTGGGATGTGGTTGCTATACCCAGTGATACAACACTGAAGAAAACTGATGTTTCCTCTTCCAGAAGCTATTAATTTCAGAAAGGTACTTGGTTAGGGGTGGAACTTTGTGCCTACTCCCCCTTCTCTGTACTAGAACGTTGTCTGGTTATCAGACAATCTGTGCAGATATTGTGCCTGTTGTCACAGGTTATGAGTTTATCTGTGTGTGAATGTGTCTGGAAAATGCTGTGTCCTTGAACTTATCCACCACTTCTGATCCTTACAATCTTTCTACCTCTTCTACCACATAGATCTCTGTGCCTTGAAGGAAGGGATGTGATAAGACAATCCCATTTATTGCTAAGTTCTCCAAAGTCTCTCATTGTCTGCATGTTGTGCAGTTGTGGGGCTGTGTAATTACCATCTACTACAAGAAGTTTCTCTAGTAAGAATTCAGTGTGGCAATGATCTATGGGTATATCAATATGTCACCAGTAGTTATTCTATTGCTATGTAGTAGGTTGTCTCTTAGGGTCTAATAACCTATGCAGTCTCAGGTTCTTGGCTTAGTTCCTTCATAGAGTCAGATTCAGTCTCATAGAGTAGGCCTTAAATCTGATAAAAATTTGGTTGGTTACTTCCATAACCTTTGTGTCAGTATTACACTGTGGTCATATTTTTAGGTATGTTTTCAATGTTAAACTGATATATTAGAAGACAGGTCATCTTCAAACACTTCAGAGAACTATAGAATATGGCATTTAACATGTTTTAATAACATGGGTTCTTTTGTTATGACAATGAGACATGTCTGCTCCTGGCAGCACCAATCTACATCAAAGAAAAGACTCCACATGGAATTTGAGTTCTTTGTGGCAAAGGTAACCCACTTGGTTAGAAAGTGCCCTTGCCTCAACTGCTGACAGTATGCTGTCCAAATTTTATAAATAGGACACCAAAACGAGTGACTGCAAACCTTGCCAAGACAAGATGGTCCAGTCCTTCAGGTTATCCTGGTTTACAGAAATGTCAGATGTGCTAGACCTATTGGCTGAAGATGGATGTCCCAACATTGCAGAATGATCTTGGGTGACCGTCCAGACAGACAGCTGTTTCTGTCATTTTTCCCATTTTTTTGGAAGTCACTTTCTCGCACTTCCTGTTTACTCAGTTAATATTATTCCCTTCTTGGGTCTATAACTATAAATAGTATAGTTATAGTTTCCCTGTTTACCAGAATCACTATAGATGTATTAAATGTAATAGGTTTAAGAGACATTAAAGATAACTTGATATGCAAATTAGAATAGAGAGTAAATTAGGTACAAGACTTTGAACTTATCAAGAAAGAATAGATGATGGAGTCTTATGTTTATGGACCAGACATTGTACTTATGCCATATACATACATACATACATATTTATATATACATATATATAGTTACTATTCTTACTGTACATAGTTTTTCTTATATTGGTTATAACTGTGATTCTTCAGACAAAAAAAAAAAGAGGGGATAGGTGGTGATAACTTTCTAGCACAAATAAAGCCTGTCTGGGGGATCAGAGAATGGAGCTTGCCACTAGCTAACCATAGAGGTCTAGAGATCTGTACAGACAGGCAGGAAGTGATGTCACTGGGCAGAATCAGTATATAAGCAGGGACAAACAGGAAATCACTCTCTACTCTATGGAGATGCTGAACAGTTGAGATGTCAGATGCCAGAGACGTAAGAGACCCCTGGACCTTTCCAGTAAGACAAGACCTGGTGGAAATACTTACAATAGTAGTTATGGGTTAATAATTAAGACAGAGCTAGCCAATAAGAAGCCCAAAGCCAATTGGCCAAGAGTTTCATAATTAATATAGCATCCATGTGTTCATTTGGGGCTCAAGGGCTGCAGAACCTTCTGGGACAGAAAACTCATGCTTACAGGTCACTATTGTAGCTCACAAGGTTTGTAGCTGGGTGAGGTTGATGATTACTTTTCTCCTTAGATAGCATGCATAGTACTTTCAGCACTATGAATACTAGTCAGTATGAATGAAACTTCTAATTGAGCACCAGCTTAATTTCTCCATGTTCAAGGATATAAGTATGTGGTGATTTCAGCAATAAGATTTTAACACAGATTATGGTGGGCAATCAATACCATTATTACTTGCCTGTAATGTTTTTTGGGGGTGGAGAGTTAGGTGTCTGTGATCTCCTTGGCCAATGACTCATTCCTGGTACTGGGAGTTTTATTTGGTAGTCCATAATGTCTAGGTGGGACACTGTTTCCCCCATTACATACATGATAACTACATTTAAATCCTATTTATATATGTATATATTTTAGGAAACTTCTATAGTAGTAGGCTTCCATATAGCTTTTCAAAGGACATTTAGTGTTAGTTATCCCTCCGCGTAGGCATTCATCCCCTCTTCTACCCTGCTCTTTCATCCCCTTTCCCATTCAATCTTCCTATTCCAATTTCCCCTTTCTTCCTTTGTAACACTATATTCTATTTCCCCTTCCACAGACAGCCCCCCAGCCCTGGTGCCTTTCTCACTACCTATCCTTTGTGCATATTCTGATCAAAAAATGAATGTGTGAAGCTCAAAAGCTAACATCCACATATAGGAGAAAACATACAATATGTGTCTTTTGGAGTCTGTGTTACCTCACTCAGGATTATTTTTTTTTATCTGTCCATTTATCTATCTGTAAATTTTATAATTTCATTTTCTTAACAGTTTAATAATACTCCATTGTATGAATGGGACACGTTTTCATTATCCAATCATCAGTTGATGAATATAGGATGCTTCTAGTTCTGGCTATTGTGAACACAGCATCAGAGAACATGGATGAGCAGGTATGGAGACCGGTTTCTTATAGTGTTGAATTTGCCTTGAAATGGGCTTCATAGTCCAATTCTGCTGTGGCTTTGGCTTAGGAGGCACTGGCATCAGGGATTCTGACATAACATGTGATATGCCGGATTTTGAGGGGCCCACTTTCTTTGTAGTTCTTACAATAGCAGTATGTGTAGTGACCCAGACAGGTGCACTGTAAAGAGTAGACTATGTGGGGTGCACTCTGTGATTATTCCACTGGTCTTATCAGCAGTGAACATCCTAAGTTTAGTATCTTGTTAGCTTTGCTCATTAGTTTTGTTTTTGTGTTTGTTTGGTTGATTAGTTGGTTTGTTTTTGTTAACTTGACACAATCTGTGTTATCTGCAAAGAGGGAACCTCAAGAAAATGCCTTCATCTGATTGCCTATAGGCAAGTCTGTGGGGGTACTTTCTTGATGATTGATGTGGGATGGTCCATGTGACTGGGGACAGTGTCACCCCCTGGACAGGTGTTCCTGAGTTGTATAAAAAGCAAGATAAGAAAGCTATGGAGAGCAAGCTAGTAAGCACTGTTCTTAATGGACTCTGCTTCCGTTCCTGCCTCCAGGTTTCTGCTGAGTTCCTGCCTTTACATCCCGATGATGAACTATAATCTGTTAGCCAGATACACCCTTTACTCCCCAAGTTACTTTTGGTTATAGTCTCGTGAAGCAATAGAGCATGAGCATTGTGTGTGCTGAAAGGGTGGAGGAGCAACCTAACCCTGAAATTGCTGGTTGGGGCTGTGCCTGATAGTAGTAATATTATTTCTATCTGTTACTGATAATGGAATATCTAAGAGTGGACTTTAGGCTTGCATTATCCATGTTGGTCATCAGTTGCTTGTGTGTGTGTGGGGGGGGTGGGTGATGTGTTGTTCCCTCTATTTAATTTGAATTATCTGCCACAGTTTGAGTGAAAGTAGGTCACATCTAAAGTAAGGTGCAATTTCTCTCACCCTACATGGCTGAAAATACCTCCTGGTGAGGAAAGCAAACCATAGTAACACTGTGACCACAGAAAGAAACAAGAAAAAGAAATACAGCATCATTCAATTGAAAATAACTAGAACACCAGCAATAACAGAAAAGAAAGGGGCTAATACAATGTGGAATAAACTAAAAAAAAAAAAAACCACATGAGTAAAAGGGAAATTAATAATAAATATGGAAGGCAACAAAAAAGGGAAAACATTAATAACAAAAGAGATAAAATGTTTCAAGAATGAAAAATAATTAAATAAAATTAGAAAAAAATATGTCACCCTAGGCAATTTATTTGGGTCAGAGAAACTTCTTTCTAGCTTCTTTTATTGGAATCTATTACATATGGGGCAGCAGAAGGTTGCAGGTGAGGCTTGTTGTAATTCTTGTCAGCTCCGACCAAACGGACTTGTAGGAAGACTAAACCCTGTTTTCCACCAGGTCTGTTAAGGGTAGTGTCCAAGACACGCTTACTCCTATGGCCTCACACTGTGAACATAAGTGTACATCTGAATTGAAGCTGCACTTAGGCACAGGATATTCAAGAGCATGTGGGCTAGGCAGGTGTGCCTTTACTGCACAGGCTCTCTCTGTGTGCACCAAAGAGCAAATGCCCGCTGCATGTACCCAGAAGAAAATAGGGTATGGCAACCTAGCATATTATTAGCCTTGGTCTTGGTGCTCTCAGCCCCTGCCTGGTGATAAAGTGCACTTATGATTGCTTCCACTCCTCATCATTGTGTCATGGCTCCTGACCATTGTACCCATCACTACTTACTCTCTCTTTTGCCTAAACTTCTCAGTGTATTCTTTCCAACCTCCTCCTCCTCGTTGTGTCTGTTGTGGCTGTCCCCCACCCAGTCATTTTATCAGGTACTTCCAGGGTCTCTGATTTGTGATTGTTCCTTGTTTCTAGGGCTTCAAAATAGTTTCATCTGGAATGTTAGACACTTTCTCAGGATGACTTCTCACTATAGAAATAAATGGATTTTTTTTCCTCTAGTGCTGATCTGCCAAGCAGAAGGAGTCAGTGTCATACCAGATCCACCCACTAATTTCATGTTTGTGGGAACAGTGGGTTTCTTCTGCAGCAAGAGCTACTGGTCTGTTGTTTTTATCCAGGTTGCCGTAATGTGCTCATTTAACAGGTATTTGTATGACAGGACTTGACTGTTCTTGTTTTAAGACAAGGTCTCATTTGGCCCAGGTGGGCAAGGAACTGGGTTGGACCAAGGATTACGTTAAACTCCTGATCCTCTAGTTTTGTGTGTTACTACCTAGGTTTACAAATTTCTTGGAACTGAACCAAGATCCTCTGACTTAATAAACTGAATCTTAACTGAGCTGTATTCCTCAGCCACAAGCTCGGTTTTAATAGGTTTGTGGACCCTTTGTACAGACCTTGGGAAGGCGGTTTTGCCCAGTGGATTTAATACTGAGCTAGAGGCCTGGAATCCTTCCTGCCTTTGTCACTAACAAGTTGAATGATCAAGACAAGTCACTTCATTGCCTTGGTTCTGCCTTTCTTCAGTCATGAAATGGACATAATTAGGCCTGTGCTGCTTAATGGGCAAGGTTCCTATTTAGATAACATATTTGTTCTCTCCAAGCCAAGCACAGTGCCTTGCCTGCAGCAGAGCACCATTCATTGCTTAGGGGGTGAATAAATGGAAGTGTTTTGGACATGAGAAAGTATTCTATAAATGTAAGCTATGAATAATAAATTCAAAAGCTGGCTACTCCAGTAGCTTCTCCTTAATAGTAACTTGATTCAAACTGGTTCCTTATAGAAAGGACCAAACCACCTTGATAGACCTTTGTTTTTGAATGTAAGAAAAGGACAACTTTCAGTGACCAGTCATGTCTACAAGATATCAAAAGAGGCAGCTAATTTGGTCGATTCATTGAAAAAGCAAAGCCAACAATATCGGGCATTGTGCATCAAAGGAAGCTAAGTGGCTCAGAGCCTTTTACATTGCTGCTCATTGGCTTGGCGTTATGTACACAGAGCTATCTTTTCACTTTTAACAAAATGGCTTATTTTCATTTTTGAAATGGCAGCCACGTGGGAGCCCCTGCTTGCTGTAGAAAAGACAGGGAGAGGCCCAGCTGGTTGATAGCCACTGGGCTCCTTGAGCCCTCCTCTTTGCCTTGGCTGCTGTTGGGAAGCAGGAGTCTTAGGGTTTTTTAGTTCTTCTTTCGAATTAGTGCCCACAGACTCTACAGCTATGAACATGCAATTAGTCTTTGTTTGTGCACAAAAGGGAGCTTGACCCTTGCCCGTCTTTGATTGGCATGTACAACTCTTATAGCTACTTACCTAAGGCCCTCTCTAAGGAGTGCAGCGTCTTGTTCCTGCACCTGCCTTCAGCTTTTCTCTTTTGTGAGTTGTTCCACATAATATTCAGACCAACTCGCAGCAAGATTGCAGGGAGGAAGGCGTCATGCAGGCACAGTAAGATTTCCTGCTTGGTTTTTTTTTTTTTTTTTTTTTTTTTTTTTTGGAGGTGGGGGGTGGGTAAGTAGGAAGGAGGGAGGGAAGGAGGTTTAAATCTATAATCTGAGTTTGGGGTAATTGCTGAGCCCCAAAACACTTAGCAGGAGCCCAAAGAACTATTATTTTTACCCCTCCCCTGTAATAAACTAACACGTTGCTTGCTTTCAAAGGCAGACCTCCCCTATCATAGAAAACAAGCTGAAAGCACAAAGCTTTACATCTCTTTCCCACCTCACCTGCTTTCTTACCAACACAGAAACTTGCTAGTTTTGTGTAAGACAATAGCTGTGAAAGACATGCAATTATTACAGTCAGATATTTATTTTCCCGCTAAACCATGCTTTCTGAGAAGAGCATTTACTAATCAGCCTGAATGACTGTGGTGGCAGATTGGGTTTTCGAGAAATGTTTTTGAGAAGAGCTCATTTTGTTTTGTTAAACACCCTCATTCCAGTTACTCATACCATGTTATATATTGAAATAACATTCATCTCAAACAGCAAATCTGCAAAGAACAAGTAATTAATTATTAAATTATTCAATGTAAGAATAGTTTCCCTTTTAGAAATACACATTTAGGTTTAGGCACGTTACTGGTTACTTTCTACAGTTTGTTCCCTCTTTGTCTAAATGTAGTCTTTCATGTTGTGGTTTGTTACCTGTTTAATTCACAAGAAAAACTGATGTTCAGAGACTCCAAGGACTTAACTCTGTTTGGTTGCTGAAAGGCAGGAGAAACAAATAAAAACTGGTCTTGTTGTTTGTTCTTTCATAGTTCTAAGACTTTAATTTTTGAAATATGCACATTGGAATTTGTATAGTCAAGGGCTTTTGTACTTCAGTTCAGGAAACAAAGATGTGCCTTCCAGAGATGGCTGTAACACCTATGTTACTCCTTACACTCTCTTGTTGACTATTTTTGACTTGCCTACCTCAGTCAAATACCTGACTCTGAGATTTTCTAAAAGAAATCACAAAGCTATGAAGAAAGAGTAGCCTACCAGTTCTAAGGATAATACAAAAAGAAGTCTTTCTAAAACAGATGGACAGCATGATTGGCATAGGTGTATACATTTTTAAAGCAGCCATCTTACAGGTGCCTTCCCTCCAATGGACTGCTGAGCTCTGCAGTATGGGACAGGGCATTGAATGCTAACAGGGGTTAGCAACTTGGTACCACACTGCCATGTTTGGATCCTGGCTCAACTACTTTATGGACAGTATGCCTTTGAGGAAGTTATTATTTTACCTCTTTAATTTTAGTTTTCTTTCCATAAAATGAGGATAATACCATCTACTCCCAAAGAGTTGCTACGCAAATTAAATAGTAGTATGTTCAATACCCTAGGTATAAAAATAAGGCTCAGTAAATGTTAATTTCTTATGCTCATTCCTATTTGATATTTGGTAAAGTTCTACTTTTCTTTTTGTAGTCATGATTCATCTCTTCTGTGATTCATAGGTTTGTATTGAAAGGACCCTTTAAAATCATTTTACTCAGTGGCTATCAAACTTCTTAACAGAATTTACAGTTCAACAGAAAACACACAAGAGCTCAGGAACTTCAGTCACTAAGGTAGAGAGGTACTATACTTGAAGTGGTGGATCAAAGGTGAGTATGGAGCTCAAGAATTTCAGGACTCCCTTTTCCCCCTTGGCTGAATTGTGTTGACATCACCAAATCTTACCTCTATTTTCCCAGCATTGGTAGCAAAGCATGTATTAGCCAAACTTTAGTTCACCCTTAAATAAATTCTGAAACACATACAATGCGGGGCGGAAAGAGTCAGCCTAAAGTCATCTCTGCTAAATTACATTAAGCTTGGTAAACGAAGGAAAAGTTTTCTACTACAGTGTGTTCTTTGTGTTTAAAACTGTCCTCTTTGAGAAGAAACTTGAAGACCAAGTGTAGTGGTACACAACTTTAATCCTAAACCTTAGGAGGCAGAGACAGGCAGATCTCTGAGTTCAAGACCAGCAGAGTCTACAGAGTAAGTTATAGCACTACACAGAGAAACCCTGTCTCAAAAAAAGAGAGAGAAAGAAATTCAAACTGCATTGATTTATGTCATCCTGTATGATATATTTTCTTATTTTTTAAGCAAACATAACCCCCCATTACCCATTTTTCCTCATTACTTGAAGGAAAGTGGGGGGGGCAACTTTGACACAGTTAATATGTCAAAATATGCAGACAATTTGAAAACTTTTAGATAAGGTACTAATAACATCTGTCTGATAAAAATGCAAAGGTGCCGGTACATTTTGACAAACACCTTTTTAAAAAGTCAGCTGAGGAAGCTAACATTAAGAACTTATATCTAGAGTCACAGAAATGCTATGTCTTATAAGCGGGCATAATTAAAAGAAAATAATGTCAAAAGTCTTTGAAACTGACAATAGAACCTAAGCAGGAAAATGTATGGCCAGTCTCTCTCCTGTCTTTTGAGAGAGCATTATGTACATGTGTTTGAGTAGCTCATTACCAAGCCCAGTAAGCTAAAAAGGAGATAGAGTCATCAGATGGAGTAGTACTTCCACGTGTGCATATTCAAACACTTAGAGATTAATTTGTTAAACTTCTACATAATAAAAAAGCATATAAGGTACACAAAAAGTGCTATTTTGTATTCTGTAAGTAGGATATGTGGATTAATAATGAACATTAGTCCTTTCTATGTGATCATGGTTCAAGACTGATTACTAGACATAAGGCTGGAAAGGCTATTATTGGCTGTGAGGTCTGATGAGGTTAGACATTGGGGGAGTAAGTTTCACTATATTTCTAAAGGCAAAGATTAGTCCTATTGGTTCATAATCAATTTGTATTCAGTTTTTAACTAATAATAAAGAAAAGACAATAGAGCTCTAATGATGGCTACAATCTCTTACAAGGCCAGCACAGAAGTCTTCAAATTGTAGGCTGGTGTGCCTTTCACCTTGACCAAGCTTTGAGGCCTTTCAGCCCTGGGAAACAAGGCACTAGGAATCACAGGATGACACATTCTGTGCAAACAAGATTTGACTCATCCATTTGAAGGGAGGGGCTTGTTTGCAACACTTTTGCACAGAGCAAAGCTGCTAATGCCGATGAGAAAGAGGCAGAAAAAATATTTTGAAGGCAGCAACAAAAATCATAGCACATTTTGTTAATGCATATTTCAGGAAGATTTGTGATGGTTAAGTGGGGAAAGGCAGCATAACATTTTACTTGGGTAAAACTTAGAAAATATTACCAATCATTTTTCCACAAGATCTTCTCAAAGATTCCTAGTGAATTTCTACTTGGAAGTCTATATTTCAATAGTGGTCCATTCCCTCTAGATTTATGACAAGAAATGTGAAGAGAAATTACAAAGCTGAATAAGAAGGGGCTATGTTATATTTTTTAAATGAAAAGCAATTTTGTTGGGTTGGGTTTCATGTGATCTGCTAAACCTTTATCTTACACCATATTGGTTACTTTTCTCATTGTTTTGACAAAAGCCTTCTTTAGAAAAGGTTTGTTTTGGTACACAGTTTGAGGGTACAGTTCATCAATGTGATAAGAATATGAAGAAGCTAGTCACATAGCATCCATAGTTAGGAAATAGAGAGATATGAATGTTGATGTTTAGCTTGATTTTTTTTTCTTTTTTATTCAGTCTGAGCCCCCAGCCCATGGTGCGGTGCTACCCACATTCAGGATGGGTATTACCCATTCTTTTTTTTTTCATACAGGGTCTCACTATATAGTTCTAGCTGTCTAGAACTCAGTATATTGACTAGGGTGGCCTTGAGCTCAGAGAGATACACTTGCCTCTGCCTCTACCTCCTTGAGAGTTCTTAGATCAAAAGTTCGCCATGCCCAGCTTCCTGTTCTTTTAAACCTCCTTGGAAACATCCTCATAGAAATACCAGAGATGGGTTTCCACATTGATTCTAAATCCTATCAAGTTGACAATCAAGATCAACCACGATTTTATGCCTATGTATTAAAAATCATTTCTTTAGACTAAGATCATTTATGGTTTGTGATTATTTTATAACAAGCTTGCCATTCTGCTTCATTCTCAGAAATATGGCCTCCTTGTAGCACCAGTGCTTCTCATCTGCAGGGTGGCTTCACTTTGGTGTATTGCACTAGTTTGGAGTTGGGTTGTAAGTAATGTGTTACTACTACCTAGGTTCTGATATTTGTTAATGATTGCCCATTTTAGTAAATTATACCTTATTCAAGTTCACTCTTAGGACAATGTTGCTCTCATTCACTTGCATGCTGAACTTCTTGCCTGTTTGGGAGAAAACAGTAGGCATACTTGAGTAATTTCTGGGAGCTGGCCCTTTATGTGAGCATCATCTGTTACTGCATTAGCTGATAGTAGAGGATGGTCATGCTATTCCAGTGTTTTCATGAGGAATTCAAATGTGAATAAGAACCCACTTCTAGGATGGGCAGTTTTTACTCTTAGAGTGCTGAATTGCTATAGCTGCTATTCACTTGTTCAGTTGTTGAGGGAACAGTTATTGGGTCCATTTTAGGGTTTTGAATGCACTATTTTACACGCAAGAGTACTTGTACTTACTACATTTTGAACTTAAGTTGGATCTTAAGTTCAGTGATCAAAGATGGGTACATAAAAAAGTTTTTATAGGAGAAGAAACCCAATGTTTGAAAGCCAGAGGATTTGAATAGGTCTTGGTTATATTTTAATAGGTCTTGCCATCAGAGAAATGCAAATCAAAAAACTCTCAGATACCATATGACTCCAGTCAGAATGGCTAAAATTAGAAACACTAATTACAAGCTTATGCTGGAGAGGATGTGGAGAAAGGGGAACACTCCTCCACTGCTGGTGGGAGTTCAAACTTGTACAACAATTTTGGAGATCAGTATGGTGGTTTCTCAGGAAAATGGAAATCAGTCTACCACAGGACCCGACAATTCTGCTCATAGGCATATACCCAAATGATCCACATACATGCAATAAGGACATCTGTTGAACTATGTTCATAGCAGCATTATTTGTAATAGCAAGAACCTGGAAGCAACCTAGATGCCCCTCAACTGAAGAATGGATAAAGAAGATATGGCACATTTACACAATGGAGTACTACTCAGCAGGGGGAAAAATGGAATCTTGAAATTCACAGGCAAATGGATGGAACTTAAAGAAACCATCCTGAATAAGGTAACCCAGTCACAAAAAGAGGAACATGGTATGTACTCACTCAAACATGGATTTTAAACACAGAGCAAAGGATCACCAGCCTGTAATTCACAACACAAGAGAAACTAGGATACAAGGAGGAACCTAAGAGATTCATACAAGGCCCCTCACAGAAGAGGAAAGGAACAAGATCTCCTGAATATATTGGGAGTCGGGGGAGGGCAGTGAGTGGAGAGGGAGCTGGGAGAAAGAGAAGCGGGGAGGAGAGTATGTGGGACTAGGAAATCGAGTCAGGGGACGAATAGACCAGGGGGGGGGGAGAGATACCATAAGAAGGAGCCATTATAGGTTTGAAGAGAAAACTGACTCTAGAGAAATGTCCAGAGACCTTCATGGATGACCCCCAACTAACAATCTGAGCAACAGTGGAAAAGCTACCTTAAATTCCCTTCCCTGATAATAAGATTAATGACTAACTTACCTGCCATTATAGAGCCCTCATTTAGTGGCTGATGGAAACAGAAGCAGACACCCACACCTAAACACTGAGCCAAACTCCTGGAATCCAGTTGCAGAGAGGGAGGAGCGATAAGAAAAGAGGTCAAGACCAGGCTACAGAAACCCACAGAGATAGCAGACATGAACAAAGGGGAGCTCATAGACCCCCAGACTGATAGTTATGAAACCAGCATTGTACTGACTCAGACCCCCTGAACATGGGTCTCAGTTAGAAGGCCTTGGCATTCTAAGGTACTTCTGACAGTGGAACCAGGATATATCCTGGTGCACAAAAGGACTTTGGGAGACCATTCCCTGTGGAGGGACACTCCCTTAACCTAGAGGCAGGAGGAAGGGCCTAGACTCTACTCCAAATGACTTAACAGATTTTGATGATCCCTCCTGGTAGGCCTCACCCTCCCTGTGGAGTGGGGAGGGGGTAGGATTGGAGGGGGGTCGGGGAGCATGGGAGGGAGGGAGAGGGAACTGGTATCGATATGTAAAATAAGAAAAAATAATATATAAAAAATTAAACTAAACACATCTGAATATGAATTTCTATCATGTGGAAAAACTTGGAACAGTCTCTGTGTAATTTTT
Source organism: Phodopus roborovskii (assembly GCF_943737965.1). Taxonomy (NCBI): domain Eukaryota; kingdom Metazoa; phylum Chordata; class Mammalia; order Rodentia; family Cricetidae; genus Phodopus; species Phodopus roborovskii. The sequence continues at coordinate 39,031 of NW_026125946.1, read as the reverse complement.
TTTAACCACATATCTCCATCTCTTACAAAGGTTGCTATATTTCCACACTTAAAAAACAATATTTGGGATCTAATTCCTACCCAAAACCTACTCATTTAATATATAAGATTTATCAGTAGCAAGATAGCCCAGCAGGACAGGATGCTTCTGCTATGCCTAACAACTTGAGTTAGATCTCTGGATTCCATATAAAGAAGGGAAGAATCTATCCTCTATAGTTGTCCTCTGGCATCCACATGTGCACTGCACTGTGACACATGTGTGCAGGAACACACACATTAAGTAAATGTAAAAATAATTGAAGTGTAAAAACCTTGTGGATTTTTGTTGACCAATAAAGTTGGGCATATTTTACCATATAAAATTCCTGAAAAGCCACTTTCAACAATCCAAGCAGAAAGTCCCGTACACATTGGTAGTATACTTCATTTCTCTGGGAAAACACTAATCTATCTTCTGTCTCTATAGATTTATATGTTCTAAATATTGTATATAAGGGGAATCATGTGATAAGTTATCTTTATGTACAAATTCTTTCTCTTAGCAAATGTTTTCAAAGTGCATAAATATGGTTGCATGTAACAATACTACTTTGTGTTGCTCAATTATAATTCATTGTGTACAAATTGGCATATTTCATCCATTCATGGACAAAGAAGTTGCTTCTATATTTTGGCCATCATGAAAAATTATGCTTTTATGGGCATTCATGTATAATTTTTTTGCATGGATGTATGTTTTCACACAGGGAACGACAAATCAGGCTCTAATACTAGTATGGAATCTCTTTATCAGCCCAGCCTTCCTTCTAGCACATTAAGAGCCAACTTCCTCCCTGACATACCTTGCTCCACTTAACCTAGGATACATCTAGCTGTACTTCCCTGAGACTTGGGAGGACAGTTCCATGACTCTAGTTATGCTCCAGGTCTTCAACTTCATTTACATATACATCTGGGGTCTAGCTCTGACTCTGGCACTAATTGATTGTATGGCTTTTGGGTAAGTCCCTTAACCTCTAAAAACCTTATGTTGGCCATCTGTCATGTAGAGATGTCAGTGCTCACCTTGCCTACCTCAATAGATGGAAACAATAAAATATGGCAATATGAAGGCTAGGGCTGTGGGAAAGAAAAAAATAAATAAATATAAAAGGTAATTATTATTTTGTCCTTTTGCTTTTTTGCCTGTAATGACATTTTAACCCCATTAAGAGCAAGAATAAAGTCTATGCCTTACCTTTTGGGAACTTAAGTATATGAATCTTTTGGTTCCAATGAGCTCTTGCAGAGAGAGGGGCCATCTTTGTGTTTCTGGCAGCTTCATTGGGCCTTAGCAGCTGCTTACTTCTTTCATATTATTATAATTTCATTTTGTCTAATTTCTAGAGTCTTCGCCTCCCTTCTTTTGAGAACAGTAGCTCTTGGTTGATAGAATTCTTACATAGTGAGAAGCAAAGGCCCCAAGCAGGCTTGAGCAGACTCCTTTCACCTGTGTGGGCAAAGGCACTAAGGACAGTAATTGACAATTGATGGGGTGGGAAAAGGCTTTGGAAACTGAGGACAAGTGTACAATTCACTGTACACAGGCTGACCTCTCACCTGGGCAGCTTCTGAGGACACCTGCCTTGGATCATTAAGGCTTCTTGCCCAATTGACATAGTGTGACTGGCTCCACTCGTGGGGATGAACAAAGCCAAGCATTTACTGACTGGAGTGCAGAGATGAATACAATTTGCCTCTTCGTCCAGGCCAGGCCCAGACAGCTGCTCATGCAAAGGGGTTTCAAATGAACGTGTTTCTATTTAGAAAGTGTATGTTTTGATTGAATCTGAAGAAAAGCATGAGGTGGCTCCCCCTTTGGAAAACAAATTAATTATGTACTCCTGTGCTGTCTGATGGTTGGAAGCCAGACATATCTACAACAGCACTTCATGGAAAGAATTTTCTTCCCTGATGAACGTGGGACTCTTCTGTAGGACAACAGCTGGTGTTTTTGCAAAGTCACATGGCTGCTGGCCCAAAAGGATCTTTTAGGAAATCTTGGAACAATACAAATATTCTTTTTTATTTTTGATGCAGCTATCCCATGATTTTTTTGTTGTTATTATTTTCTTCATTTTGGATGGTGCATTCAGAATTTTCCCTGGAGTACTTTGGAGCTTGGAGACAGGCACTAGGAAGGTGATTTGCTGTTGAGTGTGCAGTTAAAAAGGTTCCGGGGAGGCAAGAGCTGGTAGACCAAGTGACAACCCCAGTTATTGGACTGAACCATTTGCATTTCCATTCAGGTCATGCTGTCTCGGCCAAGCTGTTGACTTAGCGCTGTTGTGACTTGGGTGGCTTTGACTCTTCCATTCAGGCTTTAGAAACATCATTGAGTTAACAGGCCACACACTAATTCACCCTTCTCCCTCCCTACTCTTCAGCTCCTTTGTGTTAGATAAGGAGGCCTTTCCCTGGTACAAAAAGGTAGTGAGCCTAAGGTTCCATGAGCAATGTGCCCCTTATACCACCCCCATTTTGGTCTTTGTGTAAGGCAGCTTTTGTTTCCCTCTAAGAATTAAAAGTTAATTGATACCTCAAATGGATGTTGGTTACAATGAATTTCACCATCCAATGCAGTCCTGCATCCCATTAGATTAACCCTCTTCTGCAGTTCATTGTAAATAAACATCCCACAAAAAAAAAAAAAAAAAAAAAAAGAAGAAAAGAAAAAAAAAAAAGCTTACCTACCTGAAGCATTGTATTCACTTGGATTCTGCAGTGAAGCTAAAATTGTATGACAATGTCACTGGGTAAATTAATTTAGATTAATGACTCTAGGAACCCTGTTTTCCATTGCCTTTTCTATTTGTCACAGACTGCTAAACAAGTATTTCCAAATGTCTCAATATATCAGCCTATGCATCTCCACCCTAGAGCTTTAACCATGATGCAGATTCTTTCAAATGAATCCAGTGCTACATCCCAAGGTGATAATCTAGTATTGATGGACTGAAATTCATGTGACTCTTATGATGCGAAGTTATTTTCAGAGAAGAGAATGTCACTTTTTCTAACCATGGAAGAAGCAAAAAACCATTCCATTGGGTCAACTGGAAGCTCAGCTCAATTAACTTGAAAAATAAAGACTACACTCAAATTAGACTTTTACTGTCAGCCAGAGGTGCAGAGGAGAAGTTTGAATGCTCTGACATGTTTTGGCAGAATTTGGATTGTAATAATATGTTATTGAATTTTTAGGTTTAGTAACATGTAAGTTGTTCTTGATGCAGACCTTTTCAGTTAGCTAGTTTCTGTTACATTTTAGGCAAGGCCACACAGTGAGAATAATATTTGTTCCTTTAAAAGAATGTTTTCTTTTTCTCTGTAGGTCAAGATAATTAGTTAAGCAATATGGTGGTGTGGCCCATACTTCTTTGCCCTATTACAATAAAACAATGACTTCTCCAAAGGAGATTTATAAATGTAAATTGATGTTACTAGTCATGTAAGAAGAGCATGCCAAAATCACAATGTTCACTACAAGAATACTTTTTTTTTTTTTTTTTTTTTACAGTCTGGCTGGGGATGTAGTGCCTGCTTACCACATGTAAGACACCAGGTTCAACACCAAGTACTATAAAAAGAAGTCAAGAAATAGGAAGTTTTGGCCGTGATGTTAAAAAAAAAAAGGGGAACACTTCTTACACAGATGGGATTCTATAAAGTGTTACAGTCATTTTGAAATAAGTCAGGAAGTTCTTCAAAGTTGCGTGTTAACCTATGACTTAGTATAATCTTTAGGGATCTCTGAGAGCTTCCTTATCAACAACCTCAAAATAGGTAACCCATTCCCAGAACTTGAGTTTTTATTTATTATCTTGTGAAGTATAGTAAGGAAATTTTGGCCCTATTATAGGGTGACTCCATTTTAGTGTGTGTGTGTGTGTGTGTGTGTGTGTGTGTGTGTGTGTGTTAGTGTGTGTATGTGTATTAGGAAGTTTCTACAATAGTAAGTTTCCCTATGATTTTTTAAAATGTTTTTAGTGTTAGTTATCCCTCCCCTTCTCAACCCTCCTGTACCCTGAAATTTTATTCCTTTCCCATTTAACATTTTCTGAATTCCCTTTAACCTTTATTATGCATTCTTATCTCTCTTCCCATGAAGTCCATTTCCATGCCCCCTTTAATAATTTCCTGGCCTCTATAGGTACTCTAAAGAGAATGCACATATCTAGAAATTCAACGTTAACACAAGAGAAAATATTTGGCAGTTTTATTTCTAGGTCTGTGTTCCCTCTTTCAGAATAATTTTTTCTTGCTCCATCTATTAACCGATAAATTTCAAAATCTAATATTCATTGCTGTCTACTCCTTTTAAATGTTATTTTGTCTTTTTGTTTTAGGGCTTTAATGTGTGCCATTAATTTGCTAAAATGAGATCTCTCTTAATTTTAATGTAAGTACTTAATACTATGAACTTGCCTCTCAGAACTGCCTTTATTGTATCTCATTCATTTGGGTATGTTGTGTTTTCATTCAATTCTAAAAAGTTTTTAATTCCCTTCTTAATTTTGGTGTTGATCCATTTTTTATTCAGTGATACACTGTTCAATTTCCATGAGTTTGGGTACTTTTCTGTTGTCCTTGATATCTGGCTTTAATAACCATATAGGATGTTATTTCAATTTTCTTATATCTATAGAGACTTTCTTTATGTCCAACTATGTGGTCAATTTTGGAGGTGCTGGAAAGAAAGTAAATCCTTTTGCGTTTGGATGAAATGTTCAGTAAATATGTTAGGACAATTTGGTTTATGACATTAGTTAGATCTAATATTTCTCTGTTTAGTTTTTGTCTGGATCACCTATTGGCAAGAGTAAGGTATTAAAGTTTCCCACTGTTAGTGTGTGTGATTCAGTTTGTGATTTAAACTGTAGTAGAGTTTCTTTTATGGACTTGGATGTACTTCTTTTTGGTGCGTAAATGTTTAGAATTCCAATGTCCTCTTGGTGGATTTTTCCTTTGAGTATGTAGTGTCCTTCTCTATCTCTCCTGACTAGTTTTGGTTTGAAATCTGTTTTGTTGGATACTAAAATGGCCACAATTGCTTGCTTCTTGGATCAATTTGCTTAGACTGCCCCCTTTTCCATCCTTTACTCTGAGGGGATGTCTACACTTGATAGAAAGGTATGTTTCTTGTATGCAGCTGAAAATTGGATCCCATTTTCTAATCTAACATGCTAGTCTGTGTCTTTGGGGGGGTGAATCAAAACTGTTAATAGTAAAAGTTATCAATGAGCAGTGTTTATTGGTTCCTGTAATTTTGTTGTTATTGTGTGGGCATTTTTTTCTCACTCTTTTGATTTACTGTTCTGTCACTATTTATTCCTTGTGTTTTCTTGGATGTGGTTAACTTCTTCAGACTGAAGTTTTCCTTCGTTGCCTTCTATTTTGCTGGTTTGGTAGATAGATACTGCTTAAATCTGGTTTTGTAGTGGAATGTTTTTCTTTCTCCATCTATTGTGATTGATAGTTTTGCTGGATATAGTAGTGTGGGTTGGCATCTGTGGTATCTCACAGTTTTCAGAACATCCAGCCAGCTATTTCTGGCTTTTAGAGTCTCCATAATATTTTACTTGGTGTTTTTACCTTGAAGGTTTTAATATTCTTTCTTTTTTTCTATATACTTTTCAGTGTTGTAATTAGTATGTATCATGGGAAATTTCTTTTCTGGTCTTGTCTATTTTATATTCTGAATGTGTTTTATACCTTGATAGGGAACCTCCTTCTTTATGTTAGGCAAATTGCCCTCTATGATTTTTTTGGAAATATTTTTTCTGTTACTTTTCCCCCATGTATACCCTCACATGACACAGGGTGCGTGTCATTCAGACTCATTGGATAATAGTGTAGTGTGTCCTTAGGTAATTGAGTGATATATGTATATTTGCCAATGGACTTCCATATTAAATTAGATCTGTATGCCGATGCTGGTCTTTGAAGTCTGCTTCCTGGGTAACTCATGACTCTTCTGACCTCACCTCCGAAGCCACTAGAGCATTGCCCCACAAGGGAGGGTGCCTGGGGAGTTGGAGGTGTAATAAAAGGAGGGGCTCCTGAAAGTAGCCTGCACTAAGGACAAGAATAATCTGAAGAGAATGGGATGGAAGGTCTAGAGGGATTCTGTGTCTGAACCAGGACTTAAGAGTCTCCAATGAATAGGGTTGTGGTGGCAGGAAGTACACCTGCAAGCAGATTGTTACAGGGCTGTGGGTAATAATGGACAGATCATTATAGAGCACCAGAAGGATGGTATGAATCACCTACCAGAGTCTCTGCCAGGTATGGCCACTCAGGGTCCTGGGTGAGAGGAATGTCTACATTTCAGGAGCCGACACGGAGTAATGGAGATGGATTAGAAGAGGCTGCTGAGAGTGTCCACAGGAAGGAGGAGAGATGAGTCTACATAAGAGTTTGGTGGAGTCCCCAAAGAAGGAGGGCAGGAGGATGGGATTAGAGGCCCTGGTAAACAGTCTGCTTACTACAGGGCTGGGGATGAGACTGGAGAGCTTGTAATGGCAGACAGGAAGGAGAGTGAAAATGTTGAACATTTCAGCTTTTCATAACTCTCTATTTCTATGTCCATTTTATTTATAATAATACATTTTAATTGAAATAATAATATAATTATATAATTTACCCATTTTTTTCTTCCAGCCCCTTCCATGTACCTTCCCTCCAGCCACTTCTATGCTCCACTTACTGTAAAATTGACAGCTTTTCTTTAATTATTATTGTTGTGTATATGCTGTATATATGTATGCATGCATACAACATGTATGTGCACAAATATATATTAATACAACCTGTCAATTCTAGTCTTGTGTTGTTGTATGTGTTTAATATATATATATATATATATATATATGGTATCTAGGCTGACCACTTTATGTTGGTCAGACAATTAGGGGACTCATCCCTGGAGTGGTTAATTCTTCCTCTGAACAGTCACTAGTTGCCTAGAATTCTTTGTCTAGGGATGGCACCTTATAAGATTTACTCCTTTCCTTGTTCCTACGTTTATTGATATTGTTATGATTGTGTCTTGTTTATGTAGCCATTTCTAGGAGAGACATTCTCTTAACGCTGAAGCTCTAGATGGAGTATATCCATGGGAGGGACTGGAGAGATAAAGGGAAAGGATAGTCATACACACCATATTAGTACTGCATTCTTATGGCTGCACAGGTTCTATGCTACACATGTTGACCTGTCTTTTGTTAAAGCCATCTTTGGAGCCACTAGACTGTGTACTACACACCAGTGTCAGACTCATTCCCGGGCCATGAACTAATGCTAGTTTTATTTCTTATGCTGTGATAATGTAGAGTGGCCAAAAGCAGCTTAGAGAGAGGAACAATTGTAGGTAACAATACATCACTGAAGGAAGTCAAGGCAGGAGCTTAAGACAGGAACTTTAAGGCAACCCTGCTTGCTATTCCACACAGTATTACCTCTAATCGAGGAACTCACTTCACAGCAGCACTCATGGAGAATGCTGCTTGCTAACTGGTTCACAGGCCAGTTTATATTCAACTAACTTTCTTATACAGTTCAGTACCACATGACGATGAATGGTGCTTCCTACAATGAGCCAAGCCCTCCTACGTAAATGAGCAGTCAAGACACCTCCACCCCAGATAAGTCCACTGGTCATTGTGACTGAGGTAGTTCCTCAACTGAGACTAATCTCAGGCGATTCTTGCTTGTGCCATGTTGTCATTTAAGACTAACCATCACAGCTACTGATCTGTACTCATGTAGGGTCACAGGAACAGTACACCATATTCCTTCAACTACAAATATCAAATTAGTTTTACTTCCTCTAACAATAACAAAAATATCTTTCAATTCTGCTCCTTGAAAATATAATCAGATTAATAAACTCTTTGCTATAGGATTATCATGGATGTAACCTTGAGGGTTGTTGCAAATAAAGTGTTCTAGAATACCTTTTCTTATGGAATAATTTGATATGGAGGATTAAACTCCAACTGCTTTAGTCTTTCCTAAATAGTAAGGAATGTTGTCCTGTAAGAAGCTGAGAATTCAAAGGAAGACATCTTTAAATTCAAATCCTTCCACTATTTCCTTGATATAAAACCTTGAGTAAGCGAGTTATAATCTACAGGCCATGTTAAAGGATGGTAATCATAGTGTTACCTGAGTTTATCATTAGGGTGAGAATGAAATACCATGAGGTATGCTGTATAAGACATATAGTATTAGCTTTTATTCTCTTCCTTAAAGAGTTTCAGGACTCATTTTTATTATTATGTTCATTTTTAGAGATAGTATCAGGCTTCTTGGGTTAACTTCAAACTGTGCAGTAGAAAACTGATGGGAGATGTCATTTTGTAAATATGTTTCTCTTATTGGTTAATAAATAAAGAAAGTCCTATTGGCCAATAGGAAAGTGAGATAGGCGACATTAGGAGAGAAGGAGGATTCTGGGAGATGTAGTAGATGATTCAAGATGGAGAGACTTTGAGAGGAAGAGGTCTGGACCATCTCTCTGATAAGATACGACCTTGTGGAAACACTTAGATTGATAGAAATGTGTTAATATTTAAGACAGAGCTAGCCAATAAGAAACTCTATTAATAGGTCAACAGCTTTATATCTAATACAGCATCTCTGTGTGTTATTTGGGGCTGACACAGCTCTGGGATCAGGCTGGCGAGAAAACTGCTCGTAACAGAGAATATTGAACTTCTGATCCTCCTGCTTCTACCTTTCCAAGTGCTGGGATTACTAGCTTGTTCCACTCTACCAAGTCTACGTGGTATTGGGGATGGAATCCAGGGCTTTGTGCATACTAGTAGAATGTGCTACCAAGTGACCTCTATCCTCAACTGAAAGCTTGATTTTACATGGAATCAGTAAAAATTTCATCGTATTTAGCTGAAAGTAATAATAATATTAACAATAGTAGGCATACACATATGAAACTTAGAACATATTTTGTTTCACTATGAGAATCCAATAGAACAACTTCCCAACTATTCCTCCTCCTCATTTTAAAGCTAGAAAGCTGTGATATTTTTCTCTCCAGTGTTTCCTCACATGGGTTTTTGCCTTGGTTGCTAAAGCCAGCTGGGCTGCTTTAGCTCTATGGGAGCAAAGAGCTAATAAGGCCAAGGTCAGAGCTACATCTCCATGGGGAACAGTTAGTTTTGCTTATTCTTTGGTCCTCTTCTGCTTTTCTAACCCTACCAGCTGGCTTTCTCTCAGTGTTTTTTCCCAAGGGGTGTGAGAAAGAGGGAGTGGAGCTGTAGAGCTGTGGACTTGCCCTAACACCAACACAGCTGAAAGCCTGAGTCTGTATTAGAAGGGAAGTAAACATACCAATCGCCATTTTACTGGGCTTTAAAAACAGATGATCAGCACTGATGGTCTTATAAAGGCCATTGTCATAGTGTATATTGTTATTATTTTCATTTTAATGTATCTTGCTGTTTTCTGAATGATTCCATCAGAAAGAGGTAGCCATTTCTTCATCTATTATAATCCTTGGGGCTTGTCCTCCCTCTCTGCATCTGGATTCTAGTTCAGCTCAGTGTTTAGTTGTAGGTCTTTGCTTCTGTTTCCATCATCTACTAAATGAGGGCTCCATGATGGTGGATACATTAGTCATCAATCTCATTATGAGGGAAGGGCATTTATGGTAGCCCTTCCACTGTTGCTCAGATTGTTAGTTGGGGTCATCCTTGTAGATCTCTGGACATTTCTCTACGTTCAGTTTTCTCTTCAAACCTATAATGGCTCCCTTTTTTATGCTCTCTCCCTCTCCCTATCTCTCCCTCTCACTCTCTCTCCCCCCTCTCTCTCTCCCTCCTCTATTTCTCTATTCCTCCCTTGACTCAATCTTCCTAGTCCTGCGTGCTTTCCTCTCCTCCCCTTCTCTTTCTCCTAGCTCCCTCTCCACTCACTGTCCCCCCCCGTCCCAATATGCTCAGGGGATGTTGTCATTTCACCTTCTGAGAGGGACCTTGTATGAATCTCTTAGAATCCTCCTTGTATCCTAGTTTCTCTGGCGGTGTGAATTGTAATGGAAGCTAAATGTTGATAGGAGGTTCTTTTTGGTAACATCCCATTATTGTTGTTGTGATACATCTGGCATATTGTCTACAAGGCATGAACAACAAAATCCTCTGCAATCGAAGATGGAGATGGCTTTTCAGAGAGCTATTGATTTAGTTTCCATTGTGTATCTTTAAAAGGGTACATCTCTCTCCCAGTGCAGTATGAGTTTTAGTATTCGGTTATGAACAAAATAGCCTCAGAAAGGTCTTCGGTACAGAGGCAGTTTCTCCTAGGACTTCTTATCTGTTTCATTCATTAGTATCAAAACAACAATGACAATGGGTTAATTGTTTCTAAACACACTGTCTAAATTGCGCTCAACTGTCAGAACAGGGCCTACTGATTGTTTTGGAGTCAGTTTAAGGTTTCAAGGCATTCCTTCTGAGAGCCAGAGGCTTGAGAAAGCTATTCCATTTGTGCTTTGACTTCCTTCCTGAATGCTTAGCTGATTTGAACCAGGTACTCTTGAGTAATTAATCACAAGCAAATGATGAGATCTTGCTTGTGCTTGTGTGTGTGCACGTGCGCGTGTGCGTGCATGTGTGCATGTGTGTGTGTGTATGTATGTGTGTGTAGGATGGCATGGTGAGGAGATGGGAGTCAGTGTGGGTATGTAAGAAGTAGGATGTCTTCCTGGTCATTTTTCACCACTAGAAAAATGTAATATACTGCAAGAGCAAGTTTCTTGTGTTCTAGTAAGCATTGGCACTACTATAAAAGGCAGGTTGCTATACTTTTGAATATATATTTTTCACAATTTTAAACAATGGGAGACAATTCTGTTTACTTCTCAGTTGTTTGTTAGGGCTTGAATGTAAAATGTACGTTTTTGGCTCATGTTTTTTAATACTAGTAGTGTGTTTGGGGAGGATTGTAGAACTTTTGTGAGGGTAGTCTAGTTATGAGAAGTGGGATGTTAGAGGTAGACCTTAAAGATGCAATCTGTTTCTGCTTCCAGGCAGAACCCTTTGCTTATTGATTTGGCAAGATATAAACATGCCATGCTTCAATATCCCACTGCCATAGACTCAGCCCCTTCAGCTACTCTTCCTCATGAAGATGGACTGAACTTTCTGAAAATGTGAGCCAAAATGAATTTTTCCATCCTTAACAAATGGAAAAAATACGAACATTTTAAGGTATCCCCTTAAGCAACAGATATAAAGAATACCTTTTACCATGTTTAATGAAATTATACAGCCAAGGCTAAAACTTGAGAACATTTCTAGGCACAGATTTTTATTCTGAAGAATTTGTGGCACATTAAAATGTAGATTAATATAATATAAACCCCAGGAACCCATAATTCACTTTCATGACTGTTTCTCTTTCATCTCTGCCTCAACTCTTCCTAAATATTTTGAAGCAAACCCACCCTATCTCATTTCTTTCATAATTAATAGACATGAAGACAATTTTTTTAACATTTATTTATTTGTGTGTGTGTATGTCTGTCTGTCTGTCTTTCTGTCTGTCTGTGTACGTATGTACATATCGCCCCACAAAACAAACTCAAGCCATCCATCTGGCTTTTTGCAGTAGAGAGGGCAAAAACTTGTAATGAATCATTTTGACACCATTATCAATTTTAAACTATGATTCACTCTTGCCTTTCAACCAACTTCAAAAGAATTGTGCTAACAGTGAACACGATTTAGAAAATAGGGAGTCATAAACTCACAGGCACTGAGTTTTCTTTGAATTTTAATCAAAACTCAAATCATGTTATTTGAACTACATGCCCGTTTAGTCACTCAACATTGTTTATATATAGGTTAGATACCCAAATATTCCAGGATCCTTTATACCTGTGAAGACCCTTTAGTGCAAACTTTGTTTTGTGGTATGATTGCCTCTTTTAGAAAGCAAATGTTAAAACTTGACTCTGAAGTAATTTAGACTGTTTTGATTAAAAATGACAGAGGTTTAGTGTAGTTGGCTTAAGGCAATCAAAATTTTCCTCTCTAGAGTCTTGGATTCTCAAGTAAACCAGAGTCGAGGATGCAGCCAGATTTTAGGACTACTCTGGGACCAGATACTCAGTAGATGATTGAGACTTATCCACTTTTTTCATTTCTGCCATATTGAAATATTAACTTGATTCATTTCCCCCTCCCTTCCCCTTTTCCTCTATCTTCTCTCCCCCTTCCTCTCCTCTCTCTCTTCCACCCACCCCCCCACACAAGCTGAATGATATCAGATGGCCACTCCTCTACATTCAAAGCTACTCAGAGTGAGATTAAGTTGTCTTAGTCCCAGTTCCAAATTCACGGACAGTTGACCACCCCTGAATCAGTCAAATGTGGCCAAAGAGGTGGTCATGTTGTACAAACATAGATGCAAAGTAGCCATTCATATACGCATGAAGATTTAGAAGGGAGAAGGAACAATAATCAGGAAGGGAAGGGGAAGCGGTCCAGGAAGAGTCTAAACGGCATTCACTGAAGTAACTACTAACAGATACAAAGAAGAGTGCTAAATTACAGGGATCCAAGCTTCTTAAACTTCTGTTGGAAAAGAGGCCAAATCAAGTAGTACTTAAATATCTGCCATTTGTGCATAGATATAACTGTGGCAAGAATTTCAAATGTATTGTCTTCAGTCACTATCAATTGAATTATAAAAGCTAAAACAAAACAAAAATGGAAAAAAAAAAAACAAAAACCACCTAACTGCATTCTTCCTATGACCACCTAACCTTCTTTGCCCTATATTTCAAGTGTCTACAAGTGTCTGAGTACAAGAATCAACAGCTTATATTTTTTCTGGTTTGTGCTATTATTCACAATAATTAATATGGATAATCAGTGTAGATGTCCATTTGTAGACAAATAGAAAAAAGGTGTGGTGCATATATACAATACAGTTTTACTCAGCTGAAGAGAAATGAAATCATGTCATTTAAAAAAAAAATGAGCGGGCTGGCTAAATTACCTAGATTTGGCCAAATTATCCAGATTAGCCAAATCTATTCTCTAATAAGGCAAATTAACTAGTCCAGAAAGACCAGTATCATATAGTTTCTCTGATAAGTGAAAACAAAAACACTACCACCTTTGGCCTGAAACTAAGGTAAAGTATTAGAGAAGAGGAAGGGACCCAGAGAGAGCTTGGGAGGGATATTATAAGCAAAGTCTGGCATATGGCTTACATGTAAATATTTAAAAAACAACTTATTTATATAACTTATAAGACTGAATAATTATAAATTTTGAAATCTTATTTTTTTCATAAGGTGTTATTAGCTGAGTCCGAAGGGTGTGTTTCAGTGGCAAAGTACTATTTCATATGTGAGAAGCTCTGGTTTCTAGCTCCAACACTGTAATCCAAAACAAAACAGAAAGAAATCAACTCATATATATGTATTTTTCTTATTTTACATATTGATCCCAGTTCCCTCTCCCTCCCTTCCATGCCCCCCCACTGGACCCCTCTCCTGTCCCATTCCCCACCCACTCCATAGGGAGGGTGATACCTTCCAGGAGGGTTCATCAAAAACTGTCAAGTCATTTGGAGTAGGGTCTAGGCCCTCCCTCTTGCCTCTAGGCTAAGGGAGTATCCCTCTATGGGAACTGTGCTCACTGTCAGAGGTCCCTTAGACTGCTCAGGCTTTCTAACTGAGACCCACATTCAGGGGGTCTGAGTCGGTTTCCCAGCTAACAGAAGCAGAAATCAACTCTTTTCTTTATCCATGTAGGAGTATGTAGTGAGTGATACATGCTTTAGTACTATGCAGTGGTAATTATATATCAATAAATAGCAAAATTTTACCTTTAAATCATTTTCAATTATACTCGGTACATGCTAAAATGGTGTGGTATATCTTTTAAATTTTGGCATTAGCTATTATTTTTTATGCCTTATAATGATGTGTTGTTTGAATTGGCATAGGCCATTAATGTACTCAAATATTTGGTGAGTTGGATCTGGTGGCAGTTAAGAAGATGCAGGCTATGTAAATTGAACCGTTTGTGTGTGTTTACCTGTCCCCTCTTGGGAAAGACCCATCTTTTGTGAGAAGAGGGGGGAGGTTCAACTCTTCAGGAAGGAGCTGTGCAAAAAAAGAGCTGATTTTCTACTTCTACTCATGAAAAGTCATGCACCTTCTGGTGCATGTAAATAAAGGTTGCAAAGTCAGTCCTTTAGTCTTTAAGCCAAAATGATGCTTAACATTCCAGACCACGACCTTCTGCAAAGCACCAGAACCCTCTTCAAAGGCCATCTTTGCCCTGTTCACAAGCTAGTACAAGGTGGATATTCCATTTTGAGACCTATACTAGGAGCAAACAATACTATTTTTAAATGATTTATTTATATTTATGTGCATTGGTGTTTTGCTTGCATGTATATCTGTGTGAGAGTGTTGGATCCCCTGGAACTAGGGTTACAAACAGTTGGTAGATCCCATGTGTGGGGGGGATTGAACCCAGGTACTCTGAAGAGCAGCCAGTGTTCTGTGCTCTTAATTGTTGAGCCATCTTTCCATCCCTTCAGTACTATTTTTATACTGCTTTTCTATTTACAAATCACTTCCAAATGCATTTTCACAGTAAATCCAATCAATCCATTTTATAGATAAGGCTATTGGTCTAAGGTAGAATAGAAACCTGCCATGGTTACACAGCCAGTAAGTCACAAGTCCAGGATCCAAAGCTAAGATTTTGGCTCCAAGTCATGTCATATCCTGAGCATACTACACTGCTGCTCCATAGGGCTACATTGTTGGAAACTCTCCAAGGCAAAGGACACGATGGCCTCCTGAGTTGAGTGGCAGAAGGTTTAAAAGATAGTAGTGCAAAGCAGGGACACAGCGTCACAGCATAAGTTTTATTTGGGGAATGAATGGCCACAGTGGATGATGTCCAGATGCTTTATAATCACACACACACACACGCACACACACACACACACACACACACACACAGAGAGAGAGAGAGAGAGAGAGAGAGAGAGAGAGAGAGAGAGAGAGAGAGACTCACACTTTGGAATTTGAAAACCTACTACATATAGAAAAAAATTTGAGCCAATCAAAATGTGACGTTTGAAGACTTTTACTAGTATTTGCTTCCCTTGCATATTCCTGTCCTCCCCTTTCCCTGTGAAGTGGGAAGTACATTGGGATGCTAAACGTTCTAAACTGCAGGTGTAAGCCAACCACAGACCTAGGCTGTAGGTTGCAGGAACTCCTTAGCACAACCTTTAAACGATAAGCTCCATTCTGTGAGTTTGAAATGATCCACTAACAACAAACTGGCAGTGTGTCTAGGAGCACAATGACAGTGGGACAGGGGACAAGCCTGCGGCTGCAGAGTGATTCTCTTACAAGTTTGTTTCACTGTCTTAGCTCTCCTCTGCCTTGCGAATGCTGTGGTAAAGATGTTGCTTGTCTGCTTTTTACTAATGTTAAGGAGTATGCCAGAGGTTCCCTCTTACTTAGATCCCTTCCTTCCCTTCAGATTCTGAAACTGATTCAGATTCTCCACTGAGGACACAGCGAGGAAGTGCCAGTGACTCTCCCTGGTTTCACAGTCATTAATTAAATACCGCAGGGCATCCCTCTTCTCTGGACAAGGAAAGTGTTGGCACTTGTGCATTCAGAATTTTCTTCACAGAAGTCTCAATAAAAGACGACTAGGATTTTAATGGGTGGTAATAGGAGCATTATGATTACTTAGTGGGCCTTTGAATGTGTGGCAGAGTGAACAGTTTGCTTGATACATTCCCCCCTGAACCAAACACTGTTATCTTCTTATTTCTTAGACCCTTTCCCACTCACCTGGAACCGAACACTTCCCTTTGTTGTACCTTATCTAGGAACGAGGAAATGCCACTAACTACAGGTAAATATGACCTCTGTGAACTAGCAGAAGCCTCTCTCAATGGGATGGCTTGAAGCTCTAGTTTGCAACATGAGATTCATTTTAAAGTGGCCTAACCTGAGTGTGTACCTAACCATGATTTGTTGGTAATTTCTGGTGATTTGTTAATTCATTTATGTCTCATACTAGAAAATCCATATCATGGGATTGTAAAATCATGGTCAAAATTTATTAAGATAAAGACTGAAATCCCATAGCATTTAAAAATGTTCGTGATAGAAAAAAAAAGTTATTACTATTTGCTAAATGTATATACTTTGTGTCATCAAATTCATATATTTAGAATTTTACAACTGAAGATGAATATAGTAATTGTATAAAAGCATGGTTGCCAGGTAAAACACAATTGAATTTGAATTTCAGATAACAAGTAACTTTTTATCCCAAGTTTATCCCATGCAGTGTTTGTGAGCCACTTACATTTAAAAAAAAAAAAAAAAGCCTTTGTAGTTCATCTGTGATTCTGATTAAACTGGCAACCAGGACTTTTGCTTGCTAAATCTGGCAAGACTAGTAAAAAGCACTGCCATTTCCCCATGACACGAAGCCATCAGTTCCAATAGCATTCATTCTTACCACACGGCCTAATTGAAATAAGCCTGTTAATAATGAGCAACCGACTGGAAAGGACTGCATTTTAGTGGGATCTCTATTAGATGGTCTATTTTCCAAATAATGTCAGTACTGTGTATAAAGCTGTATATGCTGCTATACATCATCTGAGTTTGAGGATTCCATATTGTGATTAACAGGAGAGAAGCAGAAGGAATCTTGGAACAGTGTGTCCTCCAGCTGTGACAGAGAACCAGGCTGCAATTAGGAAGAATCACAAGAGCTTATCAGGCGTATGTTTGGATTTCTTCTGCTGCTATTAGGAAAGACCATAGATCTGTAAAGGTGATTAGTCCACAATACTCCACAGCTTCAGCCAGGATCAGAAACATTTATAGTGTTCCTTGAACTGCTTTTAATGTAAAGAGGATGGGGGTGGATTATTCGATGAAAGGAGTAATTAATAATGAGAGCAGCAGCAGCACTCAGTATTTGTTGAAGGTCCAATATGGGCCAAGCACAGTGCTTGGCTGTTGGCTTCCTACTGGACTCTGGTAAATCCTAGTCTCTAACTGAAGCCTGTGTTCTTAGCCAGTCTGCTGACATCCTTCCATGAATGAGGAACTTCAAACAAAAATGTCTCCTCTTAAAATACAGGCCATGTTGTCACAAATTCATTATACACTTGTAGTAAAATTTAACTGGGGGAAAGAGATTAGTTGTGTTTCCAGAACTCACTAACCAAGTAGTATCAATTTAGGAACATTGCAGTTTAAGAGTCAAGAAATGGAAAGAAATTTGCCAAATGGATTTCATGACTTTCTTTCTTTACCAAATTAAGACAACTTGTTAGCTTTTGTACCTGTTTATATTAATATTGGCTTTTAAAAGTTTTGTTGACACAGTATTGTTCAGTCATCTGATTAGCAAACTCTTTAGATAATTTCTGTTTGTCTCTGCCCCCAAGCAACATCACATGTCTAAGGAAAAATTTAAAACAAAATTACCACAAAGTCATTAACCCTGAAACTTTCAAATAATCCATTACGTTCCAGCACACCCTGAAACACACACACTGGATTCCATTTCCACCCACCCATATACTTCCTCAAAAATGATAGAAATGGTGAGTTGGATCTTTTACAAAATGGGGACAGGATTCTCTTGTTTTTTCCTTTGCCTCTGAGCTTGAAGTGTCAGTACCCTCTGGGCTTTCCTCCCTTCAAAGAACTGGCTGTAGTTTCTCAGCTGTCCCTTTTATCACCTGATCTAGGATAAAGAGGAATTGGGAACTTCTGGTGATGAGTCCAAGTCTGGCAAGAGGGAACCTGAAGGCCTGACCTTAGGTGAGAAAATAATCTTTTAGATGGACTGCGATTTCAGTTAGGGAGGTGGCTCTCTGGCTACAGTACTTGCAAGGTACTCCAGCCTGGAATCCTGCCCAATCTTGTAGACAAGGCTATTGATGGAGGCTCAGAGAGGGAAGGGAGTCACTGGTTGCAGAGGCAAAATTAGATGCTTTGCCTTCTGATTCCTAGGCTAAGCATCTTGATTTCATACTCTACAGCTTTGTCTGTGTTGAGACACTGTTGTTTTGTTGTCTAGGTTGGTCTTGAACTCTTGAACTCCAGAAATTCTTCTGCCTGCATAGTTGGAAGTACAGATGTATGTCATCCTGCCTCATATTTCTGTACAGCTTCATAAATATCCTCAGGATTAGTCTGGGTACTCAGTCTCCTTTTTGTATATTTACAGTAAGAGTGTGGCCACCATGTACCAAAGACAGAAACATGTCTGCTGAGGGACCTGAAATCAATGGTATAACCTTCTGGGTTAATGAACTTTTACGTTATACAGCACACATTTGAAGAGTATATGAGAACAGCAGTCCTCCTCTACCAAAATAAAGCAGATGGTAGTTACTTTATTCATAAAGAAAATGTTTGGAGTGTTCTGAAGGAAAAAACTAGAAAGCTGAGATAACCAGGTACAAAACTGGGATTTCCAGGGGGATGATCGTTACTGAGAAGCTATCCCCCAGTCATTCTATTGCTTGGAAAGACAAAGGTAAATGTATTTAAAAATAAAAACGTTTGAGACAAGGTATCACTCCATAGCTCATAGTGGACCAATCCTCCTGCCTTGGTTTTTCAAGTATGCATTCTTTAACGATATGTTTTTAGTGATAACAACTGATCCCTTATTTTAGCTTTGGTCTCCTTGAGTAAATCTGAAACTTCGAAGGAAATCACTTGAAAATAGCTAGGGGTTAGGAAGCAGAAGACCAACAGCACAGTTATTTGGTAATGCATACAGCAAACTGAATTTGTATGGCATTTTGTAGACCTTTTGTAGACCCTTTGGTCAGGCAAGCAAGGATCAATAATTAACATTTCCCAAATGCTTTAAAATTATTCATTGATCACAATAGCACATCTGTAAAGACATTTCCATATGAGAAGCATAAGGCTCTGATCTATTTAGATCAGACCACCTGGTCCCCAATTGACAGTTCCCAATTTACAAATGAATCATGTCATGTTGCAGACATTAGTATGTAAGTCAGTTGGAAATTTGGAGCATGTTTTGCCATAGTAGTGACATTTTTCATGATGGGTAATTTCTTAGGATAACTACCAAATACACACGCTTGCCTTTTAATTATACAGTGAGTTTTCTTACAAGTGCATTTAAATCATATTGTAACTGGAGGACAGTAATTCTGCCAGCTAGCCTAAGAAACTAAATAAGAGGACTGAGAACACATATTTCTCACAAGATATGGGTAAGAATGATACAGGTGGTCTGATTTAGACTGGAGAAGTCAAGTCTGCCTAGTAACAGATATCTCAAATTCACTTTGCCCCAGTTATTCCTCACTTGGGAAGGGCTAGGTTAGAAGACCTGGATGAGGTGCTGATGATTTGACTGCTGCTGTAAACAAGTCCTCTTTGATGTTATGGTTAGTGTTTTGTTATAGCATTGTCAGTTGTGACTCTAGGATATTGCAAAGTGACGTCCTCTACTTTAGTAGCACTCAGAAAAGTGAGGTAAGTCCCTTGAAGAGGGGGTTTAGGTTCTGGTTTATTTTGTTACTAGCCCCATGCCATTTACCTATATAATAGCCTAAAGAAATGGATGAGGACTCATGAAGTAATAAGGAATCATATCCTTGTTTAAACACTGTTATGTGGTGTGTGTGTGTACGTGTGCATGTGTGTGCACACACTCACACACAAGGCACTCAGTATCCATGGGGTTTGGTTTCATGACTACACACAGATTTAGATGCTCCATTCTTTTACTTTAGATGATGCCGAAAGGCTGGGTGTTGGTAAAGTGCTTGCAATGCAAGGATGAGGACCTGAGTTCGATCTCCAGTACCCATGGAAAAATAAGTATGTTGGTGTGCTGATGTGTGCCTGTGATCCCAGCACTGGGAACACAGAAACAGGTAGATCCAAGGACTTGTTGGCCGGTCCGCCAGTGAAGAGATACTATATTTAAAGAAAGAAAGAAGGAAAGGAAGGAAGAAAGGAAGGAAGGAAGGAAGGGAGAAAGAAGGAAGGAAGAGAGTAGACAATACAACAATACTTGAAGAATAATACCTAATGTTGTTCTCTGACCTCCACATAACATCTGCATGGACATGTGCATATGTACACGTAGCCACACACCTGCATAGACATGAACTTTTGCACATGCCCACAAATACACACAAAGATGAACCAAAAGAAAAAAAAAGATGGTACAGTATTCGCTAAGATATATGCAAATCTTCCTGTATACCTTAAATTATCTGTTAGTTACAATACCTGATGCAAAATAAATGCTGTACAAATAGTAGTCATACTGAACTGTTTAGACAATAATTACACAATGTCTTTTCATGTTCAATATAAAATGCTATTTTTTCTAAAATGTTTTATTGTTTTGATTTTTTTTTTTTTTTTTTTTTTTTTTGCTTTGTTTGAGGCAGGTCTCCCTTTGTATCTCTGGATAGCCTGAAATGCATTATTTAAGTCAGGTTGGCCTTGAACTCACAAAGATCCACCTGTTTCTGTTTTCCAAGTGCTGGGATTAAAAGCATGCACTACTACCCACAGCTTATAAAGAAGTTAGTTTGGAGTGGATACAGAAGGCTAAACTATATATACATAGAGATACATACATATGAATATAGACTACGTGACAACTATAAAGAATGTGATCTAGAAATATTAAGAAAGGAAAAAATAAAATTTGCATGTAATTTTGCTATTTACTAAATACTGACATTTTACACATGTCTTTTATTTCTGTGTCTGCATGTATACACACAACTTTAAATATATACAATGAAAATGGGATTGGGGTGTGTTGCAGTAGAAGAGTGCTTGCTTAGCATGCACATAGCCCTGAGTCCCATCCCTAGCACATTATAGACAAGGTGTGGTGGCTCATGCCCTGTATTCCCAGCATTTGGAAGGTAGAGGCAAGAGGATAAGAAGTTCAGAGCTAGTCTGGGCTACATGAGGTACTATATTTAAAAAGTCAATAAAAACTAATAGTGTTTGGTGACTTCAAGAAAGGTATAATAGTGTACTGAGGTAACTTGCATATTAGTGAATGTGCATTTAGTTATTTTTAAAGCATATACAAGTAAATATAGATCCATATCTGTGTTTGTAGCAAATGCTTAGTACCCTATTATATGAATAAACTGCTATTTAGTTAACCACTTGTCAATGTAATGTGCTGCATGGAAACTGTGTTCCTGAAGTTAACTTGGTGTGTGCAAGTTCTAGAGAGCTACTGTATATGTCACTTCCATTCGGGGAGGACATGTGAGTAATTTAGGATCAGCCATAGTGGCTATATTTACAATGAGGAAATCAGCAAATGTTCTTCCTTCCCTTCCTTCCTTCCTTTCTTCTTCCCTCCTTCCTTCCTTTTTCCCTCCCTCCCTGTCTTCCTCCCTCCTTCCCTCCCTTTCTATCCCAGAGAAATGATACATTAGTGTAATATGTAGACAACAGCCTTTTAGCTCACTCACTGACTTGATCTTGCCTAGCTCAACTGGTCTGTTGTGGGTGGGGAGAGGGGTGGGAGAAAATAATCTGACTACAAATAATCACAGTACTCAAATCTTGATAATATAAAACCATTTGTGGCTAATGCTCCTGGTACTGAATACAGACATTGTATTTTAACAATTGTGTGTCAATAAATACAATGTGGTTGGGTTTGGAAGCCAAGTGTTTTAGTAAATAAATTAAATCAGTGTTATCTGTTAACCTAGTAACAAGTTTAGGATTGAACAGATTACAAATGGGTGGTAAAGCTAGCGGTAAGAAAAGTCTCAAAGAACCTGTGGTTTGGCTTTTGTTGTCGCTGTCATAGAAAGAATGCTGACCAGGAGAATGATCCCTGTGATCTCCAAATGTTTGTTGTATTTACTGTGGGACTTTAAATCTGTGGAGCAACACCATGGATTAGGGGTTAAGTTTCTGTATGTTTGTTTATGTTAAGTTTCTTTTCCTTATAAGGTTCCAAAACAGTAGGAATCAGAGCCAAGGGAATCTGGTTCTTACTTTTAGGGAAGCTTACACTTTACTACCTTGCTTTTTCCTTTGATGAGGTTGTAATGATAGTGTGTTAGGATACTTTGCTGGAGCCTGGGAGATAGCTGAGTCAGTAAAGTGTTTGCCATGCAAGCATGAGGATCTGAGTTCAAAACCCAGAACACACATGAAACAATTCAAATGTAGTCCCATTCACTGTAATTCCAGCACTGGGGAGGCAGAAACAGATCCATACTTGTGGCTTACTACCAGCCAGACTAGCCTATTTGGGGAGCTCCAGGACAATGACAGAACTTGTCCCATAAAAAAGCCTCTCTTCTCCCTACCACCAAGATACATGGCTAATCTAAGGATGTTTGTTTGCCCATATATTGAGTACTTTGGAAAATGTGTTTGTTCTCTAGTATTCCTTTATTTTCATGAGACTTTTAGCCATATGATATGCTGGTGGAGAGCCTGATAGATCTGAGTTTAAGTCCCAACTCTGTTATTACAAGCTATGTAACCCTGGACATATTACCTACTATGCACTGGCCACAGGTTCTTCACCTAGAAGTGAGGATGGCAGTGGTGTTTGTCCTACAGCTTTGTTGCAAAATTCCAGCAAAGTGGCAGACATTAAAAAGGCTGGTATTGTATTGTGCATTTAGTAAGAGTTCAGCACCATCATGATTCTTCTATCATGGTGGAGTACACTGTGTGCATTTTATAGAAATGCTATCCAAAGGGCTAATTGTCCTCTCACAGCCATCTCAGAATGGTCTTTAAAATGGCCATGCCCCTGCTCTCATTATATTCATCTCTTCCTGAACACGATACACAATTTCTATTCCATTTCATCTTTAGATTTGTCTCTTGAAACAAAGAGCTCGAATTTGTCCTTCAAATTCCCTGTTGTTATAACTCTAACTTGGCCAGGGAGCTTTCCTTGACTATGCCAGTCTTCAGAGTTCCCATAACAGATGCCCTCTACCAACTTCCTTTCTTCCTCTTCTCCCATTACACACTTGGACTTGACTAGTTTCTGCTTTCCACAGGCCCAGAGCTATTGCAGAATTCCCATGCAGCCCCTGTGTCATTGGACCACTGATTAAGATCCTAAGGTGGATCAATTCAGCTCTTCATTGGAAATCAGAGTTCACAAATGAATAGTGAAACTTCTATATGTTCTCCTTAGTTTTAATTTTACTATTGATTGCAAAATAACTCCTATATAGATTTATGAAGTACAACATATTAGTATAAAAGGAGCAAATCTAATTAATGAACATATAACATATTTTTAGTAATTTGTGATCAATAATGAAATTCTTAGTGTGACTACATGCCAAGTACCATGTGGGCCATACTTATGCTAAAGTTTTTTTTTTTTTGTTATTTATTGGAATTCCATTTCAGATGCATGCCTTGTATTTTGTGTGGGAATCAAGCACATAGACTCTAAAGAGGCAAAAGACCTGTTATAAATCCTGAGCAGCAGGTAGGCTGGGGTAATTTACCTGTTTAACAAGCACATCTTATATATTTTATTTCCTGGGTTCTCTGTCCAACATGGTCAACATGTCCAGATACATATAATGTGCTCAACATCATTTTGCATCAGGGCAGGGTACATAATTTTAACACTGAGATTTACTTATTTGAAACCATCTTATGGCAAATGGTAGTCATGCGTTACTATATAACCAAGTAAGCACCCTCTCATATTTTTTTACAGATACAATTAAGCATCCCAAGAAAGAAACAAATTTTTCTACTTCATACCAGTCTCATAGATAATAGCAACCCCACATTCATTGAAGATAAATGTCAGAGTATTTTCCAGAACACATGTTGTAACCTACTGATGGGACTGGAAAATCATTTAATCATGTCCAACATTAGTAGTGATCACAGCAGGGGAAATGGAAGACAGTGATATGGCAGACTAGAACAGAGCATCAGAGTCTGTTCCAGGGAATAGACATTTTGTTGTTAAATATTTAACTTTAGTGTGTTACTGCACTGTGATAAAAAAGAAAAAAAGAAAAACATTTCTGAGTCTATGTACCATCAAAAAGGTTTAAAAAGACCTCACTGTAGTGGTAAAAGGATTTAAAATACTGAGATTGGCAAATCAGGGACCAAATCCTAATTACAGTCCATGGTTGCTGTGTAACCTCAGGCAAATTACTTGACCCCCCTGAGCCTTGGTTACCCCATCTGTAATTTGGGGATAATAATTGTACCTGCTTTAAGAGTTGTTCTGTGGATTTAATTAATTAATCCATGCAAATCACTTAGCACGAGGCCTGGCATGTTGCAGGGGATCAATGCAGTTTTTGCTGTTATTATCAGTGATTAGCTGAGCGCTGAGAGGGTTGGAAGAGGCAAGCTCATTAACTGTGGGTGAGCAGTGACAGCTGACAGCCAGATGTGGAAAGAAAGAGAATTCAGAATAATGTAAAAGCAGATGAGGTACAATAAAGAAGATTCATTGTGATGACCCTGAGTCATCAGGAAAAGGTTAAATTATGCCCAGAATGTTCCATTGAATAAGACAAATTTGTAGTACATTTAGAAGGCTTATCAGTAAATATAATAGTAATAAACAGAGTTTGAACACTTGACAGAAAATATGAGTTAATTGGGTAATGAATTTAGATATAAATTTTGATTCTGCTACAAGTTCAGTGAAATGACATATTCTAAATTTTTTCTGCACGCATTATCTTGACGCTGAGCTGTGTTGAACTCTCTGAGAATATAGACTGAATGTTACATTCCTTTGTGGACCAAGCACATAGCCGTTGCTCTAGAGTATCATCTGTTAGGTTAAAGTGTGGGGACAGCAACATATAGCAGGACTTCTCAGCAAAACGGATCTGATACTAGGCAATTATTCAGCCAGGGTCAGGGGCCAGCTGTTGGAGTGATCCCTTCAGCTTGCTCCTAGCTGTCTTTGGAGAATGAGAAATGGGAGCAGAAGCAGGGAGTTTGCAATCCTTTCCCATAACATGCTACTAGCTACTGACAATTGTTAGATGCCCTGTGAGTGTGTGCATGCCTGTGTGAAAGAGAGCCATGAGACAAGAGACTGATGGAGATAGACACTGGGACAGTGAAAGAACGAATTGTGGTTCTAGAACTTTATTAGGTAAGGAGTTCAAATGTTTCCTAGTATGAATACTTCTTTTTAAAACAAAAAGCTTTGGGGGGTGAGCGAGGTGGCTTTAGCTGGTAAGACTCTTGCCTCACAAACCTGATGACTTGAGTTCAATCCCCAGAATCTATGGATAGAGTCCAGAAAATTAACCTCTGTCCTCCACATCTGTGTTATAAAACATGTAAAACACACATGCACATACTCACTCACACAGTCATGCTTTTGTGTGCATACACAGTTACTATACTATTATTTAGTTATTTTTTAAAAAATCTGTTTTCCTTAAACTGAGCAAATGTACAGATAATCTTGAGAGTTTTTTTTAATATACAGAAATTTTTAAAATAATATCAACAAGTAAGAGACAGGCAGATTTCTGAGTTCTGAGTTTGAGGCAAGCCTGGTCTACAGAGCAAGTTCCAGAACAGCCAGGGCTACACAGAAAAACTCTGTCATGAAAAACAACAAACAAAACAAAACCCACGTCAATAATCCCTTTCAAATTTCATTTGCGGACAATGACATAACAATCAGATAGCCACTCAGAAAGCCCACTGTTTCTGTCTAAGTAAAGACATGAATGGAAACCTCCTTTTTGCTGTTTTTTTGCTTGTTTGTTTGTTTGTTTCATTTCGTTTCTTGTTTTTTTTTGTTTTGTTTTGTTTTAGTTTTGGTGTTCATGAGTTGCCTCTTCCTATCTCATACTGAAAACTGCAACATGAATAGCAGTTGTGCTATTAGACTGTAGCCACTGTGAAAACCATAAACATGTAAAACAATGTAAATTCACCAATACTTTATATGAGTAACATGTATCCACACTAAAAAAACATAGCACACATATGAGTGAATCATATTATTTAATGGATTGCTCTGATGGATCCTAGCGCTCTTCTTTTTTTCAGATGAACAACGTGTAGTTATTTTAGGAATTCATTTGTGTACTAGTCTACTACCTATCTTCCCTGGCATACTGTGCAAGGGGATAAAGAGTGCCTCCATTTTTGCTCCCTCTTATTTCTCCAAGGCTCAGTAATTCCTGGGACTTGGTAAATGCTTATTAAATACCCAATAAAGGATGGTATAAATGACACAGTAACTTAACACAGCTTCTGGAATTGTCTGTGGTTCTGCTGAAAACAGCGGACTATAGTTTTCCTAAGTCTTCAAACAGGCAAGAGGCAAGCCCTAACTAACCACAGCACACCTGTGGCCCATGATGAGCACAATGTTGCAGGATTGAGCATTACAAGGAGAACTTTCTTCAGGAGACACATGCACAGCCAAGAGTATTGTGTGACACAGTTTCTGGAGAGACCTCAACAAATGTCTACTCATCCCAATAGGGAATTGATGAAAACCCAAAGTACAGATACTACTGAAGTTCAACTTGATGAACCAGTGGGTTTTGTCAGGGTTACTTACAGGCAAAAATGACTCAAAAACAACTACATCAGTATATGTCCACTCCAGCATTGGTGACAGTTCATGAAGGCTGGAAACCTGGAACATACTATACAACATGCAGGTAGCTCCACGGGTTGGAGGATATGCTTTCCCTGTGTTTCAGTTAGTCTGAGCCTCTTCAGGCAGTTCAGCTGATTTTGTTTCTTCAAGGCAGCTCAACTGGTCACTGTTTATTTCAGACTGCTTGGCTGATGTCTGCTCCATCTATGATGCTTGGTCTGAGCCTCTCCTAAGCAACTTGACTTGTCTGAGATTTTTTTGTTTTCTTTTTGCAGCTTGACTTGTCTGAAAGTGACTCTCAGCAATCTTTGCTTACACCTTTTGTGGAGGGGAGGGTCTAGTCTATCAGGGACTTCCTGAAGCTCTCTTGAGTTACTTCTTGTCTTGAGGAGCTTCCCTACAGTATGGAGCATCTCATGTCTCCTTAAAACATCCTGGTTGTTGTTACCGCCTTGTAAACATTGAACATTAAAATAGACTTGTTTTACCTCCCTTTTCATAATCCTATTCTTATGTCTTAGGATGTTTTCCTCCAAGATAGGTTTTAACCTCAGAGGAAAATTTAAGTAACAGAAATTGAACCAGGGACTTTAGCTAATCACAAAGATGCTGAATCCCAGATCAGAAGGATATGTAAGGGAATTTTCTGGGCAGAGAAAGATACATGAGCTTGGAGTCTACAGTGGTGATGAAATGGATGCAACAGAAAGCTGGGAGACGGCTGATGGCCCCTACTGAGGCACCTTCTGTTAAATTTCTGGCTCTGAGAGAACTTATGGGTTTTGAATTACAGTGCTTAAGTAACACAGTGGAACCAGTATGTATCCCTGGTGCATGAAAGGACTTTGGGAGCACATTCCCCATGGAGGGATACTCTCTTAGCCTAGAGACAGAACGGAGGGTCTTGTCTAGACCCTGCTCCAAATGACTTGACAGATTTTTTTTATGCTCTCTCCTGGTAGGCATCACCTTCCCTGTGGATTGGGGAGGGTATGGGAGAGTTAACTAGGATTGATATGTAAAATAAGAAAAAATAATAAATACTAAAAAAATTAAAAAAAGAAATTAAACTGACTTGTCACTCCTGCCGAGAACATCTATGATCCTTTGTTGTAGCATATTTTAACATGTGTTACATTTGTTTATGCTCTGGAACATTTGTTTAATGATGTAAAGATGTGTTGCTTTTGTTTATTCTGTGTTTGCTTAATTCTATGAATCTGTGATTATTTGCCTATCTAAAAGACCTGATGGTCTAATAAAAAGCTGAATGGCCAATAGTGAATCAGGAGCAAGGATAGACAGGCCTGGCATGCAGAGAGAAATCTGGGTGGCAAGAGAGAGAAAAGAATGAGAGGATGAAGGAGCAAGATAGAACATCAGGGGATAGCCACCCAGCGAGTCATGGAGTAAGAGTGAAAGTAAGACATACAGAAGTAAGAAAGCGAAGAAGCTCAGAGGCAAAAGATAGGTGGGATAATTAGATGAGTAAAGTTGGCTAGCAACAAGCCAAGCTAAGTTAGGGCATTTATAAGTAAGAATAAGTCTCTCCATGTGTGATTTCTTTGG
Source organism: Phodopus roborovskii (assembly GCF_943737965.1). NCBI lineage: Eukaryota > Metazoa > Chordata > Mammalia > Rodentia > Cricetidae > Phodopus > Phodopus roborovskii. Next base: position 10,722 of record NW_026125946.1, on the reverse strand, counting down.
GAAATGTGTGTCAGCCCCCCCAAAAAAAAATAAGAGAAAAGAGTAAAAAAACAACACCTATATTTTGGTTCCCAATGTGGGGCTAGAGTAAAAGTAAAAACAAAACAACTGCAATCTGTAAAGAGTAAGGTTTTTCCTCCCGCCGCCAGTCTTGTCCCACCGCCATGCCAGCCCCAAATAATGCACAGAGACTTTGTTTTTGATATTATGCTGTTCGCCAGTTACTTGTTTCTTATTGGCTAGCTCTGTCTTAAGTATTAACCCATTTCTATGTATTTCCATGTGGTCTTACTGAGAGCGGAGGAATGGTGGTTCTGTTCTCTCCAGACTCTCCATCTTGACTCCTCCTTACTACTTCCCCTTTCCTCCTTGTCTCCTAGTCCCTCCTATCTTCCTTTCCTATTGGCCAACAGTGCTCTATTCATTAACCAGTATGAGAAACATATTTACATAATGGCATCTCCCATCAGCAATCCTTGGGAGTCAAAAAAATAGAAGAAAGCAAAATGTAGAGAGCTGTGAGCAAACTGGCTTGTGTTTTGGGGATCTACATGGACATAAGATCTTGGGATTTTCTTTTTTATATGAATATGCTAGATTTGAAGTTGCAGAAACTAACATGCCCAAAGTAAATCGCCTGCTTTCTTTGGTCAAAGGACCTGGGAAGCAGCTACTAAGCAAGACAGAAAACCCTAAGACTATAACTATACAATAGCTAACCACCATAGAAAATGCTGCAGCTGTCTATGGGGCCTCTAGTAGTGGAACATTTATCCCTAGTGTACGAGTGGACTTTGGGGGCCTGTTCCGCATAGAAGGATACTCAGCCTAGACACACGGGGGAGGGCCTAGGCCCTGCCCCAAATAATGTGACAGACTTTACTAATCCCCCTTGGAAGGCCTTACCTTTGCTACAGAGCAAAAAAGGAGTGAGATGGGGAGTTAATAAGGGGCATGGGAGGAAGGGGAGAGAGGGAACTGGAACTGATATATAAAATAAGATTGTTTTTATTTTAAATAAAACAGGGGGAGAAAAAAAATACGGTAGCCTCTACCTACTCATGCCAGCCAAGGCTGAGTGAGGCTAGTTACCCATCATCACTGTAACAGTGTGTCTAAAGACCCAACCTCTACTCGAGTGGCATCAGAGAAGACTTTTCATTCCCTCTAATAGGTATCCCATAACCCATATCTTCACTGTATTAATAGGGACCATATAAGGAATAAGGACTTTCATGCTCACCTAACGGTAATTAAGTGGTTTTTTTTTTTTTTTTTTTTTTTTTTTTTTCTTTCTCTGCTGGGTAGTGTCAGAGCAAGCCTATTGGATAGTTAAAGCAAATGCACCATGCAGTACTAATGTGTATCCACCCTCCCAGTGTGTTTGCAAGCATACAGGGTAGCAATAAAGAGGCATCCATACCACTCCCAGCCCAAAAAAAAAAAAAAAAAAAAAAAGATCAAATGCTAATCTCTCATCAAAATTCTGAATTCCTATTCCTATACAGCAGTACTAAGAATGTTTTATAACTTGTTGTATCAACAGAGATTGAGTTTAAATTTCATCTTTACATGGCAGTAAGATATGAAGGACAGATGACTACTAGACAGTGTGCAGCAACAGCATCTCTTTGGCCCATGATTCCTGTTTGGTAGTGCTGCTTCTCTCCCTATCTGTACTTGGTCTTCAGGAAGCCCTGGGTAGCAAGACTCACACTTTCTACAATGTAGACTAATCTCTTAGATACCTGTGTGACAAGATCTGTAGCACTAATGAACAGCTTCAGCATGTCTACAAGTCAGAACATAACATTAGCAAACTAGCCTGCATCTTCAGTTACTGTGTGACTGACAAAACATCTGCTATGTTTTAGAGAAGACAACATAAACCCCATAAGTTTTACTACTCTAGAAGGTGGACCAGAACCAACTGCGTGAAAACATTACTCTCGTGGAAAAAATGTAGTCTGGAGACACAAAATTTTGGTTATCAACCATCCTAGAGAAGGCCATTACCTGTAACTAATGACAAGTAGTAGCTCTTAAAAGAGTGACCCAACTGAGAATTAGGCCTTCCGAGAGATGAGCTCTCTAAGTGGTTACCCAATTCCAAGTGTTCAGTCCTTAAATCATACACAAGTAACACTAAATGGAGTCAGAAGTTTTAATTTTTATTTCCCTTCATGAAGTCTTCCAATTTTGTCTATTTTTTCACTATAGGCAATCTTTTTTCTTTGTTTTATTGTTTGTCTTGGTTTTGTTCCCCTCTGGTTTTAAAACTTGTTTTGTATGGGATTTTGTTTGTCTTATTTGTTTGCTTTTAAAAATATCTCACTTTTATTTTAATTCTGCTTCTTGTATTTAAATATTTTCAAATTTTCTGATTAATAGATATTTTTTGTCTTTTATTTTTAAAATCTTTATTGATCAACTTCTAAAGAAACATGCCACCATAGTTTTAGGCATTTTTGTTTGATTTTTCTTATTTTAAGACTTATTATTTAGGTACAGTAGTCAAGACTGATTCTTACAGGAATAAACTTAAAAATCAATGGAGAAGAGTAGAGAACCCACACAGGCATAGGCACAGGCAAACTAATTTTCAGATGATAATGAAATAGTAATGGTAACAAAAAATACTAATATAATCAAGTGTTTGTGTTTCAGTTGTACAGTAAATTGAGAAAATATTACTTAGTTCCCATATAATGAACAACCAGTTTCCCTTAATAATACCTTAGATTAACACAACACATTAACTACAATTAATGATCCACAACATTATTATTCATCGTTATTCATTGAAGCCCATGGTTAATTCAGATTTCTCGCTAAATATTCTCATCTAAAAATCACAGCTTCCATATTATATTTAATTACTGTTTCTCCTTAGGTTCTTCTTGCTAGTCAGATTTCATACATTGTCGTTTTTATTGGCCTTGGTGTGTTTGAGGAACATTGTCTGGTCCTGTCCTCAGTTTCTGAATTACCTGATTTTTTTTATTAGACCACAGCCATGAGTTTTTGGTAAGACAACGTCAGCTATTCAAAGCATTCCAGCTAGAACTGTACAAAGTCTCTCAGCTGACTCCTAGATAACCTTAACATACTCTGGTCATTGTGCTACATCACTGTGAATCTTTTCTTTTTTCTTCCCCTTCTCTCCTTTCCACCTTCTTTCTCCCCCTTCTTCCTTCCCACATTATACCTGTCCTTTACTTCCCTCCCCATCCCACAATCCCCAACCTCTTCCTTCCTTCCTTTCCCCTCTCTTCCTCACTCCTTTGCTTTCCAATTTCTTCTCCGCTCATCTCCTTCCTCCTCTGTTCATATTCTCTCTCCCCCTACCTCTTCTTATCTCTAGTTCCCTCTCTAACTTTCTCTCCTCCCTTCTACCCCGCTTCACTATTTCTCCCTTTCCTAACCTTCCCCCTCTTTCCCTTTTTACTTCTTACTGCTTCTTCTTCCTTCTGCCATACTCTTTTTTCTCTTTCTTAACCTTACCCCCCTCCCTTCTTTCCTAGTTTTGTCCTTACTTTGGGGCACTATAAAATGTTCTACACTGAATATTTCTGTCCTCAGTTCTAGAATGAAGTATTTCTTTAAGGAACATTGGCTTGTTTGGGGAAAATGGTAGTAAAATCTAAGGTGTGCATGAAAGCTTTCTTTGCTCCTAGGGTGCCATTTTGTCTAAGTCCTCTCAGCTGATTAAAGCAAGAAAATTTGTGTAAACATATTTACAAATATGTCTATATGTTATTTGTCATTTCCTGCTTTTAGTTTTCACTCTTGAAACATCAAATTGCTTGAAACTCACCTTTGCAATGACCCTGTTATAACCTCTCAGCCCTTGTTTATGCTATGACCTGCTTTGCCTCCTCCAGGAAGCTTTCCATGTCACCTGCACTCAGATATGGTCTTCACCTGATTCCATGGCATGTGTATTCTTCTCCTTCTGCACGGATGTAGTATATGGTAGATACTGTGTTGTAAATAGAGTATGAGTTCCTTGTACATACATAAAACAAGTAACATTTGGGAAGGAAAAAGGGAATAAATGGAAGTCTAATAGGGAATCTAATAGGGAATTGAGCATGATCAAAGTATACTAGATCTATAAAAATGTAGTGAAATACATTATGATATTTTATATAATTAATATATACTATTAAAAAAGAAATTCTCTGCAGACAATATTTTGCTGCTGTTGGGCAGGCAGACCACATCCAGCTGTTCCTTTCTTGTAGGCCACTTCTCCAACTGAATTAGTGTTGGTTTATAGCCTCCAAACTTCATTATTGTGGTCCTTGGGGGTTATGTTATTGACTCTTTGTAAATTCTTTTAATCATTATGTGTATGGGTATTTTGTATATTTGTATGACTCTATATCACATGTGTGTCATGTGCCTTAGGAGGCCATAAAGAGGGTATCAGATAACCTGAAACTAGAGTTAACAAGTAGTTGTGAGCTGCCGTATGGTTGCTGGGAATTGAACCTGGGTCCTCTGGAAGAACAGCCAGTGCTCTTAACTACTGAGCCATCTCTCCAGCCAAAGGTAGTGACTCTTGATGAGAGGATGCTTTGATCGTCATGGTAGCCTGTGGTCGCTGTCATCATAAAGGTAGAGTGTAATAGAACACTACTATGACATAAGCAAATGAAGTCATTTTTCTTAGATGTGGGAGAGGGCATGTTGGTAGAGTATCATTTTCATATATTTTATCAGAACCTAATTCCATCTGCACCTTAATAGAAATACCAAAGCCCCTTTTCTTATACTAGGACAAAGCATTGAGGAAATTCATCTTCATTTCTCCATCCTTCCCTAGATCTTATCCCCCAAAGGCAAACTGTAGCTCTGTTGATCTGCTCCCCCATTAAAAGGCCCACCTTCCTCCCTTTACATAGTGTTTCTCCCCCGATCCTTCCACCACAGAAACACACGCATCTCATTTTTGCATCTCGAATGTTTTATTGTAATTGCCAACTGGCACAGTTCCTGTTTGTCTTACATTTGATCTTAAGTGTCTTCTCTTTCTTCAACATTTACATCTGAAACCACTGTAGCTTGTTCTAAGTTTCTAACCCAGGCTTTACATTTTCTGGATTCACAGGATGTTAAGCTGTATGGGCTTATATTCCAATGGCTTCTGGTCTGGGTATGGTGGGTTTTATTCTTTCCATTATTTGTCTTGTGGTAACATACAAATATTGTTGGTCTTACTGCTCTCTTATAGTTTCTTGCACAGGCGGGGGGCAATTGAGGAGATTTTCTTTTCTTCTTAAGATGTTTTTTAATTTTCACAAGATTTTCCTATAAGTATAAGAGCAACAGGGTGAGTAAGAAGGGCACTAGTTTGGGAAAGAGAAAAGAGGAACTTCTAAATAGGTGTAGGATTCATGCCTAGGATCATGAGTAGGGACAACTTACCTTGTCATTTTTCCTGGTCTTTAGGTGACTGGAGTACTGCATTTCTGGCTCTCTGATGGTACTTGGACCCGGCTGATCAGTTGTTTCGACTGGCTGTTGGTTGTTGGTATTCTCCGGTGTGCAGGCTTCTTTCCACAGTCTTAAGCCTGCCAAGGGTCTGCTCCAGTCACCTGTCCTCTGCAAATTGCCCCCCATGATTAGTGTATGGCACCACCATTCAACTTGTGTGGTTGACAAGAAGCCCACACCTACCCCAGCACCAACTGCAGCCAGTGACAGCACTAGGATGGCTTATACATCACAAAGCTCCTTTATTCCTGACATCTCTGCAGAGGTTGAGGGGAGAGTGCTGTGGAGGCAAGGGTGGACAAAATGGTTATTTCCTCAAAACTATCTGTACATCCATTACAAAGTGGTACATCCATTACAAAGTGATTTATTTACTTCTCCTTCATTTCCCAGTGCTTAATTCTCTATGGTCAGATGGCAGCAAGAAAGCGATTCCTTCGAGACAGCATCAGAGCTCCCCTCACCCCCTTCATCTCATTGGTTCAGTCCTCATCTTTTTTTTTTTTTTTTCACTTCCTGGGAAGAGAAATTTATTTTTTCTCTTTTACTGAAAATAGGTTCTTTTCTCATACAATATATCTGAATTATAGTTTCCTCTCCCTCTATTTCTCTCAGTTCTTCTCCACCTCTCCTTTTCTGTTTCATTAACAAAGAATGGGCTTCTAAGAAATAACAACCACACATGAAAAAAAATTATAAGATAAAGCAAAAAACTTGATATCAAAGTTGGAGAAGGCAATTCAAAAGAAGGAAAGGAGTCCCAAGAGCAGGCACAAGAGTCAGAGTCAGAGACAAACTTCCCTGGGACCTAGGGCAGAACCATGTAGGCCCTGTGCTTGGTACTTCAGGCTCTGTGAGTTGATATGAGCCTTGATTATTTGAGTTAAAGGGCCTTTTTCTCCTGGGTTTTCCATCACCCATGGCTCTTACACCCTTTCTGCATCCTCTACCATAAGGTTTCCTGAGCTCTGAAGGGTTGAAATTTGATAGAGACCTCCCATTTAGACTTTCTCTCTATGTAATGCCTGGCTGTAGGTCTCTACATCAATTACCAGAGGAAGCTTCTCTGATGATGACTGAATAAGGCACTGAACTATGAGTATTACAGGATATAATTAGGAGTCATTTTATTGATACTGCTTTTTTTCTAGACCAGTAGATTACTCTGATTTGCTCTTTTATATGTACCAAAAACTCTCTTAAAATAATGTGACTTTACAAATCTCATGCCTAATCATGAATAATTCATAGAAAATGTGAAACCATCATTTCTCTGCAAGCAGATTTCCATTTTATGCTTATTTAACTATGGTTCATAAACTAAGTAAGTCGGTTTTGTTGTGTTTTGCATTTTTACAAGATAAAAAAATCCTAGGACAATATTTTATGAGTTATACATTATGTGAAATTGAAATTTCAGTGTCAAATTCACTCTTGTTAGGGATTCGATTTACATTTTGAAGATTTATTTTTAATTATGTGAGTGGATTGGGGAGTATGTGCACATGAATGTAGGTACCTGAATAGCCCAAAGATACTGGATCCTTCTGGAGCTAGAGTTACAGATAGTTATAAGCAGTCTGGTCAGGGTGCTGGGAACTAAAATCAGGTCCCCTGCAAGAGCAGTGTGTGTTCTTAACCACTGAGTCATCTGTATAGCCCTGTTTTTAAATCGGTTTGTCTACCTTTATATCAATATCACATTGTCTTATTATTATAGGATATAAAATCAAGTAGTGTGTGTCATCCAACTTTACCTTTCCAAGAACTTTCTAACTTTTTAGGCCCTTCATATATCCCTTCAAAATTTAAAATCAATTATATTATTGTTCAAACCTACTTTAATTGTAATAGTGTTTTTGTTGTTGTTTGGTTGGTGGGTTTTATTTGTTTGGTTTGGATTTGGTTTTGGTTTGGTTTGGTTTGGTTTGGTTTTGGTTTTTGAGAAAGGGTTTCTCTGAGTAGCATTGGAGCCTGTCCTGGAAGTAACTCTTGTAGATCAGGCTTGTCTCAAACTCACATAGATCTACTTGTCTCTGCCTCCTAAGTGCTGGGATTAAAGGTGTGCACCACCACTGCCCAGTATATAATAGTGTTTAATTTACGAATAAATAAATAAATATAGGAAGAATTAAATTCTAAGAATGTTGAGATTTTTAATCTATGAACATGTTATCTCTCTCTCTATCCTTAAGTCTAATTTGTCTCTGAGATGATTTGTAATTTTGTTTGTTAAAGGTTGGAGGTTGGTATTATTTTTCCATTAAGTATTCATTATTATCCCTCAGTAAATCCATGCTATCCTTGACCTTTCTATGTAAAAATTTCAGACTTTAAATTAATTTTGGTATTTATACTATTCAAAAATGTAAGTGTTATGATAATCTATTACTTTGTGTTTCAATTTCATCTAAAACTTTGAACTGCTTTGTGGTCTGAGAATGTATGTTATAATATTTGTCAGTTACTTTTCTGTTATTGTAAAACTCCATCAACAAAAGTCACTTACAAAAGGAAGAGTATCTTTTAGCTTACAGGTCCAGCGGGAGAGTTCATGATGGCTGTGGAAATACTGGTAAGAGAAGGAAGCAGAGAAATCAGATTTTTAACTGAAAACACCAAACAGAGTGGAATGAGATTATAAACTTTCAGAACCTGTCCCCAGTAATGTTTTTTCTCTCCAGCAAGGCTGTTTCCTCCCCTTGCTTTACTGTTCTAGTATTTTGAACACAGTATTGAAAATGAATGGGTACAGTGGACATCCCTGACTCATTCCTGACTTAAGTTGGATTGCTTCAAACTTTTCTCCACTTAGGATGATGTTGGCTACAGCTTTCTTGTCGATAGCCCTTATTATGTTGAGGTGTAGTTCCCTCTAATTCTACATTTTTCTAGGAATTTATTATGAAGGCATGTTGGATTTTGTCAAAGGCTTTTCTCATATCTATTAAAGTGATGACATGATTTCAGTCCTTAACTCCATTTATGTGGCTTATTATATTTACTGACTTGTGTATATTGAACCATCCCTGAATTTTAGGAATGAAGCCACCTGGGTTGTGGTATATAATCTTTTTTATGTATGTTTATATTCTGCTGGCAAATATTGCATTGAGTATTTTTTTAGTCTAATCTGCATCATGGATATTGGCCTGTTTTCTTTTTGGTTGTTGGTTTCTTTACCTGGTTTGGTGTTACAGTGGTATAGTCATAGGAGTTTGAATGTGTTCCTTCTGTTTTCTTTCTTTCTTTCTTTCTTTCTTTTTTAAAAAAAATAATAATTCAACTATTGTCTGTAGAGCTTCTTTGAATGCCTAGTAGAATTCTGCTGTGAATCCATTTGGCCTTGAACTCTTTTTTTTTTAACCTGGAATTTTTTTTATTATTAAAAGCTAAGATATGTTTCTTGTAGACAACAAATAGATGGAGTTTGTTTCACAATCCATTTCATCTGCCTATATTTTCTGATTTGAGAATGGAGACCTTTGATATTTAAGGTTATTGTTGAAATGTGTGTATTAGTTGTGGTCATCATGTTGTTGATTTTTTTTTTGGTGGTTTCATTTGTGTTCTCAGTGGTATTTTGTGTTTGAGAAATTATGGCTTCATATTTCTTTCCACAGTCACACTGCTATTCCCATTCCTTTCTTCAGCCCCAAAACAATTTTACCTGTATTTTCTTTAGGTTTGGTATGTTGAGTGTAATTTTTTAAGCTGTTTATATTGTGGGAATTTTTGTTGTTCTTTAATTATGTTGTATAGTTTTACTGGGTACATTAGTTAGGTAGGCTTTCATAGTTTTTTCAGACTAGGAATGCATTGTTCCAGGCACTTCTGACTTTGAAACTTTCCATTGAGAAATCAACTGTAATTCTAATGGTTTTCCTTTGTATGTGACTTGTGAGTTTTTGTTTTGTTTGATTCCTCTTGCAGATTTCAATACACTTTCTTTGTAATATATACTTAGTGTTTAAACTATGATGAATTTTCTTTTTTGGTCTTATCTATTTGGTGTTCTCTGTTTTTCCTGTGTATGTATAGATAATCTTTTCTCTAGTTTGGGCTAGTTTTCTTCTTTGTTCTTATTGATGATCTGTTCTCTGTTACTGACTTAGGATTCTTCTCCCTTATCTATGCCTATAATTCCAAAGTTTATTTTTTTTCTTGTCCCACATTTCCCTGTTTGTAGTTCTTAGTTTTCCATGTTCTTACTTTTTTGGTCTAATTCTTCTATTTTAATTTTCTAAACTTGATTTATTCCTCTTGTAAGACTTTCTTTTGAATTTTGTAGTTGGGTTAATGTATTTTTAAGTTCCATCCTCATTTCAGCTTGAAACATCTTCAGTGTTTCTATTTCCCTATTGAATTCCATTTTTAAGTCTTGGATTGTCTTTGTCATTTTTTATCAGCCTTATGTTTGTATTTTTTTGGATATCACTCTGGTGTTTGTTCTCCATAAGCTCTTTCTCCTTGATTTCATTGAGCTGTTTTGCTATGTTTTCTTTAAACTCCTTGAATTCTTGAGGAAGCAGATAAATCCTGCCTGTATCCAGGATATGCTACCTGTTCCATGCTAGGAGTGTAAAGTTAGATAGGTCTGAGAGGGAATTCCTGTGATTTGGCAGATAGGGGAGGATACTGGCCTAAGCCCAAAGCTCCTCTGTAGCAAAGACAAGGAAGGCTAAACTAGGCTGGTTCACTTCTTGTGGGGACACAGGTTAAATCTGATACATTGTGGAAAGGGTATGGATAAAGTGGTTGGGGTACTTGGCAGCCCAGATACTAGAGGAGGATATGGGAATTCTGGCTATGGAGTGGGGTGGTGGAGGCCACACAAATGGTCTATGGATAGATACATGTAGGGTAGGTCTTGGCAAGAGCTCAGATGTTGGCTATGGCACAGGGGGAGGTGGTGAGACTAGGCCAGGGTAAGAGATTTGGGACGCTATAGAAGCCTAGGGTTCTGTTACTGTACGGTGATTGACCACACTAGGAAGCAGCACTGGCTGGGAAATACAGGCTTAATCCAACATGACTTAGGAAAATGTGTGTGTGTGTGTGTGTGTGTGTGTGCGTGTGTTAGGGGGACATTATTCACCAGGTTAGACCATGGAGGAGGGTATGGGAAGTATAGGTATGGTGTAGGGTGATGTGTTGATAGTGTCTTCCTGAAAGAATTCTGTAATTTTGAATAAATCCAATTTCTTGTTGCTTTGATAA